>NC_047062.1:28243400-28586054 GCF_902459465.1 Asterias rubens
CAAGTGAGCGTATTCAGTATTTGCGATAATTATCTTGAAACAAGACTCGCTGTTGCAACTCTCAATATTTAAAATAAAAGTGTGTGCGCATTTAAAATAAAACGTATTTTTGTTCGCTTGCCTATGTTCTTAGTTATAAGAAGATGATGACAATTTTACAAGTCTGCGGTCAAGATGTCTACTATCTTACAAGTCTGCGGTCAAGATGTCTGTCTTGTGACTATTGGGAACCTCAATGTTTGTATTAACTAAACTCCTCTTTTTACTTACAAGACACTGTAAGGCTTGTGGATGGACCAACCAGGGGAAGTGGAAGAGTGGAGATGAAAGTGGATGACACATGGGGCGCCATCTGCGACAATGAGTGGGACTTGACTGATGCTGTGGTCGTCTGCAGACAGCTGGGTTATTCTGGTGCCAGGCAGGCAAAATCGGGTGCTTTCTTCGGTCAAGGCAGTGGTCCTAACCTCATGGATGGGGTTATCTGTGACGGCTCCGAGGCCAAAATCACCGACTGTCCATCGCATTGCTGGGATAAACCCAAGTGCAATAAAACAGAAACTGCTGGAGTAATCTGTATTCCAGGTTAGTACGTAAAGTTAAAAAGCGTAGCCATCGTGTCAATTTTGTTCACATTATTCAATAAGTGCCCAACAAGGGGTAAACGGCACCACCGGCTTCGCCCAGGGTGCAGGTTTCAATTGCAACCCAAGTATAATCCACACAAGATGGCTTTAAATCATTCCGTAGACACACCCTAATCTATTCAAGAATTGCTCATCGATTCAGATTACAAACTGAAATCAAATTTGACAAATTTTACCGTGAATGATAGAACTACACTCTAGAAAATCCCGGGCCAGATTTGATTGGCCCAATAGGCCTAACCCAGTTCTGTATCAGCCTGAACGGGTTATTTTGGACTCAGATTCCGGTTCATGAACTGGCTGAGGAATGGATCAGGCCCCACGGAGCCCGATTTCCCGCTCAACTTGAGTTTTTGGAGTGTAAACATGAAGTGCCGAAAATTGTTTTCAGCTTATATCAAGTATAGGCAGCACAAGAGAAACTGAATGTTTGTATAAAAGTTGAATAACGTTTGATGTTTACGGGTCCCAGGTTGGCGAGAAAGGTTCTACTCTGAGGATACCTTGCAGTAGATGTTCAGGTAAATGTAAAGCAAAACTTTAACACATAATGCAATATCGAAAGGTCTGTTCCTTTAAGAACTATCGGTAAAAAGAGCAAAGGAAAGCGAAAACAACCAAAAACGTCTTGGAACATTCAAATCATTTTCGAATAATATTAGTATATTCAAATAACTAAGAATAATATTAACTGAGCACAACTACATTCAGTTAGTTGTTTGCTGTTGTTATTTTCTGGTTACCTTAATTTTTGATTATCGTTTTTGTTTTACTCATGGTATACTATTACAAACCGGGGGAGTACGTGGGGCAGTAAAACACACATTCTCATAGGTTGGTTTATCACACAAAAAAACATGCACGTAATAACTGTTATTGCTTGTTGTAAATGGACATTAAGCTGTTTATCAAAAGCTACAAATAAATCCTGTCTACTACGTGAATCATTGTTTTAATAACTACAAAATATAGTTGACTGCAGTACTAAACTATTACATTCACTTGTCTATTTCTGTATGTGTGAATATATAGATACCGCGAACGGAGCATGAAACGTCAACGGCATGCGTGGCTCTAACACATTAAACACGTCACGGTCTGTCTAACTTTGGGCTGAAGTGTTTTACTAATTAAGGACCTGTGCAAGGACGGCTCGTAGTAAAAATACATGTAAGAATTAAGTATGAATTGCTCCTTAAATTCAGCCTTGTTATTATTACTAGATTTCAGTCCCTATTCCAAACGTGTACCGGGAATGACAAATACTCCATCCATTCCAGGAGCCTTACCAGAACTGGTCTGACTGATGGCTTTTCTAACCACATCAAGAGTAGGAGGGAGGTCAAGACTGCCAATTGTTTGGTTCGGAGGGATCTGATCAAGGTTTATTTTAGGTATAATCAGTGTAGATATTTTTTAAAGACGATAGAGGGCGTCCAACTCTATACCATTATTTCCATTTTATGTCCTCAACTCTCCAAGTTACTTATGAGCACTTTTGGTAAACCAACACAAAACCATCTTATATCTCATCAAGCAGGTCCTTCGTTGCAAACACACTTGCACACATTATTTAGGACAAGAGAAGCTATTATGAAATAGTGCATCTGGGTGCAGAACTCAATCAGAATGCAGTTATTCCAATATGAATTCATGGTCGAGGTTTGAGCGGAATAACCAAGTTCTCTATATGTAAAAGGTGTTATTGTCGTTGCATTTCAAAGGAAACCAAACAAAGATGGTGTCTGCAATTTGAAATAATTTGAAGTTTTACGTATATCTTATTTGTCTTTGTCGACTCTGTTGTTATTAGTATATTGTTTATAATGCTTAGTATTATTATCTAAGCATATAACTTCTTTCTTGTAAAGGCTAACTGCAGAAATCTAGGATTACAAAGGCCTAAAGAGTTGCGCATTAAATTAATGTCCCTAAATTAATTTGTCAATATAAACCACAAGAGAAACTGACTGGTTTATATTGATATCTGAAACAAAAAGTCGCATCCCCTTAAGGTGATCCCCTTAAGGTGATCCCCTAGCTGCCGCTGCCGCTTCCCAGGTTGTATCGTAATTTGGGTGTGATCCCTGGCTACACGGCAGTTAACGGTTGTATGGCTTCTGACTGGCACCCCGAACAAAGATATTGACAAAATAGGGACACCGCCAATATAGGGCTAGATAGCTCAGTTGGTAGAGCGCCGGCACGTTAATCCGGAGGTCGTTGGTTCGAATCCCACTCTAGTCAATTCTTTGTTCAACTCCAAAAATCTTTTATAAATTAATTTGTATTAGATGAAAAGCAATAAACACATAACATGCATGCTTAATATTTTGATGGATCACTATAACTACCGGTTTTAAAGGAGGAACTGGACACTATTGGTAATTGTCAAAGACTAGTCTTCTAACTTGGTGTATTTCAACATATGCACAACATAACAAACCTGCACAACATAACAAACCTGTACAAATTTGAAGTCAATTTCTAACTTGGTGTATTTCAACATATGCACAACATAACAAACCTGTAAAAATTTGAAGTCAATTTCGGACCTCAAAATCTAATTCTGAGGTATCGAAATAAAATTCGTGGAAAATTACTTCTTTCTCGAAAACTACGTACTTCACAATGTTGTATACCATCAACAGTTCTCCATTGCTTGTTAACGAAGTAAGTTTGTAATGCTAACAACTATTTTGAGTAATAACCAAAAGTATCCACTGCATATAGTAACAGTTTTAACTGTGTTGTGCAAAGGGCTTGTTTAACGGTGGGCGAATTTGAAGTCAAAATACTGGGATGAGATTGGTTAAACCATGGGAAATGTTAAACACTGGTAGTGCTCTAGAAGGCCTGAACATGATGTCATTGACGACCATCTTTGATTAACAAATACATTGCACGTGAGTAGGCCTACGCGCTGCCCATGACTCCCAGCCAATGATAGCCTTTCATGCGTGCCCGTTTCATCAAAGATGGCGGCCAATGCTAGGGTTATACACTTTGTAATAGGGACGTTGACCTGTAAAAGGCAGAGCTGGTTAGAATAAACCTCACTTCTTCATCGAGTGGGAACAAGTATGTCAATCTACTCTCATGTGTCTAATTAATTGTGTGGATTGTGTGATTATTGTTAATTAGGAAAGGGGTATATTCCTCTGTAATCCACAACAAGTCCCCAAATAATCCACCAAAACACCCAATCCACCCAATCCACCAAACAATCAACTCAATCCATCAGGACCATTCAACCCCATCCTCCCAAAACCATAGGTACGTCCAGCTCTTCCACTCGACAAGGCCCCATAGCTCAGTATATAATTCATGTGAACGCAATTGTGATACGAATAGTTTACGTCGCTGCTTCGAGTGCTAGGGTTAAAACTACGACCGTTCGCAGAGGGAAAATGGAACGGTCCGGGAATCACCGAGGGAGTTGGAGTTATAACCAAAGCACGAGGCAGTCCATATTTGTTTTATAACACACCAACAGACTATTACCATCCTCGCACACGCAACTTTCATACGTGCATTTCAGATACGCAGATGCACAACTGGGCCCCATTTCATGGCTCTGCTTACCGCCGAATTCTGCGCTTACGATCACGATTCCCCGCTCACGTGCAAGCGCCGAATTTCTGCGCTAGCCTTGTAAGCGTATGGAACCGATTCTGTGCTTACGGTAAGCAGAGCCATGATATTGGGCCCTGAAATGAAATGCTCTGAAACAATCTGCAGTTAAAATGGTAATGGTATGGGTGGGTAAAAAGACGTCTGGGTACTGCACGCCGTGTGATAGTCGTCGGACTATCACACGGCAAACGATGCACTATCACACGGCCTCCGTTTGATATCATTTGACGCACTCTAAACCAATAAAAAGGCAGAATATATGTAAGGGGTGTCATAAAGGGCAATTCACTCCACGAACCCCCTATCATCCACGAACAGGAATACATACTTTTAAGGGAAGGTACACGTTTGGTAATTACTCAAACAAATATTAACTTAAAAACTGACTTGGTAACGAGCATTGGAAAGCTGTTGGTAGTATAAAACATTGTGGGAAACGACTTCCTCTGAAGCAATGTAGTTTTTGAAAAAAGAAGTAATTTCTCACTAAAATATTAAAAGACTTCTACCTAGAAGTCTTTTATTCCTATCTGAAAGCACACAAATTCGTCCAACAATGGTGATTTTTCTTTCATCATTTTCTCGCAACTTCGATGACCGATTGAGCCCAAATTGCCACAGGTTTGTTATTTTATGCTTGTGACGGGATACACCAGGTGAGAACAGTGGTCTGTAACAATTACCAAACGCCTAGCCTTTAAAGGCAGTGGACACTATTGGTAATTGTTAAAGACTAGCCTTCACAGTTGGTGTATCTCAACATATGCATAAAATAACAAACCTGTGAAAATTTGAGCTCAATCGGTCATCGAACTTGCAAGATAATAATGAAAGAAAAAAACACCCTTGTCACACAAGGTTGTGTGCGTTTAGATGGTTGATTTCGAGACCTCAAGTTCTAAATCTGAGGTCTCGAAATAAAATTCATGGAAAATTACTTCTTTCTCAAAAACTATGGCACTTCAGAGGGAGCCGTTTCTCACACTGTTTTATACCATCAACCTCTCCCCATTACTCGTCATCAAGAAAGGTTTTATGCTAATAATTATTTTGAGTAGTTACCAAAAGTGTCCACTACCTTTAAAGAAAACACTTAGAACTGATGAATGAGTTCTGACTGTTGTGCTAGGGGTTGCATTATGGATCATAAATACTTCGTGCGGATACCCCACCCGAGTGTACTGGTGCAAATTTCAACTCCGTCACTGTTATATTTTAGCAGTATAATCGAAGATTTTTGGTCAAAATGTCACTGTTGCGAAAAAAAAAATTGCAATTCCCAAGGTTTTGCATGCCTCCACACAGGAAAATTGTATAATCGACGATTTTTGGTAAAAATGTCACTGTTGCACACAACAAATTGCAATTCCCAAGGTTTTGCGAATTTTGCATGCCTTTACACAGGAAAGTTGTTCGGGACGCTCAACTTGGTCGATTTGCACCGTCAAAACGCGATTTCCAGAGTTGATTATTACTTCTAAGACTAGCCGCTCTTCCCTTTTCCCTGCCTAGGGAATAAACTTTTAACGTATAAGTGTAGATTCCCAAAAATAATCTACACTTTCAACAGAAATGAAAATGTCGGAACATAACTTCACTGGCATGCTCGAATTTCCAGTAAAAGAGCCTGATTCCCGATCAAGTATGTCTTGTGTAATGTGGGTTTCACAACCGAACAACTTCTTATGTGTAATCTCATAACTTAATGGTCTCACTTAGTTGTTTTCTTCATGCCATCATTGAATACACGAAGTGTATTTCTGCCGTCAGATTGCTCTTAACCAGTTAACAGACCTTTATGAAATGCTCTGAAACAATCTGCAGTTAAATTGGTATGGGTGTATAACACGATACACCAGTGTAAAGCGTTCAACAGAACCTAATGAATCGAATGAAGAGAGGCCTTTAGGTAAAAGGAAAGGTCATTCAAAGATTGTTTTGAATATGATCAGTGTGAGTTAGTAATCATAAATACCTATACAATAGGAACCGTATAGACCAAGGATACGGTGTTTGTATTATACTGAGTGTATAGGCTGAATGTTTACCGTGCTCAGTCAGGGCATATAGACCTTCATGTGAGGGCAAACACAATAGACCGGGTGTGCCTGTAAAGGCAAGTACAACAACGAAATAACGTACGGCTAAGCCAAACAGTTGCTTCCACTGTACTAGTAACGCACTTGTTGCGAGAAAGTCAGCAGGTATCTCAAAGATAAGCTAGGGAGAGACTTTACTTGAAGATGAGCAAGCTCAGCGCAACTCAAGCTCAAGCCGGAACTATCGAGTCCATTGGCCAAGAGAATGATGGCAAGGGAGTGACTGCAGATGATGCACCTCCACAGAGAGAGCAATGGAGTAGCAAGTTGGATTTCTTACTCGCGCTGATTGGGTTCTCCGTCGGCCTTGGCAATGTGTGGAGGTTTCCGTACTTGTGTTATAAAAATGGAGGAGGTATGCTTCAGTTTTATCACTTTGTAATGTCATAATGGTTGTCTCATGAGAAAGAAAATTGTTTTTAATATAGGTTTTCTCTGTCAATTTCGGCAAATGAGTAGCCAATTTAACCACTAAGCTATTCTATTTCGTGCGCAATCAAATGCTATTGAAAAGGGTCATTCGATTTCGTTTTATGATTAGTCAAAATGTAGTGTTGCGTCATTCGATTTAACAAAATATTCATTCAATTTAACAGTTCATTAAAGCAGCATTCAAATTCGCAGACGCTTCTTGAGGCAGTTGTGTCACGAAAAAGAATGACCATACGCTAAATTGAACTGAGTGCTAAAGGAATTAGACTTGACCAAAAACGAAATTGAATGACCGAATTCAATTTGAAACGCAGTAACAACTGGAGAGGCAAAACTACTTTAATTCGAACGCATGAAAATGAAATGACTGCTCATTTGCCGAATTTGCCCGAGATGTTATAGAAATTTGTCTCCTCCCTGATGGAGAGCCAATATAGGTTTTCTCGGCCAATTTCGGAAAAAGAGCAGCCAATCTAACCATCAAGCTATTCTATTTCGCGCGAAATCGAATTCTACTGAAAAGGGTAATTCGATTTCGTTTTATGATTAGTCAAATGTAATGTTGCGTCATTCGATTTAACAAAATAACCATTCAATTTAACAATTCGTTAAAGCAGCATTCAAATTCGTGAGTCGCTTCTTTGGGCGTGTGTGTCTCGAAAAAGAATGACGATACACTAAATTGAACATAGTGCTAAAGAAATTTGACTCGACTCAAAACGAAATTGAATGGCCGAATTTTGAATTTGAAACGCTAACAACTGGAGAGGCAAAACAGCTTTAATTCGAACGCATGAAAATGAAATTGGCTGCTCATTTGCCGAATTTGACCGAGAAAACCTCTATTATTGCAAAGAAGTTCTATAGTGAAATGAAGCAAGTAGGCTATAATCCAGCCGTCGTTTTCGCCAAACTCTTCATATTAACTTAGGATGAATCTTAGAACTTAGGACGAGGTAATGTCCTTATCCGAAGACTTTAGGACGCATTGAACCCATCCTAAGTTAGGACGAGATTCCTAACTCGAGGTAGGATTAATCTGAGGGTTTCGCGTGAAATCGGCTGCTGCCCCTTTATCAGGGCAAGACGGTAAGATGTCCATTGAGTGAGTTCATTGTTTATGAGCTGATACATTGGTGATAAATCATAATGTCTCGATAAGTTGTTATAAGAACTTTAAATGATATTTTTGTCGAAGTGGCAATCAGTGTAACTTGGGAAACATTGGTGGTCGAGAGTGGATAGATGTATTACATAAAATGAATACAGCAAGAAAATGACCGATGGCCTGACGTTTCGACCCTAGCAGAGTCTTTCTCGAAAAGGACCAGGGGTATAAAATGGGGGGGGGGGGGGGGGGGGGGGCGAAGGGAATGGTTCATGGCCCGACGTTTCGACATTCCCGTATAGCAAACATATTAGTAAAGTATTTGTTAATCTGAGTCTCAAGGAAACCCAAGCGTTAGCTGTTATAACCTATAGTTGTCGCATGACTTTTTTTCTGTGCAGTTCCAAAGAGGTACAAAAACCACAAGACAGGTACCCGAAAAAATGTATGTCATCCCCTCGAATTAATATGTACCCCTTTTTTCACCTGCTCTATTTTTATGTTTACTTCACTAGCTCCGTATTCATACGCTGTTCATATAAGGACAACAGTTCAAGGTATTGGATTGGATAATACAAACAGTTGACTATGGATCTTAACAGCGACGTCATCTCATTCAATGTATTAACTGGAGGCCTAAAATTGTATTAACCCACCGATGCAAATCAATTTAAGGACACCGGTCGGGGGCGGGGGGTCAAAATTAAGACTCTGACTAACCTCGGAAATTCAAAAGACCTGCAACTGAGAGTATTACCATACGAAAAGAGTCTACAAGTGGAATAATGACAAACAAGAAATAAAGCCCCGGGCAAATATTTGGTCACCTCACACACAAAAACTACTAAGTGGCGCACCATAACTATGAGCGCTGTATTTTTAAATATAGCGCTCATAGTTGCATTTGGAATGTGTGTTTGGCAAACACAGGCCATTATTTAGGAATTGAAGTCAATATGCAATGTATTCAATTTAAAAACAGCTCTTTAGTTTCTGGAAGTGGTATAATGCCTATTCAAGTTCAGTGTCAATGTGCTTTCAATCTTGCATTTGTTTTTCAGTGGCGTATCGTGATACGTGACTTCATTGAACTCAGAATGGCAAATTTTGTCATCATGTCCTAGTCAGTGTAATTATGAAACTTAGGTTCAGACGAACTACCCCAACTCATTTAGAGATTATCATTACATGCTGTTACCGCAAACATTTACTAAATCGTATTTCTAGCATGAAAAGTTTTAAATCATACGTGCTGAAACTGGTTGAAAATGTGAAATTGATGAGTACATCAATAGTTTTTAACAGAGACGTATTCGATTTGCGTTATTTGTAAACAAACAGACCTAAATACACTGGATGAGTGTGGGTCAAGTGGCGGACAGCTTGTGTACCTATTTGTATTGTATCTGTGGTTGTCAAAGAGATGATATTCAACTTGTTTGATGATGAACTGTTTGTTGAATGAGTGAGTTTATTATCGGCTTCTCGTCAGTGACTAAAGCTTCCACCCCAACCTCAGTGGGATGAAAAAACCGCACTGCTTATACAGTCTCACAAATCCTTTGCAGTACCAACGTGAACGAAAACAGCAAGTAGTGATCAGTGCTGAATTCGTTTAAAACGTTGTTGTATCATTAATCATTTCTTTAAAAATAAGCATTTTTAATACCCTTATCCAGTGCTTTTTAGAAAGATTCGCGATAACCTCTGTTACGTCATCACTTAAATGTTACGTCATATATGTGGGAGCTTCCATTTGTTGCAGCATGGAGGTATAACAAAGCAAACTCCCACACATGACGTCAAAGTATTGTAATTTGAACGCACGCCCGTCAACGGCAGAAGTGTTTCTAGTTTTTCAAAACCTTGAGGTTGGTGCCTCATTTTTGATCGACAATTACGAAAAATCAAGAAGTGTACAAACATCAATATTACATTTAAATAGTTAACAAACACGTTATAAACAAGTTGAAATAGCATTCCCGTCAAACAAAATTCGCTCAAGTACCTGTTTCTTAAAGTCACCTGGAAGTGGTATTTTGTCAAAATAAAGCTTTTGTCACTAAGATATGTGTTTGATGAGTGGAATTTGAATAAACACTTAACTAAGGTTCTAAAAAATTAGTTTTTATTTTATTTACAAATTTAGGAGTTGGCCCGACCCGAGAGGGCGCTGTTCGTGACGTCAATTGAGGCGCGATATTTGAAGAAAAAAATGTGTAGTCTGGCCCCGTACACTACGTCTGGGTACCTGATCGGTATGATGCATATGCTGTGTGGCGTGTAAGACCTGCGTGTAAAATAGCCATAACAGGGTCTCGACGAACATGGCACATCACAACTAGACACAATTTTACTTAAGAAATTATACACACATACATACGTTGAAACTTGAACGCCTAGTGATTTTTACAAAAGCTATTGCTGTTATTTTCTAGGTGACTTTTTAGTGACCAAATGGGCTGTAAACTGTGTTAGCCTGCCTACGTACAGAACTACGGTCACGGAGCAGGCAGACGGTCCACTCGGATTACCCTGACGGTGAATCGCACATGCAGTGCCAACAAAAAATCGTGACGCTTAGCGCAAGCTAAAAACATGCCCTCAAAGTTCAAACTTACCCGAATTTTTTTCACGTTTGCAAATGCTCCTCTAGGTTCGTCACGTATTTCAGGTACCTTCTTCGACTACCCACTAGCTGGAAAAATTGCTAGGTTGGCGTCAAGTTTTAGAATAACTTTTTTTCTGCTTGTCAATGTGTGGTGTATTCCGGATTCGAAACACGACTGCTCAAAGTGTTCGCTGCACAGCGCTGTGAAATAAACGTAGGAACGGACCACTTTCACGGCCAACAACCGCCTATACTTGGGATCTGCAGAAAACAGATGCAAACTGACCCCATCTTTAGTTGTTTTGCTGCATGCAGCAGCATGTAACTGGTCGGCAAAATGGCCGAAAAATGCAAGAAAAAACTTTTTTCGAAACGTATAAACTCACGACTTGTACTTACATGTACTTGAAGTCTGCCTCGATGGACGTCACAAAAGGGTATGGGCGGAGTCACCCCAAACATCTTTATCAATTTTAAGTATATAAATCGTGGAATTTTTTTTACAAAAAAACCATAATTGTTATACTCTTATGTTTGAGAAAAAAAAATTCCAGGTGACTATAAGAGAATTACACAAATATATTGCTCACTATATAAATGCAAGTGGTTGGCAAGTGGGTTATTTAAGTGTGTGTCTGAAAAGATTTCCAAAGATTTAAGTTTAATTTTGTTCTCACCGTGTTCGGAAGATAGCGGAGACGCTCACCGTTGATGATACAGACAATACTCACGAGAAAAAAAATAAAGAAACATTAATAAACAGTTGAACTGTATGGATATTTATCTCGAATATTGGAACTGGAATGAACATATACTCATTAGTGGGCTCATTTCAGATTGCATCTATTCCTTTGTTTAAAACAAATATTCTTACCCAACCCGTATTTTGTTTTAAGTACAATTCCATTGTTGTATATATTTGTACTATAGGTGCGTTCCTCATCCCGTATCTGATATGTCTGGTTATTGGAGGTGTACCTCTACTTCTCTTGGAGCTAGGACTGGGTCAATTAATGGCCCAGGGGGGCATCGGTGTCTGGAAACTTGCCCCACTCTTCAAGGGTAAGTGTCAAAGCAAACATTGTTACTGTTTAGTGGTCAGTTTATTAAACACAATATGGAATATGAGCCCCACGTGTAGTTATTTGGGAACCCATCGCTGGAAACGGGAGCAAGGCCAGGAGGAGACTGTTGCTTTCACCTTAGTTGCCAAGTTTATTTTAGAGACACGGATTTGTTTCCATGGAAACACGGAATGCAACAGCAAGTTTTATCTTACAGAAAACTTGTTGACTCTGATTTGTTGATCCAGTGTGTGACATTGAGCGTCCCAGTTTGTGAATATACATTCGGCGTGTTATGAGTGCAATGGTGAGAATATTTGAACGAGTTGGGAATTGTTCCATTTATCCGTATGGTCCATCATGCTCATTTCGTGGACAAGAAATACAGTCCTTTATTCTATATGACACATTCTACACCGTAGGAGAGACGTCTGTATTCTGTGTTCATTTTGTCCTGCGCCACTTTAATTAAACCCTAGGTTTCCCGTTTTTTCCACCTGTTCTCTACCCTTTAAACTATTCCATGTTTGCAGCAAAGCCACTCCTTCTATGCATCTGCAAACTGGAACTAAGGTGTTCCTCCAATTTTGATGTACTTTGTCTTTTCTTGTTCATCCAATCTTGAAGTACTTTGTGTTTCCTTTCCCACTTGTTGTACTCCTTCAACGATATGGTGCTTACCCAACAAACTCTCATGTGTGCTCCTGACATGACAATGAAAACTCGTGTGCTCAATATTGATACTGTTCCTAATCAAAACACGGCTGTTGTGTTTAAATGACATTGAACATGTGTTTCTCCCGTTCAGATAGCCTTCAAACATTTCTTCATTTCGTCTCAGCCTTACCTTCGATTCCTATTGATGAAGGAGGTCCGATTAGTACATATACTCCATTTCTTCCTTCCTTAATACCTCGTCCATGGCAGAGCGATGTCATCGGAATGTAAAATCATTCCCCTCTGCAATATTGGAGAATCACTTTCCAGATCAAACTCCCGACGTTGTCTTGCACCAAATAATCGATCTCCACCTCGTTCTTTGTAAATAACTTCAAATCGTCCACAAAAGGCAGATGGTTGGTTTTACATCCGGCCTTCTTCATTACCAGCACCCACCTTCAACATATTATTCGGCATTAGCATCAGTGCCAGAACAAATATCAGCAAAGACTCTCTCTGGAAATTACCCATTTGCATTGATACCTTGCACATACCATCATACCATCTCAGCAAATACTCTATTTTGAGCAATAACTTGTATCCCTTGGGACGGAAAAGGTTTCATCGGCCGCTTGCTTGTACAATTGTCGTCTTTGATGTAAGAGTGGAAGTCTCGTGATGGCTGAGCGGAACACCGAATTAAAACTCTTGTGTTTCTGCTCAGCAGAGTGTGAGTTCAAATCCCAGGCCATTACACTTGTGTGCTTATTAAACACACTCGACACTATTGGTAATTGTCAAATACCAGTCTTCTCACTTGTGGAAAATTACTTCTTTCTCGAAAACTACTCCACTTCAGAGGGAGCCGTCTCTCACAACGTTTTATACTACTAACCGCTCCCCATTACTCGTTACCAAGTGAGGTGTTATGCTAATAATTATTTTGAGTAATTACCAATGGTGTCAACTGCCTTTAAGCAAGACACTTAACCATTGCTTCTTGCTTCGGATGGGACGTAAAGCCTGGTCCCATGTGTTGTGTAACACATGTTACATAGCCCAGTACAGCGGCTTAGCAAGAAAATTGTGCACTTTTTGAGAAAAGCATGAAACTTCTAGCATAGTTAGGTTGGACCATAAGAAACAATTTTAGATGTGGAGGGAAGTCAGATTTGACCTCTGATGACCTTGAGAGGTCAAAATCCAAAATGGCCGCCAATCCGCATGGTCTAATGTAAAAACACATTTAACTTTTGAACCAAATAGTAAAAAAAAAACGCTTAAAGTGTCATTTCCAACTATATTGGGGATGCCAATACATTTGGTAATACTTGCAAGACCACCAAAACTTTAGGTTTTGCATAAAGGTCAAGGTCAAGGTCAAAATTTACCAAAAAAGGCAAATTTCGAATGTTTACAACATGTTTAGGCATACCCATTTATTTGTCTTGTTAAAGGTGTCATTTCCAACTAAATTAGGGATGCCAAATCATTTGGTAATGCATGGGAGATCTCAAATCTCAAAGATATGCATTTAGGTTAAGGTCAAGGTCAAACAAGGTAAACAAAAGGGGTGTTTGTTTTGTACACGCTAATGCTTGAGAAAACTACCACTATAGTTATCAATATCAAATTAGCACTGTCCATCTTATGTATATCCTAATGGTAACTTTCAACATCTAACAGTCTCCAGAACAAGAGCACATTGCTGTGCACTTGAGTGCAGCTTTGACACATCAGCTGCAACATCCAGTGCATCCTTTCATGCAGCGACCATGGATCAATTCATGGCACGATTTTGATTCATCAAAAAAATTGGTCCAAATAGGCTACCACCAAGTTCTTTCGTTTGTCAAGCCCCAGTCAGATGGCTCTGGCATCTCTGGATCATTTGCCAGTGCCTGGTTCCGACAGTTGGCCTGGTAACAAGTTTGTTTGATGTGCTGCTTGAGTGCTGCCCATGGGTTGGGGAATGTTCTCCAGGGTTCAAGACTTCCGTATGATGAGCTGTTTTCTGCCATCATTCACTTCCATGCTCTCACTGGTTAGGTTGTACATCAGCAAATTTCTGTAGCAGTGACATAGATCCTTCACTGACCTCACTTGGCATGCATAGGAGTTCACTGAAAGCATCGTTCACCTCTGGGAAAGACTTCCAAGTTTCCCAGGCAGTCTTCTTTCCTCTGCCTGCGAATGAAGTCACAGTGGCACACCCAGTGAACGTTTGGAAGACTGGGAGAGTGAGACACTGTGTCGGACTCATTGTGGCAACCATTTCATGAACAGAAAGCTTGATCCGACACCAAAAGGCAATCCCCAGCACATCAGGAGTTGTTTTGCTGAATGAAGCCACACCCAGTACAGCCACATCAGTATCAACGGTACGCGATACCTTTTTACAACCTGTTTTGCACAGCTTCGGCCACATGCAGAAGTAAACGAGTCTCAGCCTCCTCTTGTGAGCATGGGGTAAGGCGGGCCAAGTGTGACTCAGAAGGAGAGCAGAGTACTCCACTTCCTACTGGTCGTGTGACAGGAAAGCAAACAATTTGGTTTTGTTCTCATTGACTCTAAGGAAGGCCTTCCGATTTTTGGAAGCACAGTAGCAAGATTCACCCTTTTCCTTGTGCCTTTTCCCCTCTTCTGTCTTGATGAGGCTGTTAGGCTATTATGTAAGTATAAATCCCAGACAAGGTGGATACGGACGCTTTTCTTGAGTTAAGCAAAGATGTGTGGGGCGAACACTCTTTCTCCAAACTCTTGTTCCAGGATTAAGCATTTAAACCACAGCTGTACCGTCAAGAGTTATTGCTTCGGCCCCCACAGGTGCACAACTGTTTTCAAGCAGATCAGATTTCAGGCAGCGAAGTAGATGTGCTTAAACTCCAATCCGCATTTCACCTCAAGTTGATAGAGCTGGCGGGCGGCCTGGTTTTCATGGGAGAAGAAATTGTCCGTGTCTGTCCCGTGTCTGACACGAGATGTACAGCCTCGGAAAAAGACCACAGTTACTCTTAAGTGCTGCGAGCTGTGTCTTCTGCCTCCTGATGTACCGCAGCAGAAGAAGCTCTAATGACAGGCTCTTGATCCAATAGTCAAAGTGGACACAATCCTTTGCTCGCCGTGTGCACCACTCCTCAAGAGGCGGACTGTCTGGCTTAATGGCATCATCACCATGTAAGCTTGTTGGAGGAGTGTAAAAAGGCTTGCACCTTTGACCTGATGTGCATGGCTGGTCTTGGTGACATGGCTGGCACATATGAAAGAATTGGCTGTTCCGGAACTTGCAATGTCAGCCATACCAGGGCTTTTGTCGAGCCACTATCTTCAAATCAGTCTCCCAGCAACTTCAGTGTGGCCATCTCGCTGTGTAAACGACCCAACATGATTACGAAACGATCATCTGCTCTGAGTGAGTGTCCGGCCAGCTAGGTTCACTGAACTTGTTTTGCACGAGCATACAGGGGTTGGTCAGCGGCAAGGACAGAATTTGACGTTGGTTCAAGTTCTGAACTGATGGGTTAACAATGTTCATGGAGTGCCGTTTCATTGCCCTGGAGTGTACATTGTAAAGAAACAGAGGCAGCAGTGCCTTGATTGCGGTTGGATGGATGACAGTGTCCTGTGTGTCAGCATGGTAGGCAGACTACGATATCCAGTCATCCATGGTAGACTCTTCAACAGCCGTCTTGACTTTGCCACGCATACTCATCTTCTGTAGCAGATGCAGCTGCCAAGAGGTTGGAAGGCCTCACGGAACTTTGTACACACAGCGCACTCAAGAACTTTGTCTCGAGGGCAGCTGGTGGCACAATGGGCTGATGGCATAGATGGTACTGACTTGGTGGAAGAGCCACCCTGACTAACCACCGGTACACTATTTTTAGTTCCGCCCTGTGTGTGTGATGGATGCTGCATAAGTGAGATGCCAATGTCGTGGAAGGAATCTTTTGCAGTTGCAGGCAGAGCTTGGATTGTGGTCGATCTAGTCCACATCCCCTGTTGTAAACAGTCCAAGACGCAACTTTGGCAGGCACACTACATTTTTCACCCTAAGACCGCTGGCAGACACCATCTGCAATGTCTGATGAGTGTTGCAACAGCCTGTCATATAGGAGACACATACTCCCAGATTGAGGCGTGTCAACTAGCCCTCTACTTTGGGTTGCTGCATGGACCTTGAGGGATAAATAGATTGGGAGTGGAGTTTCTCAGCAGCATCTATGATATGCATATGGTCAGTTACAAGAAAAAGAATGGTCTGTTACTAATAAGTGAAATGAACTAACTGAAAAGGGATTAAGATGACGGACTATGCAGGGGAACCACCCCAATATACATTTTAGAATATAGGGGAGAACACATGACAAAGTAATGGCTAAACATGTTGTAAACATGCGAAATTTTGCCTTTTTTTTTTTTTTACCTAGACCTTAACCTTTCTGCAAAACCTAAAGTTTTGGTGATCTTGCGAGCATTACCAAATGAATTGGCACCCCCAATCTAGTCGGAAAGGACACCTTAAGAGTTTTCCTAGACTATTTGGTTCAGAACTTAAGCGTGTTTTTACCTTAGAATAGGCAGATTGGCGATCATTTTGGATTTTGACCTCTCAAGGTCATCAGAGGTCAAATCTGATTTCCCTCCACATCTAAAACTGATCCTTATGGTCCAACCTAACTATGCTAGAAGTTTCATGCTTTTCTCAAAAAGTGCACAATCTTCATAATAATATGGGAGCTTATCCGCTGTACTTTGCCCCGGTGTTCCTGGCTGTGGCTGCTATATAATATGCGCCGTAGCACCTTGTAAACCCTTATAAGGTGCTACATAAATTGGACTAAGACTTTATCACTTCATACGTGCGGTTTATAATACTTATATATGTCACAGGTTTTTACCTCTTTTTAATCAAGAGCCTACGACGTGGTTCGATTAAGAATATCGGAATGTTTGCTAAGAAAGAAAACACAACAGACAGCAATTTAGTTAGATTCTCTTCTCTCTCAATTATAGTTATTATTATTATGAAAATTATCTCAATATCTCAATATCAAGGATTCAACAAATACAACACAATCCATTCAGTTATAAAAAACAATCAATAAGGCAATAGTTCAAAATCATATTAACTCCTTCAGTATTATCAACGGTTCACAACTGTACGAAATGGTATTTGAACGGCAATTCACCAAGGTGAAACAACAAGTAAAAATACTCAACAATATATGAGTCTGAGGAAATATTAACAATCGCAGGTTTGTAAAATGAAACAGCAATAATAAATACTGAAGCAGTTAATGGCAACGAAAATACACAATGATATATAATAGGTCTTAGCTGGTTCCGCGCTTCAACTGGACTTGGCAGAGACTCTGTCTTTGGAGGTCGACATCAGATTGGCTCCGAAGTCCAAGAAGTGACTCTGACGAATTCCAGGAAGACGACGAAGGGGGTTGAGAGCGGGACTGGCGAAAAGTTGAACCGGGTCAACTTCCCAAGCGAGGCCTGTGGGCTAGTCTGTATCAACAGAGCACGTGGTAAAGATGCAAGAAGGGGATTTAGGAATGTACTTAGGGAAGTAACAAATGTTCCAAACAAAATCTATGCAAAGTGTAACTATCTAAACACTTTCAAGAAGTCTTCCTTGCATTAGGCCGATTTTCGCTCTATAAAAAGTCTTAACTCATCATAAACTAATTCAACTATGACTTACACAAATATAAAGAACATACAACAAAATGTAAAACGAACACTCTTCCAGTGCATACTGGCAACCTTCATGAAACTTAAACATAATGGAACGATAAAAAACTTCTGTGCGTGCATGTGTACAACACGATAGTGGTCAATCCAGATCAAAGGTCACAACTGTTTACGTGCGTAACAGCAAACAGTCGTCTAGTCTACTTAAATGGAAAGGAATGTGCTCGGACATCTTCAAGTGTGAAAAGGGGTTATCTAAGGACAATGCTTGTCCAGCACAACTAAAGTTACGTATTGCCATGGTATTGCTAAGCAAAAATGTAGGAACATACCAATAACAAAGTATATCATAAATACTAATCAGAAATAGTTCAATCACATAATGATCAAATGTGGAAGGCGCTATGAGTGAAATCACGGTATATAAAGTAACAGGTGTTTCGATAAACCAAATAGGTTCTATCAAACAGTAAAAACGTATCGAACGGCAATAAAATAGCACTGAGTGTAAAATCTAACTGCTAACTATGCAATAAATGCAATATACAACTAAATCATATCGGCAACAGAAAGTAAGAGGAATATACGATTAAATAGACGGAACTCCTAAATCTTTTCCGTACACATGATAAACAACAAAAAGGATTACACAATAAAACACTCAAGGAATTTATACATCTTAGCAGCATTGTTCGAACAATCAACATAATGGTTTAAACTCATATTGAACTGTACCATCCATCTTGAGTCTTACTCCAACTACCTTGTCGAACAAATCTTTCAAACGGCAAATGCACAAGTGATAAATCTTATACAATGTGAAAGAAATAATCAAAGCTTACCTGTATCAACAGAGCACGTGGTAAAGATGCAAGAAGGGGATTTAGGAACGTACTTAGGGAAGTAACAAATGTTCCAAACAAAATCTACGCAAAGTGTAACTATCTAAACACTTTCAAGAAGTCTTCCTTGCATTAGGCCGATTTTCGCTCTGAGGATCCAGAGGAAAACGAGCCAGGATATACCAAGCTGGTCACGCACGGACAGGAAAGTTGAACTATGATTGGCCAGAAATATTAAAATAATAACATTCTGGTTGGGCTTGACCAATGAGAACAGAACTAGTGGCCTAAGTTCTTAAGAAAACGTGTGGGCAGCTAAAGACAATCAAATCCGGGCACAATTCAAGGAAACTACTGACCTTGCAACAGTCATTGCAACATAGCCTTACGTCATGTCCCTGGGGGCAACCGACTGCTATGTCTTATGGTCAAGGAATTCCTGGACAGTGACTCTGGCCACTCCTCTCAAGGATGTGGCACTATAAACAAATGTTTCTCAGAATTATAAAACTAAGAAAAACTAACACCCACACAGGAGGTGAAAGTTGAAACAATGACTCTATAATAAACTTAAGAATCCTCGTTGGACAACTTAAACTAAATAAAATAATCTTCGTCGGACTATTAACTGAAGTAAGAATTCTTCGTCGGACTAATACAAATTATGTTATAATATGCAATTTATAACAGAGTCCGACATATATTATTATATTATATTATTTAAAAGTTGTAATGCTGTTGATACGTTTGTACATAGACAGACATGTAAACAGACAACTAACTTGCCCTACTTTGTTTTTTGAATTTCTAATCTCAAAAGTCCTGAATTTGAACCTGGGGATCGCACCATGCTGAGAGTGCGCCGCCTCGCCGGACCGGTCATTGTCTGCAGACCCACCCCATAGTTAACACATTTTTTAGATGTGAAGGCCACGTGAAATCATGAACCAAGTTTTAGAGCTGCATAAAGTAATCGATTTGGGTGTTGATACAAACATACAACATTTAGACAGAGTCATTCGGATTAGATAAATCAAAAGGTAAATCTATTATATTGTATATTTTATATTTTACCACCAAACACACTAAATTTGTATAGATTTTGTTTAATCCAATTGAACCCATTGAGTCCCATTTGAATCCCATTCAAAATATCAACGGGACTCAATGTGATCCGATTGGTGTGGAATTTGGGACATATTCAATGGGATCCAATGGGATGGACAGGGGATCTTTAAGTGACCCCATTGAATGTCATTGAATCCTATTAAAACAATGGGATCCCAATGAATCCCATTCAAAATATCAAAGGGACTCAATGGGAATAGAGCTAGAGCTGTGATAGCTTTTGTAGGACACTAACAGTCGCGACTAGTCGTCTTGCCAGTTGCCACTGACTGGGAGGGTATTACCAACATACATGTAAACATAACCGTTTACTAACTGCAAGATGTGGCTATATTAATTTCTAACATCGGGAGCAAAACTATATTTGCCTACCCCTATACCCGAGGCATACAAAACAAATAAAAACATAAAGTTTTCAAATGTAATACGCTCTTATACTCAGACTTCCTCCAAAAAACAAACACAACTCTTTTTCATGAGGTTTTGTGACTAAATGCCACAGCCAAAATTTTATTTTGAAACATTATTGTGAACCAATGTCACCGCCAAAACATGTCAATAAATGTAAAATGTACACCGGATACCAACTTGACCTGGGCATACCGGTAAACAATTTAGCTGGGCACACATGACCCAGATGGGCACCTTGGCCCGTACCAAATGGGCACACTTGCCCAAAACCAATAGGCCTTTTAAAGCCACTGGGCTGCAGTCCCAGCACCCTGTATAATATGTGCACATTAGCACAGGACACCTTGGCCCCAATCACTTTAACAAAGCCCAATATGAACATTAAAACTTTACCATTATTGGGCATGTACAATGCATGAACGCATGCACTTGCTTTATGATAAAAAACCTGAATTATCAAAAGCCAACTTATGTGACATAATACAGTAACAATGTTATCACCTAGGGTACAGGAACATTCCACCGTGTAAAGCATGTGGAATAATAGCACCCAGTGTAAAAGCTGGGTGCTGTTACCGAGTCCGAACTTCACAATTACTTTTTAAAATGTAACATTTGATACTGTACATTACCCCCACCAATAAACATGATTGCCTTGCTATGTTGACGGAGTGTACCCCAAACCAAAAAACGCCTCCACCAGCAACAACAAAGGGTTGCGAAATGGGGCGGAGGAGGGATGAAAGAAAATTGTAAAAAATGTTGCACTACATGTGCATCCTCTGACAGGCTGTGACAGAATGACATGAGGTTTTCTCTAGAGCCCGCCAAAATGGTATGCTCCTGATAAAAGAAGTACCCTAATTGGTTGCCCTTAAAACTTCCAACTATTGGCCATTGAGTGCCTTCCTGATTGGTCAAAAAGGAAGTCAATGAATGGCTGTTCGGCTGAAACCCCTAAACCTCATTTTGTCATGCCCTATAAATCAATATTAATGCGTATTCAGATCAACCAACCACAAACCCTGTGTGGTGACCTATTTATCAATAAAGTAAAAAAATTAAAATGTATAACATTTGCTCTGGCTTATTGTACACATGTAAACAATGTGACCTATATAAAATCCATGTACTGTACTCTGAGTTATAAAACATTTGATCCTTAAGGGATAAAATGTGTTATTATATGTTGTTGTCACTAGCATCTGCACACCTGCATAACGTTATTGGGTGCCATAGACGAATTGCATGAGGGCGTAATATTTAAACGTTTTGTGTATTGCTGTGACAGGGGGTTTAATTTTAACAAAACTGTTCAGAAAATATTCTGTCTGAAATTTCCATATTTTAACTTAAAATTCGGTTGTTATTGTTTATTATTATAAAAAGATAAAATGTTTGTAATCAATGAGGAGCTTCTGGGGAACTACTCACTGTCTAATATGGAGAAAATCAATCCATAAAACCACAAAAATGGTTATTGTTCATTCGTTTTTACCACAATCGAGTTGATTACTTGCACAAATACCCTGGCACAAATTGAGTTTCACACCGTTACTTTTTGCACTACACTAATATAAACCAAATCGAAAAAACCCCCCAATAATACTCTGGCTGGAAAAGCCAATTATGACGAAAATTCACTTTCAAAATTGCAAAATCATTGGTTCTTAGACCACTGATACAAAAGATCAACCCGTGGGGGCTATGCACAACAGACAACCAATCCAAGCCGGTCAGCCCAATTAATATAACAATGCAAACAAACAACAGTTTATCTTACTTTGGTTTTTCTCTTATTACAGCAATGCGAATGGCTGCATATCTACTTTCCCAAGTTCTTTGATGGAAAGAAGGCTTCATAATGTTCAAAAGACTGCTGCAAGATTGATTCTAAATAATTATACGCAAATACGACTCCATCAGTCTTCATCTATTCATCCTACATTGGCTTCCCATCACTCAAAGAATCTCCTTCAAAGTTATGATCCTGATGTATAAAGCGTACCATAAGCAAGCTCCTGGACATATCATGGACATGCTCGAGTTAAGATCTCAACAAAGACATCTTCGTTTAGTTTCCTCTTGCTCCTTTTTTGTTGTGCCAATAACTTGCTGTATGGCCTCAAAATGTTTGAATGAGCTCCCTTACACAGATAAGAAATGCCAGCTCACGCACCTTCATTCAAGAAACTCCTTAAAGCTCACCTGTTCCAGATTTTTGCGCTTTATAAATTGATTGACTGATGATTGGTTGATGTACTCTAATAGTTAACGATGTTTGTATTCCAGGTATAGGAATAGCAAGTTTTGTTATAGTAACACTGCTCAACATCTACTACAACGTGATCCTAGCTTGGTCGCTTTACTACTTGTTCATGTCCTTCGCTGCTGTGGTGCCATGGTCCCACTGTAACAATCCCTTCAACACAGATCTCTGTAAAGATCCAACTGGGTATGGTGTACAGGGAACTGACCTCTGGAGATGCGATTACATCAATAAGAATGAGACATATCCAACTGATGTTCCGTTAATAACCGACTTGACAAATGCCACTGATGACCAGCTGAATTGTACAGTGATTGGAGCCACGAACAGAACAAGCTCTGTGACAGAATTTTGGGAGTGAGTTTGATAACTGTTGATTTCAACCCCCCCTAAAAACACCTTAATTTTACAGTCGTGTGTAAATTAAAGGTGTGGTTGCCTTCAATTTAAATTGTCCTTATTTTGAAATAATAAAAATGAGTTCAATTAACGTACATCATAATAGTGTACTTGGCAATGAACTCCCAAAACCTAACGGTAAAATTCTACATAGGCCTTTTGCAAAGTATACCACACAGTTTGAAGGCTAATTCAAACGCGTTATCGCCATGCAACCTGCTCCTCAAGAACTCCATCGGTCCTACGAATAATTATAGAGTGAGAGATTTATCTTTAATGAAACTCCACGTTAAAGGCACTGGACACCTTCGGAAATAATGTCAAAGACCGGTCTAAGCACACTTGCATCAAATAACAAACCTGTAAAAATGTGGACTGAAATTGGTCGTCAAAGTTGCGACAAAATAATTAAAGAAAAAACACCCGTGTCGCAAAAAGTTGTGTGCTTTCAGATGCTTGATTTCGAGCCGAATTCAATTCAAATATTTTAGTGAGAAATATCTCTTTCTCAAAAACTACATTACTTCAGAGGGAGCCAATTCTCACACTGTTTTGTATTGTCAACAGCTCTCCATTGCTCGTTACCAAGTACATGTAAATTGTTATGCTAACTATTATTTTTAGTATAACCAATAGTGTCCAGTGCCTTTAAAGGGTCTATGTACCTTTTCGTAACACAAAACACAAAGTCCACAGATTTACATTAAACTAACCCAATTTGAAGATTATGATAGTAGAAAGCTTCCCTTCAAGGGGTCTAACTTAACACTATACAGTCACGCTTATGCTTTTTTAATTAGCACATCAATGGTTTGAAAATGTTCTTTGGCTCGGTATGATTGGTAATGAGAAGCAATCGTGAATGTTCTTAGGTTATTTTACCAAGCATTTGGATAAACCAGTAGAGTGAGAAAGCATTGTATGCATTTTCATTCCATGAAGTCCATTTTTATAACAAATACATCGCTCTGTTTTTTATTTTCAACTCTTACTCAAATTTATTTATACTAATTCATGTACATTTCTAAACAATTATATAGAAATGTTATAAGAAGTAACAATCAATCGAGTTGTACAGTAAAGCAGTTTTTGCATCCCTTTGAAAAATAATTACAAGTATCTTCTAAAAGCCGGGCCTTTCGTGGGATGCCTGAAAGACAGACAAAAAAGGAAGACAAACATGATCAGGAACTAGGAATAAAAGAATAAACAAATAGTAAGCCATGTGTAAATATCTTTTGTTTGAGTGTTGGCTCTTCATTCTCCTGAAGACGAGCAGAGTATCAGAGTATACTGTTCGAAACATCGAGACCCAACCGGCTCTTCTCACCAGAACCAACACTCACCTTAAGAGATTTACACATGGTTGTACCCGCAAGTTTACTATTTATTTATATTATTTTCCTATTTCTCCACACCATGCAAAGCTTCGAGCAACACTTAGAAACAAGAACATACACTGACTAGGTTATATATAATCTCTTTTTAGTATTTTTGTTCCAATTGTTTTAAGAGGCTTTAATTTTCTGTAATTTAGACGTAAGATCTTACAGATTCATCTATCAACTGGGCTGGAAGACATCGGTGGATTTAACTGGCAGTTGACGCTGTGTTTACTGCTAGCTTGGGCCTTGGTGTATTTATGTGTCTTCAAAGGAGTCAAAAGCTCAGGGAAGGTCGGTGTTTATTACGTCATGCAGAACAAAATTATTCCATTCTTAGTTTGTAATAGATATTATTATAAATTGAATATTGACTTTATTCACTGCACACATTAAATGGATGTACAAATTCAAATATACTTGTATAATGAAACAGACGTTAATTCTGTTGTTTAGGCCTATGCTACGTAAAAACAATACCGGTACCGGCAAAATTGATGCGGAGCTTTTTCTTGTTATAGACCATGTGACCTTTGTTTACAATATGTGTGACCTTGTACATTCTTTGGCTAGTCTGGCAGGCAAGATACTGTACTGGTAATATGGGAAAGTTTACATTTTGTGTCATAGTTTCCACATAAATCCAAGAGTTATGAAAGTAAAAGCTGGACAAGTTTTGCGATATGCCCCCTTTCGTCATATCAAAAGTTGATGAGAATTAGACAGTGCAATCTCCATAAAAATATAAGATTTTATGTTTTCTTCCATTGTGCTGTGTACAAATCGTGCCTGCAGGAAGTCTAGGCTTGGTGGCTCTTTTGTAAACATGTGATGTCACAGGTCACATCGTCTATATAGTCCCCCAGACCTGCGGTTTATTTCTGAAATAACACAACAAAATTGTAATTGAAAGTAAACAAATGGAAAACCTACACAAACTCCCACAGAAAATAAGATGGGACAAGTTGCCATTAATTTTTTTAAGTCGACCTCCATTTAAATTATAAATATTCATGAACTTGCGTGAAAACAAGATCGTGAATGGTACTGCTAGGGAAATCACCGAGGCTGATTGTTAATAAACATTATTGTTACATATTAAAGTGAAAAAAAAATCGGCTTTAGCCATGTTGACTTCATTTGCTGGAAAAAAATGGCTTTTCATAAAATGAAAAAACATTAAAAAAACATAATTGAGTAAATTGGTTTCATTTTACGATTGAACGAAGACAAATGAACCCCAAAACAAATAACAGAGAACAGTCAAGTTTCCATTTTGCTTTATTACTTGATAAAACTCGCACCTCTCGGGGTTCTCTGAAACTTTTGTGTGATCTCTGGTTATACGGCCTTAGGTTCTTATCGTCAAAATAGGCCACGTGACTACCAATAAGGCTTTAGCTCAACGGACTTAAAATCATAGTTTAGGAGAACGACTGTAATCATGAGAGTCAAACCATAGTCTGACAGACATTATTGCCCAAATCACAAAGGGGACGGGAAAACACTTCATCAAGAAAACGTCATTTTTTTCAACTTAGAACACGTAAGTTTAAAGGTAATTCAAAATGTTTGTTTTCTGCTAAAACCATAATGAGGGTGCGTTTAGGAGATCTCTTTACTTTGACGGAAAACTCACTGTATTTTACCTTTTTGTATTTATTTTGTATTCCAGGTAGTATATTTCACTGCAACATTCCCGTATATTTTCATCACCATTCTCTTCGTGCGGGCTATAACTCTTGAGAACGCCGTGGAAGGATTGAAGTTCTACGTGGAACCCAATGCCACCAGGTTATTGGATGGCAAGGTATTGTAGATAAAGCTCACATAGTTTGAGCAAAACTTCAACATCGTTTTATCCCCGCTTCACTATCCTAATTACTGCAAGGTGCGGAAACATAGCATGGGAATAAGGCGCAATACACTTCGGCCTAAAGGGTTTGGTGTCCACAGATTTACATCAAACTAACACAGTTTGAAGTCAATGATGGTAGAAAGCTTACCTTAAAATATGCCTTACTGAAGAGGTGTTGTTAGTAATGAGTTAAACAAGTCACGAACATTATTTTATTATGCTAAATATATTTTCGTGACATTGTTTTACCATTTTCGCAAAAAATACAGCACCTCAGCTCAGCAATTGATATATTTAACTTGGATATTTTAAGGGAAGCTTTCTACTACCATTATCTTAAAACCGTAAGTTTAATGAAAATCTGTGGACATTGTGTTTTGTGTTACAAAAAGTACCCACATCATCTAAAGGAACGTTGCAGAATGTGTACGAAAAAAAGGTGAATATAACAGATTTACATCAAACTTACACGGTCTAATGATGATGATAGTAGAAAACATCCCTTGACATATTTCTGTCTGAAATGTCATATTTGATGCGAAACAAATAATCTAACTTTGCGTTTTAAGTTTATCGGTCAGTGAGCGTTAGGCCTACTTATTTTTCGTTTGCTTCAATGTCATTCAAAATGTGTAAACAAGTTTTTCACTATTTTTCCGTGACCCAGATGGCTGATTGATCTCAAAATTCTACAGGTGTGTCAGTTTATGTATATGGTGGTTTACATTTAGTGCTAACTACCAATTCTGTAATATTCCTAACATCCCACATCAGAAGCTTTTACTTGTGTATTATTAATCTTTTAAAAGATTATTTCTTTGCCCGAGTGGTACCGAACTGCTATATAGACCTTGAAGGTCTCGTTCCTATTCAAACATATCTTGGTCAACTGCAATGTAGGAGGTTTTTTCATCACACTCTGAAGCAATGTAGTGTAATGACACCCAACCTACTTTATTTCATTGTCCATTGTCTGCTTCTTGTACGCTCAGCTACCCATGGTATTTGTTATCCTTGCCCTGGATATTTATAAGTAGGTAGAAGTACTTTAGAAGTTCCAAAAAATGCCCTGCTAGTCTCACATGCAAAAATGCGAACGTTTTTTCGGCACCGCTTCGGTCCCAATTTGCTTTGGTTCCCAACTCGTAAAGGAAACAAATTCGCGCACTTTAACGGGTTCCAATGTTTGACTATGCACGAGAATTGCACAGTCTTGATACTCATGATTTCCTTATAGGGTGCACCGAGCATCCAAATTTAGTATTTCGTAAAAAGATGTTCCCTTCATGCGAATTTGTAGACGCCATTAAAGAACAAGTTAGTGTTAAATTTTCTGGGTTTGAGGACTCCTCATGAGCCATGCGTTGGAAAAAAAGGTGTAACAAAATTGTTTAGAAAGTGTGCCAGACTTACATGTTTAATTGCGGCTATATATTATAGCGAGGTTTAGCTGCACGATACGCGAGCAAAAACGCGAACGTGAACGTCAACAAATTGTGTCATTTATAGGTGACGTCACCACTTCGGGTTTATTTCACGTTCACGTATGACGTCTGCACATACGTACCTGACGTGAGAAATGATAGTTTCACGTATGCTTAAAACGTGAGATTGTTACAACAATTAAATTTGACGTTCACGCCCACGTTTTTGCTCAGTCGTAACTTGCAGCTAAACCTCCCTGTTATGACTCCATGTAATTGAATGAAATGAAGACTCTATAGACACTATTGGTAATTGTCAAAGACCAGTCTTTTCACTTGGTGTATCTCAACAATGCATACAATAACAAACCTGTGAATATTTGAGCTCAATTGGTCATCGAAGTTGCAAGTAATGAAAGAAAGAACACCCTTGTCACGAAGTTGTGTGCTTTCAGATGCTTGATTTCGTGACCTTAAATTCTTATTTTGAGGTCTTGAAATCAAATTCGTGGAAAATTACTTTTGTTCTCGAAAAATACGTTACTCAGAGGGAGCCGTCGCTCACAATGTTTTATACTATCAACCTCTCCCCATCACTAGTTACCAATTAAGGTTTTATGCTAATAATTATTTTGAGTAATTACCAATAGTGTCCACTGCCTTTAGGAACCGTTCAGTCTCATAAATGGAGGAACTATAGGTACAAGAGGAGTCAGATGGATCTAACGTTTTTCTTGGCCCTAATCAATTTGATTTGGTACCTTCTTTCTGGCAGGTGTGGCTTGATGCTGCTACCCAGATCTTCTTTTCCTACTCTCTGGGGCTTGGTAACATGGCTGCATTAGGTAGCTACAATGCATACAATCACAACTTCTTCAGGTAAGTTGAATGGCTGATTTTGGAGGCCATGTTCGCACTATTCTTAGCTACTGCATGTGCCTATATGCAGCTCTGTGAAACTTGGTCCTGTATTAAGCAGAAAGCATCTCCTCACATGATTATAATGACACTTGTACTATACTGAAATAACTTGTATGAATCGTCTGTTAGGGATGGCATCATATTTGCAGTAGTAAACAGCGGCACGAGTCTGTACTCAGGTGTAGTGATATTCGCAGTGCTTGGATTCATGGCTGGACAGCAGGGTGTACCGGTGGCGGACGTAGTAGAATCAGGTATAAGTGTGCAAACTAAAATAGACACTTCATCAATAATAATGAGAAGAGTGGTGGGTCAAAATCTCCAGCAAGTCTTGAATAGCACAAAGCATAGGCTTTCATACCCCTTATTGTTAGAGATTGAAACAAAAAAAAACTCGTTTGTCTGCCATACCACTTTGCAAAGAGCCATGTAGACAACTCTTTGAGAGTGGAAGGCGGGTACTTTCAACTTAATTTAGAGTGAACTTCGTTCCAATTTCACTCATAAAGAGTGACGACACAGATTTTCCTTCAGCTCAACAGAGCGAAGCTGCCACCATTCAGACGAGAGAGCGAAATTTGCACTGTTTTGTAGGTACATATGCCACTATTAAACAATCATTCTTCACTATCTATAAACAAACATACCAAAAAACAAAACAAGCAAGCAAGCAAGCAAGCAAGCAAGCAAGCAAGCAAGCAAGCAAGCAAGCAAGCAAGCAAGCAAACAAACAAACAAACAAACAAAATTTCGACGAAAGCCTACCTGTTGTTTACTCTGGGTTTTTTCGATTTCATTTTTGTTTTAATAATAATTTTCCAATTGAAATATGACCAAATTGCCCTTAATATAAACCTAGACTGCTTGGTGGTTGATTTATTGAGCCATTGACTCACACTCAACCACTACTTTTAAATGCATTTTATGGGCCAAATTCTTGAAAGAGGCATTAAATCTAAGGTAATACCACACGTTTTATGTGAGTTTATTTGGCAACTGTTACATCTAACGTGACTTCTTATGCATGCCCAGATATTGTTAAGAACTGTTTGATTCGTTTAGTTACCCAATAACCCTTATAAGATGCTTTTTTTAGAAACGTGGTAGCACCCCTAATACTTCATGTTATACTTGTCTGTGTTTAGGTCCTGGTCTTGCTTTCATAGCCTACCCAGAAGCCGTTGTCCAAATGCCAATCACTCCACTCTGGGCCATCTTGTTCTTCGTCATGCTTCTACTGCTCGGTATCGACAGTGAGGTACGACTTTCATAAGATATGAAATTATATATAGATTTAGTAATTACTAGTTTTTAAATAGTGCATTTTACATTATGCTTTACTCTTGTAGTGTCCCGTCATTGGGCCAATATTACAAACATGTAATCTGTCTCATGTCGCTCCCAAAGCTTTTTCATTCACAAACACCCTAGCAGTTAGCCATGTAGGCCTATACCCCTAGGTGAAGGGAAGTAATTATTTTGTCTTGCTCAACGACATACGCGTCCTGACCGGGATTCGAGCCCCTCGCGCTCTTAAATAACCGCTCGGCCATAACACTATATCATACTGACAACTAAGACATTGTCAATTTTGCAGGAGAATCTGCGTACAAATTAAGTTCTGATAGCGCCCTCTAAATCGACCTACTTTAGCCCATGTTAATTTCCCATTCGCCCCTTGCATGGTCAGCCATTTCCGTTTAGAGCCTCAAATTGGGGTGTACAGTAGCTACGTTATATTTTAACTTTGATTGATTGTCACGGTAATGCCACGATACTTTCATCCGAACAGGTACTCAATGTAAGTATAAACATGAAGCATGACGTATAGGCTCGTACATGACGGAGCCATATAGCGAATGGCACACAGATGACGGTGTCTATCTTGCGTGCAAACAGTGAACGCCCTCATTTTGCGTGCACTTATTTTTCCTGTGTGCTCTCCCCTGAAAAATGAAAACAGTATTATCTTTTGAAATCACAAAATCCCTTTTCCCATACGGGCATTGCTGTACAGGCAGCGTAGAGACAGCCAACGTCACTGTTAAAAGAAAAAGTAGTCTTGGCCCAAGGCGCAAGTGCTCGATATAGTGACTACGCTCAGTTGTAAATTGCTATGATTTTAACCAACCTGACTGGCGAGCTTGAGCACTTGCGTCTGGGGCCAAGACTAGGGAAAGGAACACTTCAGTTCAAACAGTCACATTGTTTTTAATAAAGGTGTCACGCTTCCTCCATGATGTAAAACTTGAAGTGTGAAGTGTTTTGTCTCCTTTGAGAGTACACGGAATCGGTTGCTTACAAAACTAACTCGTATAAAACCTGCATTGTTGAACGATATATAAGGACCCTAAGTTGTAATGTTGTTCATGTTAATTTATTTATTTTATTTTTGTAAATAGTTTGTAGGCGTTGAAGGAATGATAACTGCCATTATTGACTTCTTCCCTTCGATGCAAAGAGGCAACAAACGCCCTTTATTCGTCTTAGGCATTTGTACTATGCTGTTCCTGGCAGGTCTCCCAATGACGTGTCATGTAAGTTATTTATTTGTAAAATCTCGTCTTGATTAAAGGCACTTGACATCTTTGGTAATTGTCAAAGACCAGTTTTCTCATTTTTTGTATCTCAACAAATGCACAAAATAACAAACACCCTTGTCACGCGAAGGTGTGTGCTTTCGGATGCTCGATTTCGGGATCTAATTCTGAGGTCTCGACATCAAATTCAAATATTTTAGTGAAACAAAATTTCTTTATCGAAACAAACTACGTTATTTCAGGGGATCTGTTTCCCACAGTGTGTTATACTATCAACAGCTCTCCATTACTTGTTACCAAGTTAGTTTTTATGCTAACAATTATTTTCATTAGTTACCATAGTGTCCACATTTAATTCACACTATGCCTTTCATGGAGAGGCCATTTTCAAACACGAATAAGTTGACATCTTGCTTGCACAACGTATACATTTGCCTGGTGAAGTCCACCTCTGTATAGAACAAAGTACACTTAATTGAGGAGGCATTTTCCCTGGTGTTTCTGGCATGGTTTGTTGAAGATTGCGTCACAGTACCTTGTAATACCTAATACAAGCAAAGCAACCTACTTGCAATGTTCTACATATATACTTGATTCAAGTCCCATTCTGGTGCGAGAGGACGGTCCCCATATCCGCCGTCAAAATGTAGCTATTGCGGCGCGGCACAAGTTTGGGGAGTTTTCTGATGTACGGCGATGGGACTGAAAATAAAATGACTCTGACGGGATTGGGACTTGAGTCAAGTCTAGGTCCTATTGTTCTCATATTTATAACTCTGCATACTATATACATATAAAAACTTTGCAAATATCAGCGCCATGAGCGCCGATCTGTGAAGGATACCGACATTTTAACGTTCACCATTATTAGTATCATTGTTGGCAATCAGTAAGTTGTATAGGTGCGAGGCTGCGGCATACCTTCACCAGTTTAAATTTCAATACTGCACGCCGTTCATGATTTACTCTCTGACCATCTTTGACAGCAGAGACCTACCCATTGTATAATGGTGAGAAGTTTACTTCTCTGTTTCAATATCAATGCCAATACTCAATGCAGTCTCCTGACGATGACTAGAGTAAGCTAGTCGAAACGTTGAGACAAATTTAAGCACTCAGCGGTAGTGCTTACGACCCTGTTGGCTGAAGTAGTAGTCCCAGCCAATTTTCTATACCTTCCATCCGGGTTGTAGTTAAAATCAGGACAGTTCTTTTCAGACCTGAGAAGTCCCCCGATCATTCCGATGAATCTACTCCGCAGTAATAGAATAAAGAAAGACAGTTCTCTAAGAACAAACTCTACCTGGCAAGTAGAGACACACATGGTGTTACCGCAAATACATAAGCCAATACTGTCCTGATAACTATGTTCACCTGAATTTGACAACTATGAAGAACAACGCCAGCATGAACAAATACGGAGCTCTAATTTCACCGGAATTTAACTGTATTAAGATGGTTGGACATAATGTATTTTCCTAAAAGTAATAACATTATTTATGAACGAGCATGAACAGATTCGAATAGATTTAAATGATGTTTGTTTATTTTTATAGGGCGGTATGTACGTGTTCCAACTATTTGACAACTATGCTGCAAGTGGTTTTGCGTTATTATGGGTGGCCTTTTTTGAAGCTACTGTCATTGGATGGGTGTACGGTAAGTTTTTATTATGTTGATACAAGACAACTGTTTAAACAAAGCCCTTTTACAATGAGCTTCTCAAAAAGGCTTATCGAATTAAAACTCCGGCTTTGTTTGGATTGGGTTGAAGTAAGGGAGAAGCAAAACGGCCACACAATAACGTACGATCAGGGTTCAAAGTCATATGTCATGCTCTTTTCTATATTACAAACTCAACCATATCATTTAATACTGGAGTCACCTGTATTGCCCATTGCACAACGAGGGCCGCACCTCAGAACAATGCGCGTCTGTAGTGTAGTCAGTAAGGAATTCACAATGACGCAGAGAAGTTAGTTAACAGTATGCTATCATGTTCACCTCATGTTTGTAAAACAACTGCACCATCCAAGATGGCGTGACCCCAAACAACCTTAACACTAGAGGGCGCACTTGTATTTAACCAAGCTCACAACAGTGTCCACCACTTCCCGCCATTTTGGGAGTCAATTAATTGGTGCACATTTTGACTTCCACACAATGAAGCACAATACAGGCGCGTGTACATTGTGCATGATGCACGATGCACGATGCACGATCCACATTGTGCACGATGTGGGTTCAAAGTGAAGAATGCTCGTCAACATTCAATTAACGCCTTGTTTCAAGAATATGTTTGAACTTAAGAAGATAATAAACTTGAATGAGACTGCATATAGCAGATACACGTATTCACTTATTTAATCCTGTGACACTTCTTTCATCTTTCAGGGGCTGAAAACTTATACCGTGATTTTGAGGACATGTTGGGCTGGCGTCCCAATCCTTATCTGAAAATATGCTGGATGGTCGTTACGCCTGTCTTCACACTGGTATGTACGGGTTATATTTTTAAAAGAAAAGTTAGTTGTTTTTCTCTTTGGTGTGCGGTTGATAAATAATTCGTAATCAATATATATTTGGTTTGCGGTAACACCATGTGTGTATCTACTTGCCAGGTGGAGTCTGTTCTTTATAGAACTGTCTTACTATGTTCTATACTACCGCGGAGTAATCAACTCTCTTGTGCCATTTTTTTAAATTATTGTGTTTTGGGTGTTCATTGTTACTTGTTAATTTTTTGTAATGCTCTTGTATGGTACAGTTTTTGTTTTAATTTCATGTTTAATATATAACCTACACGTGTTAATGTTTACATTTTTAAGAACGTATTAATTCATTGTGTGCAATTCAGGTTTTACTGCCAGTCATGGTTTTTAATAAACCATTATTGAATTGAATTGAATTGAATTGAATTGAATTGAATTGAATTGAATTGAATTGCATGGAATCGAAAGGAATTGAGTTGAATTCAACCGGGGCGGTCTTGCTGTTTTTTTACTTCAAAAAGGCCTATTGCAAATGCCTATTGAACTGTTTCTCTTGAGGGTACTGGGTACTGTTGGTAATTGTCACCCAATTGGACCCAATTGGTCGTCGAAGTTCATCATCATCATCATCATTCTCTTGATCCATCAAGGGGGACGTAGAGCCGCCCAACCAATGCGCTCTCTGCTGCGGATTGCCACAGTTGCCCAGCCCGGGACTCGGAGTCCGCTTCCAGTTGGCCCACCCAGGTGCTGCGAGGTCGCCCTTGGCCTCTTTTAGGCTGGGCGTGGTCGGGATCCTCCCCGTGATTCGACGCTCAGCTTGAGGGCCACATGGGCAGGTGTATGCTCTGGGAGCCGTCTGACATGGTCAAAGAGGGAATGACGTCTCCGGGAGATAGATACGCGGATATCCTCGATGCCGGTGGTCTCCGAGATTGTTGCGTTAGTGATGAAATCAGACCACCGGACGCCGAGAATGCGTCTTTGACACCCTGGGGCTGAAGGCTTGGAGCCTTCGTGTGCCATCAGCTAGGAGTGTCCATATTCCTGAGCCATAGAGTAGGACGGGGAGGACACAGGTCGTAAATACCCTCAGCTTGGTTGTGAGCTTGAGGCGTTTGTTCCTCCAGACGCGATCTAATTGGCCAAAGGTGGATGAGGCAAGCCCAAGACGTCGGAGAATGTCGGGGGAGGAGTAGCTTGAGGAATGGATGTCACAGCCGAGATACCTAAACTTCTGTGTAATATGGACAGAGTTACCCTACACGTTGACTGAGGTGGGATGTGGGCCAAGGCTGGTGCAGTTCTGGATCTTGGTTTTGACCCATAACGTGTGCATCCCCATCATCCGAGCTTCTTCCTCGAATCTTTGGAGTGAGACAGGCCACTGGGCGGGCTCTCCTAGAAACAGTGCATAGTCCAGATCTGTGAAGGATGAGTCCCCAACCATTATTCCAAAGTCTGCCTGACAGCGGTTTAGGATCCAGTCGATGGCGCAGCAGAGTAATGTTGGGGCAAGGATGCAGCCCTGACTGACACACATTTGAGCAGCTCAGGAGAAACGCCGTCAGGTCCTGCAGCACGCCCATTATTCTGATAGCACGGCGTACTTCAGCCAAGGTGGGAGCGTCAGATGAGACGTCTGTGACAGGAGGTGTGCCTGAAGCCTGTGCTGTAAGATCTGGGCAGGGCGTAGCTGGGGGTGGTTGAGCATGGTGTTGTAGTGCTCCCGCCAGCGGGCAAGAGTCTCCTCAACCGACTTGCAGGGAGTGCCATCAGTTTTAGTAATTGGGGAGGTGCTTTGTCCCTGTTGTGGGGGGCCGCGCATGCACTTGATGGCCTGGAAGGTTGGACGGAGGTTATTTTTTCGCAGTCCTTCTTCGGCGTTGTCGACGTGGTCAGTATAAAACTCCTCGAGGTCGCTCTTGGCCTTAGATTTAAAGACACCCTTAATTCTGCGAGCTTCATCAGTGTCACCACGGAGACGTGCGTCACACTTCTGGTCAAGTACGTCCAGAGTTGCCGATGGATTCTGAAGCGGCGGAAAGGATTGATGAACGGATGGTTGACCACGCGGACTCTGGGTCTTGCTCAAGAGCGCCGAGTGCTTCAAATTTGTTGCTGACCGATATGTTGTACTTGGCTGTAATGCTGGTGTTGCATGTTAGTGAGCTTACATCGAGCCGTCTGGCGGTTGGTTTTTGTGGTTTGCGGTAGACCTGAATTTTGATCACGCCAACAACTAGTCGGTGGTCTGTGTTAGCTGGAGCCTCTGCCCCTCTGTAGACCCTGTAGGAGCTGAAGAGAGAGGGATCTCTTGTTAACATGCGGTCGATCTCCTTCCTGGTGCGACCGTCATTGGATAGCCACCAGACGGTAGATTTCTCTTCGTCTGAAGAAGCAGCCGACAATATTGACAGGTTGGCGAGGGAGCACGTGCTGAGGAGGCGTGCCGAGTTATCTTTTGGCTGTCCGGAACCGAAGTTTCCAACAACATGCTCGTAACCTGCACTAACTTTTCCGCTTACAGCATTCAGGTCTCCAATGACAAGTAGTTGGCCATGGGGTGGAGTAGATCGGCTGCAGAGGCGAAGTTGCGAGATAATAATGAAAAAAAAACCTTGTCACACAAGGTTGTGTGCTTTCAGATGCTTGATTTCGGGAACTCAACATCTAATTCTGAGGTCTCGAAATCAAATTCAAATATAATTTTTAGTGGCAAACTCAGAAACTACGTTACTTCAGAGGGAGCCGTTTCTCGAACTTTGTTTTATACTATCAACAGCTCTCCATTGCTTGTTACCAAGAAAGTTTTTATGATAACAGTTATTTTGAGTAATTACCCAATTCAAACAATTCTGTACTCCGCCGTCAAGAAAATAATAGGAACAGAGATTGGATGCCTACATAAGTAGAATAAAATACAAAAATAAAATATAGGTTTTGGTTTTGATTTGCTCGTTTCAGGGTATTTGCATCTTCAGCTTAGTGAGTTATCGGCCATTAGAATTTGGCGATTACTCGTACACAGAGGTTGGCCAGGCCATTGGCTGGCTCATGGCTCTAGCATCAATGGTTCAAATTCCATTCTTTGTTGTGTATCAGATGATTATGGCACAAGGAAGCCTAAAAGAGGTAAGGCAACTAAATTATCAGTAACTGCGGCAACAACTATATTTAAAAAGACACAAATAGAAATAATTAAATCAAGAAATTAATAATAAAATGAATGAATGATAAAACAAAAACAACACACATCACAGACACCCCTAACAAACACCCTAACAAAACATTCTAGTCGCGGAGTTTCAATTTTGTTTCAACAACAATGAGACAATTTTGTGTTTATTTGATACAAAGGTTATAAATAAGTTTATTTTAGAAAAGAACAAAGTTGGATAAGACTCATGCACACCCTACTTTTTGATCGTGTTCATTCTTATTATGTTGAAGGCAGGTAGGTAACTTACACAAAAGCAACATTTTCCAACCAGAAAGAATCTCATACGGAGTGAATTTTGGTTTCGGAGGAGTGTTATTTGACACCAGCTAACCATGTATTTATCTTTTGTGTTCTTCATCACAGCGTTGGGTTTTACTTACAACTCCTAAACGGACACCACGCAGTGACAAGTTACCCATTCAGGTATTGCAAACTAGCGCCCCTTTTGGAATAGACAATGTGAACATGGAGTTGCCATCTTACGATGAGGTCAACATGTAAGACGTCCCTGTACAATACAGTATTGTAGCCAGCAGGGCAGATTTTAATCGAAATAAAGATGAATTCTATTTTTAGTTTAATTACATTATTTTATACACACATTTTTTGTAGTTTTATCCTAGTTATTTTGAAAATAAACTCATAGTTTTGTTCAATTACTACAATGCCTATGCTAAGTTTTGATATTGGTTTATTGGTTAATTGATTTGATTTATTCAATGTGGTTTTTGTCGACGGGAAAACTAGGTGGTGAATTCGCGGTTACCATGAATCTCTTTATAGGCAGCTTTGGTAACCGGCCGATTGGCTTCTTTTGATTATTATAACACCCCTTGCAAGTATACTGCCTGCTCATTGGTTTAGAGCGCGTCACATGACATGTCTTAGTTTTGCTAGACGACGGCCGTGTGATATTGCGTCGGTTTGCCATGCGCTAGTCCGAAGACTAGCACACGGCGTGCAGTACCCAGACGTCCGTTGCGTGTACGAGGATGATAAATTAATAGTCTGTAACCATTTCGGATTGCACGACACTACATGCAGCACACTAAAAGTTTTTGCAATCTGTATTCGCGTCGTCCGTGAGTGTAGCATTCAGGTCTGTAACTTAATAATAATAGTACAGTATTTAGAAATGTTTGGGGTTTTGTTATAAAACAAAATAATATTGACTGCTTTTATTCGTGCAATGGTTAAAACTATGACTCCCTTGGTGATCCCCGTTGCGTTCTATTTTCCCTCGGCTTCGCCTCGGGAAAATATAACGCTCCGGAGATCACCTAAGGAGTCAAAGTTATAACCATAACTCTCGAAGCAGTCAATATTTGTATATTAGCACATGAAGTTCACACATGGACCATTTTTATGCGTATGTTGGGTACACCAAGTGAGGATGCTGGTCTTAGACAATTACCAAAAGTATACCCTGCCTTTAAATTACTAATTTTGATTTGTTTACGTCGAGGCTGAAGCTTTCTATATATATAGGGTCTTCGTTTTCACTCAGGTTGAGTCGTTGTATCTGAATAAGTCTAAGTTTTGTTCAAACATTTATAGTTACCTATATTTCTACATTTTTAAAAGCATTTTTACTAGTTGTCATATCTTTAGTTTAAGTTTTTGACTTTTTAGGTTGGGAAATTTAAGTTATCTCTTTATTAAACTTTATTACCGCAGTACTTAAAGGAGCATTACAGAATTGGTATAAAAAAAACTCGTCTTAGATCACAGATTTATATCAAAATGACACGGTTTAAAGATGATGATAGTAGAAAACATCCCTTGAAATATATCTTTCTGAAATGTAGTATTTTATAAGAAAATATATATAATATCTCAAAAACGCTTCCACCTTTTGGAAGGAAGTGTTTTCGGGTTTATTTGATTGTAAACACTACAGTTATACAGGATTCATTTATATAGGATTAAAACTGAGCGGTTCAAAAAACTTAAGGTACACATTGCCTTTTAAGGCACTGGACACTATTGGTAACTACTCAAAATAAATGTTAGCATAAAAACTTACTTGGTAAGCAATGGAGGGGTGTTGATAGTATACAACATTGTAACGGCTCCCTCTGAAGTAGCGTAGTTTTTGAGGAAGAAATACTAATTTCTCACTAATATATATTTAAATTGAATTCGAGACCTCAGCTGAGGTCTCGAAATCAAGCATCTGAAAGCCCACAACTTGTACGACAAGGGTGTTTTTTCTTCCAGGTATATTCTCTCGCAACTTCGACAACCAGTTGAGTTCAAATTTTCACAGGTTTGTTATTGTATGCATATGTTATAAAACAAATACACCAAGTGAGAAGGCTGGTCTTTGACAATTACCAATATTGTCCAGTGTCTTTAGAAGCACGGTTTTCGATCAGAATAAAAAGTGTTCATCACCAACCTGTGTAAAAGTCATCTGTCCTGTAATTATTGTTGTTGAAATAATAATTTTCAGTTTGACATCAACAAAATGGCATCGGTTGTTTGAATAAGTTTGTGGACGACGTCTGTGATTGTGATTATACATTGAGGTAGCAGCATAACGTGAGCATAGAAATCATTTGGGCGTTACTTTTTATTATAACACACCTCTTACTTGTTCTGTATTCTGGTTGGCTGAAACACGGTCACGTGGGGTGAACTACTTATATGGAATAGTGCCCACCAGGCAATAGTCTTTCAAAAAAGGCGCCCTCTTTTGACGTGAACCGTAAACAGCAACTACAAAACTTCCTTTAATTTCCAGATTTCTGTTATTTCACATTTAACACCGAGGCTTGTTATAAAACAAATAATTATTGACTAGCATAATTCGTTAACTAGTGCACGTCTATGGGGTGCTGGATTTTCCACTGAATCGGCGAGTGCGGTATGCGAATCCAATACGACGTGGGGTCCGGGCCCCGCTTAAGGGCCCCGGAAGTTTTTTGCGCGGTTCCCGCTTGTGGTTCTTTCCCAGTCTCGTTTAGGCCTATATATACCCCATTCCAATGTTATCCGACTTTGCGCGGGTTCCGCTGATAGTGGTTCTTTCCCCGTTTCACGGTTTGATTTTTTCCCCTGTTCAGTTTTATATTTGCCTGTCCCATATCCCATACCATCATAGTCCCTTTTCATTTGTTCAGTCCCTACTAAAGCCCTGTTCATTTTCCCCGCCATTTTGTTTTGCCGTTCCCCCGTCCCCCGTTCCACAGACGTACCACTTTGTGCCCCTTCCTCTTGTCCCCGTGATCCCGTGCGTGGATTGTTCTTGGCACTGTTTTAATTGCCGACCCATAGCTCATGTTTCCCCGCAACTATATATTTTTTAACATATAAATCGTGACAAACAATCACTAAAACAACTGTTTTATTGTTCAGAAGCATATTATATACTCTTATGTTTGAAAGAACAAAAATTCTATTTCCAGGTGACTTTAACTTGGGTTTGTAGATGTGTACACGGTTGTGGCTGAAATACAATATGAAATTACATGTATTATGTGTAGTCGTTTGGGCACATGTATTTGATTTTAATTACACTAATTAGCATAATTAATATTTGCATTGACGAAAATTCCGTAAAACAACGGCGAAATTTACGGAATATTTCACTTCACGGAGTCCGTAAGTTTACGGATAGTTTAAACAGTTCACACACCCTCGTATTATACGGTCAAACGGTACTTATTGTAAGAGTTAATAGTTTAAATCACATGACTTTTTTATTTTATTTTTATACAAACAATATCAATATCAAAGTATTCAGCATTTTGGACCCAGAAAAAGCAACCCTTCAGCTCAAGCTTTCTTTCTTGGTCATAGGAACTCTCAGAGTAAGGTTGTCATGTTGTGTTGTGGTACAGCTGTTTGGGAAACTCTATATCCGCCGAGCTACGTCAAAGTCCGTATCAGAAAAAAAAAACGCAACAAACGCCGACATAATTATGGATATTCCCGTAGAAGATTTGTTGATTTTTTTGTTCTTCACACCAGAAATGTATCCCACAATCCTTTGCTTCAGTACACACTACAGTCAAACAGACGTTTCGCTAAGTTTCATGACGATGTTGATCAATGTTTTGGCTTGTTAATCCCGCTTTTGGTAGTCTAAATTTTCAGAGGAAGAGGTGAAAAATGCCATTCATGCACAGCTCACAGGTTTGAACCGTTTTTTTTATTGGATTTTTTGCCGTTTAGACAGAGGAAATTGTCAGATGAAAACGCTACGTTGTTGACTGTTACATGTCGACAAGTTAAGCTTATCTATACTTCAAAGCAAATAATAAATATGAGTTTCCCCGCGCACAAGCAAAACTATCCCTGTTATGTAAGCGCACAATTTACGCACAAGTGTTAATTATTTGCTTATACGGTGCAACAGATTCACAAAATTGGGACAGTTTCACAACTTAAATGTGTACACAATTAAAGAAATTTTACAAGTTTGAAGTGTAGACCTTACCAAACCTCCAAACAAAATTTAAGCGTTGGATCTTTGCTTCCAGAGCAGAGCCATGACATTGGGCCTATAGTTGTACATGATTTGTTATGTGAAGCAAGTTCCCTTCATGGTAGGCCTAGGGAAATTTACTACTCGACTATTCGCACCTCAAACCCACCTATGGCACTTGTCATCTATGGCACGACTAATTTTTGATTCTCAAGATGCATTGTGGCAATTTGTGCCTCAAGCACAATATTAATTATGTTGTTGTGAATAGTAAGTTGTAGTAAGAGACACAACTGGTTCACCAAACATGTAGAGCACGGTGCATACTGCGAGTGCAAATCAAATTTTCAAGTCAAGGTGCTGTTTCCACAGCGAAAGTTTTGCAGAAGTTGAACACAAGTGAACAGAAGCAAATTATTTGTTGCATTCGTATTCGCAGGAAGTATGAATCAAGCTGACGTATTTAAGGCAAAGTAAACCCAATGGTGTCCGCCCGATAGTCCGAAGGTCCGTTCGTCCGAAGGTTCAATAGTCCGAAGGTTCAATAGTCCGAAGGTCCAATCGTCCGAAGGTTCAATAGTCCGAAGGTTCGATAGTCCGAACGCACAAATTTCCCATAAAACAGGGGGTTCATTAGTCCGAAAATGAAATGGGGTTTGTTAATCCGAACATTAGATGCGATAGTCCGAAGGTTCAATAGTCCGAAGGTTCATTGATCCGATAGTTCACTGGTCCGAAGGTTCGGTAGTCCGAATCGACGATAAGGTCCGATAGTCATAGTCGATGATCGAACCTTATTGTCAATTCAGACTATCGGACCTTATTGTCGATTCGGACCTTCGCACTATCGAGCCTTCGGACTATTGAACCTTCGGACTAACGAACCTTCGGACAAACGAACCTTCGGATCCGACTAACGAACCTTCGGACCATCGAACCTTCCCAACATATAGGGCCCAGCTTATGGTTTTACTTATACATCCGCAAAATGTTGTGCTGACGATCACCTTTATCCGCTCACTGTGCTAGCGTTGAGGGTATGCACACGCTCAAGCAATCATTTAAGCTGTAAAGTACACTTAACGTATTGGGCAGAATTCCATGCTTCCGTAATGCTACTCTCACACTAGGGAGAATATGCTAGCGAATGTGCTTACGAACGGAAATATTGAACAATCGCTCAAACTTCGCCACATTCGCCACAAATTCACTACATTCACAAGTCATTCTCCACCTCGTTACGAAGATCGGTCAATTTCCGCTGCTCTCACACGGCGAATATGCTAGCCAATATGCTATCGGAAGGACATACATTATTTGACAATCGCTCAAACTTCGCAGCATTCGCCGTGTCTTCGTTAGCGTTGGTAACAGATTCGGAAACTTCACAAAATATTCCCCAACTCCTTACGAAGATCGCTCAATTTACAAACCGGTTTGTAAATTTCAGCGAATGTTGCGAAGACGGTCATTCGGCGTGATTTTCGTAAGCATTGGTACGTTGGTAAAGCGTGCGTAAGCGTTTGCAACGTTCGTAAAGGCATTGGCAAGCGTTGGTAAGCATTCGTAATATATTCGTAAGATATTCGTAAGGAGCGGGCCGACCGAAGACGATCGAGGGGTGAGGCCGAGATGAAAATAGTCACTATCCAACTGCCATTTTGGACGAATTCAACGCGAAATTCAAATATGTTCGCAAGAACATTCGCCACTCTGTGAGAGGGGCAATACGAAGCACTTCTGTAAATTCAGCGAATGTTGTGAAGACGGTAATTCGCCATGGATTTTCATGAGCATTTTGGTAAGCCATTGGTACCCATATTCGCCCAAGGGCTTGGGCGAATATCTTGCGAATATGAATGTTTGAAATTCGCGATGAATTCGCCCAAAAGTTGCGATTTGATAGTGAATATGTTCTCGGTCGTCCTTAAACCTCTCCTTACCAATACCTTACGCATAATACGCACGCTTTACCAACATTCTTTGAGTATTCTGGCAGGCACAACACTGCACAGGTCAAATGGGAAAGTTGAAATTTTTTGTCATAAGTTCCACATAAATCCAAAAATTGTGAAAGTAAAAGCTGGACAAGTTTTGAGATGTGCCCCCTTTCATCATATCAAAAGTTGATAAGAATTAGACAGTGCAATCTCCATAAAATACAATATTTTATGTTTTCTTTCTTTAGGCTGTGTACAAATCGTACCTGCAGGAAGTCTAGGCTCTGTGGCTCTTTTGTAAACATGTGATGTAATAGGTCACATCGTCTATACGACAACATTTTGGTTTTGTTTTATTAATATTTTGTAAATAGAATTAGGTAAATACTGCATTAAGTGTATAGTACAAGCCCGAATGCTTATTTGTACGAATACCCCCCCCCAAAAAAAAGGGAAGTACGTGGCTATTTACAGTCTACCCGCAGTACACTAGTTTCCTTTGTGATTTATCTGCACTGATAAGCATCCTTTTTTCAAGCGTGACCTCAAGTGTGTGCGCTGCAGCTGCTGGCTGACTGCTGTGTGCATTCTCAACGCGCACGTTCAATTACAAATTTAAACGTACAAGAACGAATGATGGGTCATTCATAGTCACACAAGTTTCTTGTCAGAACAGTCGGCAGTAGAGAGGCAAAACGTCAATATTTCCTGAGGTAGGTGAATCCAATCTTATGTAGTATATCGGATAGGATAAGGATAGGTTTTGCATTGTTGGTTTACACGACGACGATGTCGTTTGGTACAAATTATATCTCGACGAAACTATGTTAAACACATTTTTTACACAACGTCCACGTATCAATCAACATTGATACGTGGACGTTTTGTAAAGTCAGTGAACATCGCTTTTACACAAAATAAACCAAACAACCATTCCATGGAGAAACTTCATCATGTCCATGACCGTGACCATACCATACTCCACATAGAAAGAGACAACGAACTTGAAGAGGAAAAGAGTGAATTTAAGACCGGTTTTCACCCAGTTCCCCCCACCCAGTTCCTTTTTTTCGAGCGTAGACGGTGGACCAGTGAGTTCAGCTCCCGTTGCATACTCTACAATTCACGAACAGCAGTGTGTTTGGTGTTGCTTTTGTGGGTCGCCCAACATGCCCAACATGATAAATAATATGTAGATAGGGCGAGACTTTACAATAGAAACGTGATTAATTAATAGACTCTGTGCTCTTAATTTAAAAAAAAATGAAGAATGAACGATTTCCATAGTAAATTTAAATTAGTTTGACTTTCATGCAGGGGTAGAGAATCATGTCTTTTTTTAAAATTTTTATTTATATTGTAAGCCCATACTAGTGAAAATTGTTTTGCAGAATAAATAATTAAGAAAACGTAGGCCTACAGCATGTAAATTCTGGAAAATATAATGCACAGATTTTTTGCGAGTCGACAGAAATAAAAAACATGACACAATTTAGTGGAACCAAGTCTTTAGTTAAAGCTTTGTTTGCAGTTACATAGGCTACACATAAAAATCTTTATACATGTGAGGTTTTCTTTATTTTTATGGTCTGAATGTTTCCATGTTCCAGGTGACCAGGGGCCTTATTCATGAAGCCCTCGTAAATCGGTCACTTACGTGGCTCTAAGTAAGACTTTAGTAAGACTTTAGTAAGCCCTTACGTGTTATTCACGAAGCATTCGTATCGCTTTACTACCGCGTTACTTTACTAAACCTCTCCTAACGCCTTCTAAAGAGGGAACGCGCTTGAGCTGAACAGTCATGGATTTGTTATGTAATTCACTGGAGTGTGACCTCATTGTCCAGAACGAGTATTTATACAGTGACTGGACTGGCTACAGCCAGACTAAAGCAAGGAGGAAGACCGTTCAACGCGAGAAGGCAAAGGGGAATCATTGGAAGGCGAAGTTTCTCACCTGCTGAGATAGTGAAGTTAGTTGACCTTGTTGCATTGAATTGGTTGGTGCTTAACAACAAATTTTCAGATGTTGTAAGTTTGTAACGCTGAAGAGAAAGGCCGACACCTGGGCAAATCGCGGAGAATCAACTGTGTTGGAAAAGTCCTCAGAACCACCGAAGTGGTTCATCACAAATGGGATGACATTCAGAGATTTCGCAAGCTTTCACACGACACAAACATGCAATGAGAGTACAAAATATAGTTGGTTACCCCTAAACTAAAAACATAAAATAAATAAACGAAGTAAATAAAGTAAATGAAGTAAATACTACAGAGCAACTCGTTCGCACCTTTGTAACCTCCCGACTTGACATGGGAAACTCTCTCCTCTATGGACTCATAATGATCAAATTTACCGCTTGTCTCGCCTTCAAAATATTGCCGCCAGAATTGTAACCCGGTTACAGAGTCACATCACACCTATCCTACAAGATATACATTGGCTACTCATTAAGGATAGAATCATCTTCAAAGTCCTTGTGTATGTCTATCGCTCATATCAAAAGGCACCTACTCACCATATCTCTCAGAAGGACTCCAACCCCATACTTCCAACCGCCAGTCTATATGCGATCTAATAACAAACATATTTTAAGGAAACCCCTGGCCTAAACATCATGGGGTGAAAGATCAATTACTTCTGCTGCTCCTTCACTATGGAACGTCTTGCCTGATCATGTTAAACTTTCTCCATCAATAGCTTTGTTCAAAACTTCCCTCAAGCCTCATCTAATGAGGATTTCGTAACTTTTTTTCCGTTTATTGTGTCACTGCGCGATGAGCATATTTAGATGGATACCCGCGCATTATAAATGCCCACTATTATAGTTACTGTAAACATAAGTAATTTTTTAATGATGAAATAAAATAACAAAATCACGAAAAATTGACTAAACAGTGAGAAAAATAGGTTAGTAAGTTCTCAAAAATGTTGAGAAAGTTTGAGAAAATGTCGCAAGAAAAGGTTGGCCAGGAATGTTGAAAAAGGGCTTAAGAAAACGCTACGAAGCCGAAAACACCCCACGTAGCACTAGTAAGGACTTACGCACTCGATTGAAGTTACGAGTGCTTCCGTGAATATGACGCAACTCGCTAATAACGAACTAGTAACACGTAAGTGCTTACTAATGCCTAAGAAGGCTTCATGAATAAGACCCCTGTCTTCCCTACTGATCGCAGAGCGACTCGGTGTTTTCTTCGTCCAGGCAAAAGTCAAGAGGTTTCAATCGTACCTGATGCAAATCCCAACATTCATAATATTATCCAGATCAAGCTGGTAGGCATATCCTGTGTGTTTTTTCGTTGATATATTATTATTCCCATCCAATACAATTAAAATAAAAGTTAATTTTGCATTTGTTGGCATGGTTTGTACGATGTGGTGGGAGACATGGTTTATTACAAAACTGTTTTAAAAGTTATGTTTGTATCTGTTAAACGAGTGGAACTTTGTTCACAGATGGCCACCTGAGCCCTGTTGCAAGAGCCTCAATAAGATAATCTAGAAAATAGAGACCGACATGTTTTTTCATTCAACGATTGTGTGCTGGTCGACAGAAAAACAACCGCAAATTACAGTGACATAAATTGTATGTTTAGTTAATGCTAAACACTTTCCATGGTACTGATGTGGAGGGATGTTTTCATGTTTCAGGTGACCTTTGTTCCTTAAGTGGTTGCTGTTTACACTTTCCGTCACCGAGTCACCCAGTAGCTGTTGAAGTTCCAAACATTATTCAGATCAAGCCGGTAAATATTATTTCCCATTGATGGAGGTTGTTTAAAATTATGTTTCCTTTATTGAAATGTAAAAGGGATTACTTATTCTCTTTGCATCACAATGTTATTTAAATCAACTCTATCAGAAAGAACTCACATTAATTTATTTAGCCCCAGAGTTTAAAATTTAATTAGAACTTTAATTCCTTGATGCAATTGCTTTTGCTAGAGTGAGTTTATAATAATATCATTAGAAAAACAAACACATATCCATGTTTGAATGCTCACTACAATAGTTGAGTAACTTTAAAGTATTTAATCTTGCCACCTGAACTACGGATTCACCTTTATCAAGGTCACACTCACTTACAGGTCAAGGGTCACTTTAGGTTTTTATTATTATACATGTACATGTTTTTGGTCATGGGTATGTCGACCAGGGACACAATTCTTCAAAGACATTTCCTTGGAACTAAAACAGCCCACCCCTCTTTTTTCAAACCGGTCAAGATAAAACTCTGCATTTCAAATGAGAACATTTCATTATCACGAGCATGTTTTTTTCTTCTTCAAATACAGGAGGAGAGTAGCACACACATCGATGAATCAATTACAAACTTGACATCTAACGAGATACAGCAACCCGAACAACTTCCCTGAGAGAAAGCTGAAGCAGTTTGTCTTGTGTCTGGACTGCATTCCAGTCAGTTGTTTAAATTTTTGATAAGTTCTTAAAATCCTTTTCTAAGTTTGGGTCAGACTATCCTGAAGAACCAACAACTTGTTGAGATCTTTGCTCCAATGAAATCCTGTTATTCAACTGATTTCAAACATACTTCATCAACCTAATTTGAAGTGCCATTCCCTTGGATACAGCATACAGTTTTGCTTAAAAAAAAAAACTTTCAGGAGAAAGGTAGTGCATCAGTTATTAAATCAAAAGCATTTTTAAATGCTATTGCCACACACAATTTGTTAAAACAAATTGTGTGTGGCAATATCCTTTTTAGTGCACTGCCAGTGTGAAGACAGTAGAGCCTACTCTTTGAATGCAAGTTTATCAGAAAAAGCTAGTATCGTAACTAGACTGTCCATGTTCTCCCTATCTAGGATACACACAAGTTGTTTTGTTTTAAAATAATTCTCTCAAATGTGCCCAGAGGGTGTATACAACTGATTAACAACCACTCGCATCTTCTAAGAATATTTGAAGAATTGCAGATTTAACCCTTGAGTGATAAACATGTAGCCACAAAATAGAACTCATGTTCATGGACAACATAGGTCAAATCTGTGTCGAAGTTTTTTTGTCGAAACTATGTGTATTTAACTTGTATGTTATTTGAAAATAAAGTTTTTAAAGACATTGGACACTATTGGTAATTGTCAACGACCAGTCGTTTTACTTGGTGTATCTCAACATCTGCATAAAATAACAAACCTGTGAAAAGTTGAGCTCAATCGGTCATCGAAGTTGCAAGATAATAATGAAAGACAAAAACAACCATGTCACACGAAGTTATGTGCTTTCAGACGCTTGATTTCGAGACCTCCAATTCTAAATCTAATGTCTCGAAATCGAATTCGTGGAAATTTACTTCATTCTCGAAAACTACATTACTTCAGAGGAAGCCGTTTCTCAAAATGTTTTATACTGTCAACCTCTCCCCATTACTCGTTAACAAGTAAGGTTTTATGCTAATAAATTATTTTGAGTAATTACCAATTTAGTGTCCACTGCCTTTAAAGGCAGTGGACACTATTGGTGACTACTCAAAATAATTCTTAGCATAAAACCTTTCTAGGTGACGAGTAATGGGGAAAGGTTGATGGTATAAAATATTGTGAGAAACGGCTCCCTCTGAAGTGATGTAGTTTTCGAGAAAGAAGTATTTTTCCACGAATTTGATTTCGAGACATCAGATTTAGAACTTGAGGTCTCGAAATCAACCATCTAAACGCACATAACTTCGTGTGACATGGTTGTTTTTTCTTTTACTATTATCTCGCAAGTTCGAAGACCGATTGAGATCAAATTTTCACAGGTTTGTTATTTTATTCTTATGTTGAGATACACCAACTGTGAAGGCTAGTCTTTGACAATTACCAATAGTGTCCACTGCCTTTGAAATGTGCATACAGTTTAAAGAGCCAATAAAGAATGATCTCAATATGTCAACTCTTACCTTTCTATGGCCAAATAGACATCGTAGATACCGGTTAATAACCATTTGTCTCAAAATGTGCATTTAGTAATTAATATTTCTGACGCGCTAATGAACACTTGCATTTTCTCTAAGTTGAGATGCACCAATTGTGAAGGCTAGTCTTTGACAATTACCAATAGTGTCCACTGCCTTTAAGGAAAATAGGTTAAAACTCTTGTTTTTTTACTTTGTTTTTTTTCTCTGCTTGTTCAGAAATCGTGTTTAATATTTTAATCCCAAGGAAGATTAGAAATGAATCCGAAAAGATTGCTAGCATCTCGGTTTAAATCATTCAACGGGTGAAGGTTAAATCTGTAAAGATTTGGAAAAATAAATCCACTGGGATTGATTTAATTAATCCTCCAGAGACTAATTTGTTTAATCTTTTGAAAAGAGAATTTTAAATCCACGCTGATTGGTCCCTAGCCAGACTCCTTGAAAGATTTAAAATTGAATTCTGTGGATTTAAATTTAAATCCTTGTAATTTAGAGTGTAACGCGCTTGAGCTGAACAGTCATGGATTTGTTATGTAATCCACTGGAGCGTAACCCCATTGTCCAAAACGAGTTTTTACACAGTGACTGGTCTGGCTTTCGTAATTGTGGAGATATTTGTCACCCTGCAAACATGCATGGAGAGCCAGACTAAAGTATTAAAGGAGAAAGACCGTTGTCCCTCAACGCGAGGAGGGGGCGAAGACCGCAAGGCGAATTTCTCGCCTACTGAGATAGTGAAGTTAGTTGACCTTGTTGCATTTCGGTGCTTAATAACAAATTCATAAATACCTCAGACAGTTTCGCTTTTCCTATTGGTGGAGAGCGCGTCACGTGGGTGTGTATAAACCTTTGTTTATGACCGGTAAAAAGTGTTGAAACACGGGCGTGACACGCGACATTGAATCTGTGCTTATAGGACAGTTTCTTCATTCCTATTGTTCGAGAGCAACGGCTGAAACAGTTGAGCCACATTACGCGATACGCGCGACGCGCACAGCATTCCCTTATAAGGAGTTGTTTACCCGAGGGCGGCGGAGGGCTTTACCATTTTCATAGCTGGAGGGGTGTTGTGTTGAAAGAAATCATTTAATAATTATAATTTTTGCATTTATTTTACTTTTTGACCAAAAAGTGTTGATGTTTTTGACCGAAAAGTTATTTACGAATGGGAATCAAAGTGTGTTTAATCGGTTTTCAACTAGGTTTAAACCCGCCGAGGCCTGGTTCTTGATAATTTACCTCGACTTCGTATCGGTAAAATTATCAAGAACCAGGCCTCAATGGGATTAAACCACTAGTTGAAAACCTCTTCACCACACATTGATGATTCCCTTATTTTCGGATGTCGTAACGCTGAAAAAAAGGCCGACACCTGGGCAGAGATTCCGCTGAGAAGCTGTGTTGGAAAAGTCCTCAGAACTACCAAAGCGGTTCATCACAAATGGGATGACATTCAAAGTTTTCGCAAGCATTCACACGACACCAACATGCAATGAGAGAACATAATGTGGTTGGTTACTGCTGAACTATCGAGTTGTTGTTGTTATTAATCACTACTACCAGTACAATTGTATTGAAAAGTTACACAAATCAAGGCAAGTAAACAAAGTGTGTAGACAGAAACCACCGTTAAAAACTTAAAAACCCCGCAAAGCCAAACAAGCGCAGAGACACCAACCAGACGAACTAATTTAAAACCAAAATAATAATACACAATACACGAATAAATTAAAATATGAAGTGATAATAATAGTAGTAACAAATAATCATAACAACAAATAGTCATTATAAATAAATAAATAAATAAAAATAAAATAATAAATAAACGAGTAAATAAGTAAATAATAAAATTATATATAATGATGAAATAAAATAACACAAATCAAGAAGAATTTATAAAAACTATATAAAAAAATAGGTTGGTACCTTCTCCAAAATTTCGCAATGTTAGAGAAAGCTGTTGTCCTTCACATAAAACTCAATTCTCCAGGAAATATTGGACAGGAATGTTGAAAAGGGCCTTAAGAAAACGGTACGAAGCCGAAAGCACCACACGTAGCGCTAGTAAGGACTTACTTACTCGATTGAAGTTACGAGTGCTTCGTGAATATGACGCAACTCGCTAAGAACGAACTAGTAAGTAACACGTAAGTGCTTACTAAGGCCTAAGAAGGCTTCATGAATAAGTTATATGTTATACAGTTGTAATGTGTGTGTTTTATTGTAGCTTTATAGAAAACAATTATTACAGGAACAGCTGTGTGATTGTTTACAATCACTATCTCTAGTTATTATTAATATTTCATCTTATCACAGCATGCAAAAGAAAGATCATATTTGCATTGGTGGTAACTCCTCAAGTCGGGCTATTCGTCCCGTAGCCTAATATCTCGAGGGTCTTTCTTAGGATCCTCGCTGTTCCCATAATAAAAAATCATGCATTTTATAAAATGTGCAAATATCCTGAAAAGTGCTTTTAAGCACTTTTCAGGATGTTTGAACTTGTATAGAGGTTTTTCACAATGTTAGAATGACTACTCTACTGCTTTATGGTCGACCATCAGATAATTTGATTAACCATTTCTAGTGCATGCTGACCACAGCCAGATACTTCATTTAGTCAACTAAGTGTGAGAATCCTCTAACAAGTGAAATTGCAATAACTCTGTCTAGGTTTTATTTCTTGCCTTCTACCATTAATATTCAAATAATAATAGCAGTTTAGTTGTATTATAGTCTTACACATAAAGCCATTTATTAACAGATTCTGTCCAGCTCCAAAAAGCAAGCATGTCTGTCCATCCAGCAGTTCATGCTTTTGGCATGACCACTTTAGGTATGTCGTCACCGGTCCCAAGAAGTGACACGAATGTCAAAAATTTACCCTTTTCGGATTTTCTTTTTTTAATATTTCGTTAGGGTTGAAGGAAATATTCATTCTCAATGAGTTTAAAAGTCAAAAAAAGTGTTGACATGGTATTTAACGGTTTTACGTTTTGAAACATAAATGTCGAAAACCGCTGTTTGCGTTTTCACGAACTGACAACAAGATAACTGTCACTTCGTTAAAACGGCGCGCGCCCACCCGGCGGTTTCACGAAGTGACACAAACATAGAGCTATATATATTGACTAGAGCGCTAACTTGCTCTGCGTTTTGAAGCCACCCTGGGCGCAGACATGTTTGGTGTGTTGCGTGAATTCGGAATCTTAAGAGAACACACATTGCCGCGATTATTTTACATTCGGCGTGTGCGTATACGTACGCAGCTGTCCACTCGCGTATGTCCGCGCTATGAAAACCGTAACTTCGACTTGATTACCGTACTAAAAAAAGTAAACGCGCCTTTTAATCAGGACGCACATGACGCTCGCAGTTTGTGCGCTGATCAGCAGATTGTGCGTTCACATTTACTGCATTTTTTGCTTCGGTGGCACATAAAAAAGAACAAACGCACTATCATGCAAATAGCCGTACAATTGCCGTACAAAATTTCAAGCTTTTGTATTGGTTTGTACATAAACATGGATGCGCCCACATGGCTTCAAAACTTTAGTGCGTGTATAACGGGGTGTTAGCGCTCTAGTCAATATATATAGCCCATGGACACAAACTAAACTCATTCCCAAATCTGATCGAACCCTCAACTTGTAAAATGCGCACTTTGTTCGTCTTCGTTTATACATTACATGTACATAAAACTGTCGACTTCAATTTGTGGATTTACAACAGCTGAATGGTATTTATTTTGAAAACAAAACCCCTCCGACTTAACTATGTGAACAGAAATTAAAAGCCAGTGTGTGTTTTACACTGTTTACTGACCTTTATATGAAAGCACACAGGAACACGTAAAACAATGATATCGTTTTTCACTCGTGATAACTTTTGCATAAATTTATAAAACGTTGTTTGTCGAGTATTCATTAGGTGTTCGGCCAACAGCCGAACAACTATTGTTACTGTTCTGTTTTTTAGGTGTTCGGCCAACAGCCGAACAACTATTGTTATTGTTCTGTTTTTAGGGGTTCGGCCAACAGCCGAACAACTATTGTTAGGTGTTCGGCCAACAGCCGAACAACTATTGTTATTGTTCTGTTTTTTTTTTTTTTTTTTTTAGGTGTTCGGCCAACAGCCGAACAACTATTGTTATTGTTCTGTTTTTTTTTTTTTTTTAGGTGTTCGGCCAACAGCCGAACAACTATTGTTATTGTTCTGTTTTTTTAGGTGTTCGGCCAACAGCCGAACAACTATTGTTATTGTTCTGGTTTTTTTAGGTGTTCGGCCAACAGCCGAACATCTATTGTTATTGTTCTGTTTTTTTTAGGTGTTCGGCCAACAGCCGAACAACTATTGTTAGGTGTTCGGCCAACAGCCGAACAACTATTGTTATTGTTCTGTTTTTTTTAGGTGTTCGGCCAACAGCCGAACAACTATTGTTATTGTTCTGTTTTTTTTTAGGTGTTCGGCAAACAGCCGAACAACTATTGTTATTGTTCTGTTTTTTTTTCCTCGCGTTCTTCTTTCCCTGCGAACCTTCTCCAGCAATTTTAAACAAAAGTAAAGCTTGTACAAACTTAAAACTTTCTATGTATATAGGCAATAGTGAGTAGACGAAACCGCCACTTTTTGGGAATGATGACGTCATTGATGACGTCATGGCAAGGTTTTTAAAGTTGAAAAACGACATTTGCTTTTCGCTGTATCTCAACGAATATTAATGCTATGATGTTCATACTTGGGCATCACATAGAAAAAGACTTGGACAACATTTGAAAAGTTAACGCCAAAATCGTATGACCTCATCTTCCGGTCGTACCGGAAGGTCAAACTCTGCCTTTGTGTTTTTTGTGTTTTTTTGTAAAAAAAAGACAATTTGTTGTCATAACTCAAGATTGATATGGAATTTAACATTGAAACTCATCAGATAATTGAACCTTAATAATAAGACCACACAAACTTAATGATGTCATGATGACGTCATCAGGTTTTGAATTACAACAAATCAAAGTTAAATATTTTAAAGAAATCATAACTCCTGAACCACATGGTGGATTTTGACAATCTACATATCATCGGACAGGTCGATCAAACTTCTTAAAACGCTACACACAAAATGACCCCATTTGACCTTGACTTCCGGTTCAAACCAAAAGTTGAACAATTTTACAATTTTTGATCTCTAAAACTACGTAACATTTCAACATAAATTTTGCATCCCGTTATAGATGAGTGATCCTGCTCAAACTTTCCCACAGAGATGATACCAACTTGACCTGAAACTCTGGTCTAAATCGGACGAGAAAGCCCACGGACGTGTTGACCCGCGTGATAACTGCGTACACTGCAAAAGCGCTTTGGCTGGCCGTTCCGCTCCATTGATCACACCTTTATCAGTCCACGAGGCCTGTGTGTTCTGCTCGGAATAGTGCATCTCTGTCCTTACTCTATGGTTTGACTGTACGCGTGATTTCCATTCATGTTTTGACAAGTCTCAGGTCATTGTATTTACAAATTGTACTTACAACGTAGCGCTAGTTTAATGGTGTACCAACATTTTACAATTGAAGTCCGCTCATATTCGGCGTCAAATTGTGCCCTGTTCGCCCTTCTCATGATTTAATTATCAAAACGGAATTAAAGACGAAGCTTCGCTGAGATGGCCACCAACTTCAGTGATTCGTATGACTTTTAATTATGTGAGAAAATGCAACCAGAAAAAGACGAACATTGGTTATGTTTTGATTAAACACCGGGAAGCGGATTCGTGACATCGACTCGTGAAGGGTGTTTCTATCCGGCACTCACGGCAGTGTTTAGCGCGCTACACGGTAAAGCTTTGTGTACAAATCATTGCTTTTCAAAAAAAGTGTTTATTTAATGCCTAACAAAATCTAACGTGCATCCCAGTTATCGTAGTTGTATCTGTACCCGTGTCGTACACTTGCGAAACCTCTGTAATACTTAATAAATAAGTCTTTTACAGTTATTTACTTCACAAGTCTAAAATTAGTAAACTGTTGTTTCGTATAAAGTTTCCCCAAATCCAGTTAACCTTTTAAGAAGTTTACTCTTGAGTTCAACATCACAAGGATCACAAAACCTTCAAACTTTGCACATAGTTAGTTCTTTACTAATAAAATACATCGCTTTAATAAGTAATAACCTTAGCATTTGTTTTCTGTGCAAAGAAAGGTATAAATGTAATAGATTTACACTTTTACTTTCTGTGAAAATTAAAAAGCTATCAACAATCTGTTCATAGATTTAATTTTCCTCGAGTTCTTCTTTACCTCTGAACCTTCCCAAGCAATTTTAAACAAAAGTAAAGCTTGTACAAACTTAAAACTTACTGTGTACATCGGCAATAGTGAGTAGATGAAACCGCCACTTTTTTGGAATGATGACATTAATGACGTCATGACAAGGTTTTTAATGTTGAAAAATTACCATTTGCTTGTTGCTGTATCTCAACGAATATAAAAGCTATAAAGTTCATACTTAGGCATCGAATAGATAAAGACTTGGATAACATTTGAAAAGTTAACGCAAAAATCGTACGACGTTAACTTCCGGGTCGTTACCCTGGATCAAAGTTCGCCTTCATGTTTTTTTTATAAAAAAACAAACTTTCGAGCTTATCTACGGAATAACTCAAGATTGAGATTGATTTGAACGTTGAAACTCAACAGATAGGTGAACCTTGGTATCAAGACACCACAGACCTAACTATGTCATAATGACGTCATCGGGCATTAAACTACAATAAATCAAAGTTTAAAAATTGTAAAAATCATATGGCGCGCAATTTGGGGGGGAATATCCAACGGCGCTCTCTTTGGTCCAACGAAAGAGGGCGCTGTTGGGTATAAAGATTTTAGAAACATTGAGCGCTATGTGCAGAGCGGAAAATCGCAACAGTTGAGTGATAACGTCTCGCACAAAAACCACAACCTTTTTTGAATTGATGACGTCATTGATGAAGTCATTACATTAAATAGCTAGAAAATTTATATCTTGAGCATCACAAATACTACCAATAAGCTATTTTTATGGTCTTGACCACGACAAAAGTATTGTGTTAGTGTTTGACCTTGCTTTCGTTTAGAACCGGCTTTTTATCGTGACATAAGATTTTCAGTTGAAAAACTAAACCTAAAAATCCGGGGTGGCTTTGCATTAACGATCGCATTATGGCACACTTTTCTAAAACATTTTAAGGGGATTCTCAAATCTGTAATGCACATTTAACTATAAAATAACGACACATTGTATAAAAAACATCTTTATGGTTCAATGTTTTTGAACCACGTCATCACGTAACGTCCAACCGAACACCGTGTTTTTGTAATTAACAAAAAGCACTATGTCTAGTTTTTCCTCGTGTTCTTCTTTCCCTGCGAACCTTCTCCAGCAATTTTAAACAAAAGTAAAGCTTGTACAAACTTAAAACTTAATATGTACATAGGCAATAGTGAGTAGACGAAACCGCCACTTTTTGGGAATGATGACGTCATTGATGACGTCATGGCAAGGTTTTTAAAGTTGAAAAACGACATTTGCTTTTCGCTGTATCTCAACGAATATGAATGCCATGATGTTCATACTTCGGCATCAGATAGATAAAGACTTGGACAACATTTGAAAAGTTAACGCCAAAATCGTATGACCTTAACTTCCGGTCGTTACCCTGGGTCAAAGTTCGCCTTCGCATTTTTTCATCAAAAAACAACTTTTGAGCTTTAAAACAAAAGTAAAGCTTGTACAAACTTAAAACTTAGTATGTACATAGGTTATAGTGATTAGATGAAACCGCCAATTTTTTGGAATGATGACGTCATTGATGACGTCATGACAGGGTTTTTAATGTTCAAAAATGATCATTTGCTTGTTGCTGTATCTCAACGATTATAACAGCTATGATGTTCATACTAAGGCATCAGATAGTTTAAGACTTACACAACATTTGAAAAGTTAACGCCAAAATCGTACGACCTAAACTTCTGGGTCGTTACCCTGGGTCAAAGTTTGCCTTCGTGTTTTTTCCATAAAAAAAACAACTTTTGAGCTTATCTACGGCATAACTCAAGATTGAGATCGATTTGAACCTTGAAACTCAACAGATAGTTGAACCTTCAAAATGACGTTATCGGGTATTAAATAACAATAAAACAACGTTTAAAATTTGTAAAAATCATATGACGCGAATTTTTTTTGGGGATTTCCCTACAGCGCTCTCTTTTTGCCCACCAAAGAGGGCGCTTTTGATTATCAAATCTGTGTACAGCATCAAGTGCAGGGGTGAGCTAGATTTTTAAAGGGCTTTCATAAGTTGCAAACAAAAAACTGATGCCAATCTCACACAAACATATTGCATTTGTGAAGAAACAAGGCGTTCAAAAGTGTGACACAAGTTTAACTATAAAATACGACACATTGTATAAAAACATCTTTATGGTTCAATGTTTTTGAACTACGTCATCACGTAACGTCCAACCGAACACCGTGTTTTTGTAATTAACAAAAAACACTATGTCTAGTTTTTTCTTGTTTTTCTGTTTTAATGTGTCTGATTGCAGATAAACAAGTACAGCCCATCGACCCGCACCTATCAGCCACCTGTGGGCAGCTTGCTAAATATTTATGGACTGATGTAAACCACAATCGCCTTTCTTCTGTACACAATCTAGTTTGCCTGTTCAGTGTGCTACCACTGAGTAAGGGGGTACTTCCTGGGTCTATCCTGGGTTTCCAACCATTCGCAATCTTTATAGCAATTAATAATAATAATAATAATAATAATAATAATAATAATAATAAGAAATGCTTATATAGCGCAATTCAGTACTGCAAGTACTCTCAATGCGCTTTACAAAACAAATAAACAAATTAATTTATACAAGAGAAAGCAACAATTTAACTAAACAATACAATATTACAAAACAGATTTAGTGAATAAGTGAGTTTTGAGATGGGATTTGAAGAGATCCGGGTTTATCTGGGAACGGAGAGTAGCAGGAAGAGAGTTCCAAAGTGTGGGTGCGCTGAAAGCAAAGGTTCTTTTACCGTACGTTTTTGTTCTGTATGGGGGAACTTGTAGGAGAAGCTGTGAAGAGGATCTAAGTGACCTTGTTGGGGTGTATGGCGTTATCAGTTCAGAAATGTAATGAGGGGAGAGACCATGGACAGCATTGAACGTGAGGAGCAGGACTTTGTACTGTATGCGAGCATTGACAGGAAGCCAGTGGAGTTCTTGTAGAATGGGGGTGATGTGGTTCTGCTTCTTTGATCTAGCGATGAGCCGTGCTGCTGAATTCTGAATTCTTTGGAGTTTAGAGAGGTCTTTATCAGGAATGCCGTACAGGAGACTGTTGCAGTTATCTAGAAGAGATGAGACAAAGGCGTGAATCAAGGTTTCAGTAGTAGTTTTGTTTAAGAAGGAGCGAATCTTTCCAATCCTTCTCAGAGCAAGAGAGGCGTTTCGGCAGACTATGTTGATGTGACGACTCATGTTCAGATTCTTGTCAATGATGACACCCAGGTCACGCACTGATGTTGAAGATGTGACCTGACCACTGTCTATATTGATCGGGGAGAGCTCTTGACATGGTCTGAATTTGGAAGCTACATGAAGAATTTCCATCTTGTTGTCATTAAGGACCAGATGATTGCAGCCCATCCAGCTTCTAACCTCCTTCAGACAGGTGTCAAGCTTCCCCATCATCTGGTCCCGATTTGAAGATTTCATGGAAATATAGAGTTGTGTGTCATCTGCGTATATCATAGTGGAGAAACCATGCGCATGAATTAAATCTTGAACTGGTGTTGTATAACAGATGAAAAGAACTGGTCCTACTACAGATCCTTGGGGCACACCCCAAAGCAATGGAGATGGATCCGAAGATGTACCTTGAATGAGGACTCTTTGTTCTCTTCCTGAGAGATAGGAAGAAAACCATTGATGACTTATTGAAAATTATTGATGACTGACACAAATGGAAACTTGGTTATATTCAGCTCTTTTTCAAAATAAAGTAAGTGTATGCTTGAAAAGCTGACTAATTTTAAACATGTCCAAGACAACTAATATATATAAAGAGTTAACAATATTACATACAGTTACCAAAACCCATAAAATTATCCCAGATGATAAAAAGTAAGTTAAGATACAATACACTCTGGCGATAATCTCGATTTCACAGTGCAAATAGAATGATCAGCATAAACCTTACTTGTTCAGGAGAACACGACCCTTATTAAAACAAGTAAAGCTTTTAACTGCTTGCCAACTCTTTGTGATATATTTTTTAAATTCTGCTCGTTTCAAATGCAATGCAAACTACTTTTTGTATTTAATTAATTTTCTTTTTTTATGAAAATTAGATTTGTATGTCAAATTATTATTTTGTTTTATCATTAAACCAAGGTTGTTATAATTATGAGTGCATGAATGAAATGAAAGAATGTATTTGTTTTGATTAATGTTTCATATGTATTTAACAAAAGTTTTTTTTTAGGTGGTAATAATGTAACGTGCTAAAAACAGATATTGATAAGTCATGAAAATCGTCATTGTTCAAAGCATTCCGCATTCTGCAACAAAACAAGATTTTATGGCTCTCTCTTAGAGCTAAGATTGATCTTATGTGCGATTCAATCTTAAATACTGAGCAAAGTGTGACATAACTATGAACAATAAATGATTTAATATAATTTGTTAAAAACCAGTGAGGCACTTCGTATAAAGCTCTTTATAAATGTTTAGTTTATTATGATGATTAGTAATATTATCATTATTATTGTGTGAAACATGCCTAGTGGCAAAACAATCTAGTATGAAGGTCTGCTGCAGTTTCATGAAAACAGATGAGTGTGAGAACATGTTTATATGTTTTTTAATAAGTAATTAATATGTCAGTTCTTCACCAAAACTCAGTGTGATATTTTTGTATGGTTTAATAGCCAACATCTTGAAATTATAAAAAGTTTAACTTGTAACTGTTTTCGCGATAAACTTAATTGATTATTTAACAATTTTTTTCCAATCCTAATATAATATTTATTCTATGATTAATTTGTTGTCTTTTTCCAATAAAAATACCCACAGAAGCACAGCATTGTGTAGCTTGAAATTACTTTGAGAAGTGTGTTTGTTCTATTATTTATTTAACAATTGAATTGATTCACTTTTATTAAACTATGTCTTAAAAATAGTACATTCAATAATGTATAAACAATATTTTGTATAATCATAAAACTATACTTTTATCATTGTTTTAGTGAACTTGTGAGAAAGGGTATTTGTAAGGTAGCGGGTACCAGTTTTTACGATGGTGTTCGGCGTAACATACCATTGTGATTACGCATAGTTCGCTATGCGCTATATATTAATTATTATTATTGTCCATTTTTTAAATTTTATTATACAATTTTTTTATTGCATAGAAGATTCAGTGCATTCCATTTAAACCCTTTAAGTGCGGTTATAACCCCATGAATTACACATTGCGCACGAGGTTCTAATTCCTTCCCTATGCTACGAAGTTTGATTGGTATACCTTTTAATCCTCCGCTACCTCTACCTAAATACAAAGCCTAGTTGGAATCAATATTGATGTGTTTTTTGGTCCATTCCTTCAAAAGTGTGTAGCATTTAATTGCATCCTCACGACGTTTAGCCTCTATCTTTTCGCAAAACCAATCGATGAAGTCTTCTTTTTCCTTCTCGTTTCCATGCATTGTCAGGTAAATTCCAACAAGATGTTTCATCTATTTAATTAATAAAATAAAAATCAAATTAAAAGTAAATTATTAAGTTTATTTCCATACCAGTAAGAATTTATGTTAACTTCTAAAATTAGTCCAACATACATACAAAAAATGGGATTAACTTTATTGAAATAAGTTTAACAATAATTATACAGATTGCAAACTTATTTCCCTATAATTACTACCGTCAGAGGGCGTGTTTTAGCGACCATGACCGGAAACAAGTTTCTAAACGAAGCAACAGTTCATGACGTAGGTCTCTTCAAAGTTTATGTTCTTAATATATTCAGCCTTCATTTTCAAGTGACGGAGCTTAGTTGTTGTAATTTGATCAACTTGATTTAAATCTGTTGGTATCATGAAAATAAATTATATTACTGTCGTTGTAATGAAACTAATGCAGTGAACATACAAACAAGAAGCCTTTCTGCTTGAGTTTCTCTCCGCTTACTGGTCCAATGCCTGGTAATTCCGTCACTTTCTTCTTTCCGATACGTTCGTTCAAAAGTATTTCATATTTTGCTTTTTTCGATGCATCTTCCTTGTTTAAACCTGACACAAAAACAGTTGATTAAAATTAGCAGGGAAATAATCATTGTTTCATATAAGGGGCCATTCATAATTCGAAAAATGTTTCTTCTGGTTGTTGTTTTGTTTGACCCTTAACCAAGAAGACCAATCCTTTTAAATACCATAAAATTTTGCCTGTTTGAGCATTTGTAAAAAAAAAAAAACGAATGTAGGGGCCTCATGCCTTAATCCCCGCTAAATTGTCATTATGTCCCTGCCCCTAAATTTCCAACAATATGTGCCCCTCTAATTATTCAACAGCTGCTCAAGCCCCCTTTGTTTCAACAGTCAATTTATAACCAATCAGAAGCCTGGAAATACCCAAGTGAGTAAGTATAGGGTCATCACCATGTGCACCACACACAGCATGCAGCTATGCCATCCCATGCCATACTGGATGTGATGTTGCAGTGAGTGCACTCGACAAATTAAAACTGTGAAGCCCTACATACTGTGTTTTCTTTTTACATCCTTTCTATACAGAGTCTGACAAATATGCTTCAATTAATGCGCACCTCGGAGTGAACTTCGGTTGATGAAGGGTGTAATACAACAGTCACGTGATCTATTAGAACCAAAATGTGGTTCTGATAAATCACGTGATCTTCAGATTTAGAGTTACTTCCAGCCGTACAAAAGTAAATTTCTCGAACCAAATTTAATATTTGAGATCTAAGACTAAGAGGCAAGAAAAGTAACACAGAAGTCATTTTAATCAAAATATCATTCATAAATACCCCAGACAGTTTCTCTACTCCTATTGTTGGAGAGCGCGTCACGTGTGTGTGCATAACCGTTTGTTAATAGACCTTATTTAAGGTAGACTGTGGGCAAAATTTGGCACCTCGCTCAAAAAAGTAAACAACGTTCAACGTTCGTACACGATCGATCGGTTTGCAAAATGGATGTGGCAGGAGTGACCGAGAAAGAGCTGCTTGAAAGAATAAATAGTTCTGGCATAGACGAATTAAGGTAATTTTTAGCTAAAGTGAATGTGCCAAGACACGGTAGTTAAAGACAAACTCCAAAGGCGACCTTTTTTCGAGATAAAATTACTATTTTTAGGTTTGCTCGTCTATGTCTGTCAACCGTCAGAGCCGACTATGACAAAGTCAAGGACGAGAAGTTGCAACACTTTGTAACAGAAAAAAACATTGACAAGGTCCTGATGATCGAGGACTGTCATGACTGTTTTACCAAAAATACAATCATCTCTTATTCCTCTATCCGGTCTAGACTAGAGTCTACATATAGGTCTATGGATAAAGCCCATCAATGGTTACATTGTCTAGATTCGATTTGTATTTGTAATTGTATACCACACTAATCAGCAATGACGTGGACGTAATTAGAATAGCTTTCAATCATACATTTTTTAAACTTGATGTAGCAGATGATACTTTTTCCTTATTTCTCACACCGTCAACTTTTTAGTAGGGCCTACCACTGATACTGTTCAAAATTAAAGTGACAAAAAGTGACTAAGTAATTGTGGTTTATTCCTATATTTATTAATATAAATCTATTTATACACCTCCATGGTTATACCGTGCTATGTAGATCATGACATGACAAGTACGACAAAGTTTTGGTGTAGGTCCTAGCATACTTCTACTTCTAGAAACTATATAAGGCTCCCCCGTTTGTTGAGTGAAATTAAAAAGCATCCTCAAAAAATGTTCTACTCACTGTTGTTTTTCTGCCGCATCACACCAGCCTACTACATGTAAAATTAACACATAATCATACCATTTGTAATTTAACAAACGCATATTCGCTCTCTGATGGTTTAATATTGTAAAAATACCTCAATAACTTGTAATAATTAAAGCAGCCCACTTTTAGCTTCACTTGATTGAAAAATGACTTATTTTAGTGAAAGCCAATAAATCATGGTTGTTTTCATCAACAACGAAATGGACCAAAAATGTTCTGAAAACATAGCTTTATTTTGTTGTAATATGTCAACAACATGCCTTGCATTGAAACCGGAAAGCAGGGAAATTTCGAAAGGTAAGTTCTGTTATTTGAAAACTAGAGTATTCTTTTAGAATACAAATAATATACTATGACTCTCAAGTAAAAACTGCATACAAGCTATACTGCACTACAATGAAAACTTTATTTTATCATAAATTGAGTTACTTTTAAACACAAGAAATATCAATTTACAGCAATTGATTTTTTAAATAACTTTTTTAAGATTACAAAGACGGTGCTAGTAAATAATTGTTTGTGTTCTCCCATTAGGCTGGGAAAATGTTAGGTTACTTAACAACTTTTAAGTTCATTGCAATTATGATGATCTTCACTTTAAAGTAAAAAATCATGATTACTTCGTCAACTGTTAGGTTAGTATTTCGGAATTGTCAAGCTTTTTCGTACTGTATTTTTCAGCTGTAGAATAGTTGCTAGCAAAAATTAGCAAATAAGGACAGGTCAGTTTGCTTTATGTTACTTTACAGAGTTAGAATTGAGCTTGATATCTTTATCGACACTGGTGAAGTTTATTCTGCTGAATCACAGGTGATATTTCCTCTACCGATGACTAAGCCTGAGCGACTAACGTGACAAGTGTCGAAGTAGAGACTATTGATTGCCTTGTCGAGTAACAAATGCAATGGGAGACTTTCTGGGACGATAGAGGGCAGCAGACTTACCGGGTAAATCCATTGTTCTCAGAATTATGCGCATGTTCAGAACTACGTAAACAATGGAAATTTACCCGGTATGTCTGCTGCCACCTAGCGTTGGAAAGTCTCCTATTGTTCTACTACTCAGATAGTTGACGTGCTACCATGACTACTACAAAAACAGTCCAGCTATTGCTTGGTTAACCAACAGGAGACTTTCTAGGACGATAGGTGGCAGCAGACTTACCGGGTAAAGCCATAGTTCTCAGAATTATGCGCAAGCTCATAACTACGTAAACAATGAAGTTTACCCGGTAAGTCTGCTGCCACCTAGCGTTGGAAAGTCTCCCATTGTGTCGCTCTTGACTATTCCCAACAACTTCAATCCTTTTAGCACAAATTTTACTTGATTGGGCCTGCGGCAAACAACTTGCCGCAATGTATCTTGGAAGTTTAAAATAGTCGCAACTAGTGTCAAAGTCGTGACTACAATGTTTTTGGCACTATATGAGTAGTAAACTTCACTTGTTGCCCAGGCCTACTGATGACATCTTTCTGAAATGAACTAACAGGTCTTTCGCTTTGATGCAGAACTGGCTAGCACATTATACGTTTCTCACATTGACGCTTTGCTGCAGATCCTTGTAACTGAAATGAGAAGTAGATACAATCTTATGAGTATGATCAAATAGTCAATGCTTGAGTATGATCAAATAATCAATGCTCGAGTATCATCAAATAATCAATGCTTGAGTACATGTATCAGATCAAATAATCAATGCAGCCCTCAACGTAAATTGCAAAATTATAGCATTAATCAAACCATTTGGGTGATCATTGTACAATGTATTTTAACAAAATTGATTTTTAACTCTTGGGCTTAATGTTGGTTTAGAGAGTTTTCTTTTTCTTACCCCCCCCCCCCCTTTTAGATATAAAAAACAAAGGTTAACATTCAAGGGGGGATTGACTTGGAAGTCTCTGGAACTCCAGATCACCACTGATTATCGGAAACATCTCAAAAGGATGTCGGGTTAGCCTTGCTAAGCCTTGCTACGGCAGTCAAATTGTCACTCCGAAAAAACGCCACTGTAAAAACCCACCCGTAAACATTGGACACTGTGCGTAAAATTAACCACATCGCACGACACGACGCCCCCGTACACAGCTTCCGCATGCGGTTAGTGGTACGAGTGCGGATGACTTGTGCACAGTTGTCGTACGACAAGTGTTCAGCAATGTGACGGTGTATACGGGTGGGTCGTGCGGTGTGATTACACACTACGCACAATGTATACGGGTGGGTTTAGACCGTCGTCTTTTTCGGAGTGAATAATACCACAGCCTTGATATTTATAGTATTCATTTTGGTTTTTACCAATATACACCGATGTGGTGTTAGCACTATACTCAATACTTACCGGAGTAAAAACCAAGAATACTCGTAACCCGGTGCAATTTTATTATCATTTGTAGTTCCGGCTGCTAAAATTAAGGATTCAGACTGCCTCAGCTACTGGGCAAACTCGGTGGTCTTGTTTAGCATGAAACTGCTCTAGAATTGCAAAGGTTGTGGGTTCGAATCCCACCTGAGTAATTTGCCTGTGATTTTTGTTTTCACAGAACTCAGGTAAGTACTGAGTATACCGTGCTTATATAACACACACCGGTGTATATGGGTAAAAACCAATTATGTGATTCATACCGTACCTGACAGATATGGGCATTGTCCAAGTATCCTTTTGCCCCTATTAGACTTGAACCTCGGCCTGGTGGCTTTCCTCACACCAAAGTCACTCTTCCAACTCTACATTGTACTTGTAGGCCTACACGATAAAATAAAACAATGAAAGTTGATTCAAGTAAGAATGTTGATGAATGCCAGTCCTCTTCTACAAACAAGTTGGAATCCTTAATCCACAAGCCCTTAATCCCATGTAGCCCCTGCTTGATAAGTTGATGCAGGAAGTGTACATGTATCATCATTCATTCATTCATGGCTAATATTTTAATAAGTTGCCAAGAAATGTATTTCCCTTCAGAAAACTCAAATAAATTACTAAATACCCGATACATCAGTCATATTTCAGAAGTAAACAATATGAAATATTATTATTAAAAAAGTAGGCCTACAACAAAACATTTCTTGAAAAAGGGGAACAAAGCGAAATATTATTCATAAGTAACAACGGTGTTCAATGTAATGTTTATATATGTGACCCCTCTGACTGTATTCAAGATTGACACGGCTGTTCAGTTGTTAGCTTTCCAGTAGTTTATTTACACTCATGGATCTGTTGACGAAGATAAATACGGTGTGATGAGATCTTCGTCTAAGGATCTTATGAACTTTTACAATAATAATTATGAATATTAAATTAACACTGATAAATAAACAAACAGTTCTACCTGCGGTTCACGCCATAATTCTAGGCGTCGTCCGCCATCTTGGAAATCAAAGGAAAATATAAACTAACCGTAAGCTGGATCCAAAACAGAGCTTACTTAATAAATGCACTAAAGATATATTTACACTAAAGGGACTGACTTGTCCCGATGTAATTTACAAAACGAATACATAATTTGTCTTAAGGCATGAACATGAACTAAGGGTAACTCTCGTTTGACTCCGTTATACATGGCAAACGAGTCAATAAATCAAAGATTTAAACAGTAAATATATACAACTAACACTATGACAGTAAACGGAACATAATGAATGATTTAGAAAACAATATTAACGCAAAAGGTAAGCCTTAAACAATATAAAACATAATTACCTGTTGACGAAGATAAATACGGTGTGATGAGATCTTCGTCTAGGGATCTTATGAACTGAAAGCCCGCGAAAATGAGATCGCTGGAGGGCGCTATATGGAGGTATTACGTAAGAGGGTGAAGTTAAATAAAAAATAGACTGTGGGCATATGTAATAGTTCATGACCGTCACATATATAAAAAAAATCGGTTCAGCTTAAACGAAACCGCAATATTAATAACTAATATCACTATCCAGCTCTCGGCCTGCCTGATTTAAATAATAAACTTTCGTTTTTATTATCAGCAGATAAGGTATTTTATTTCTGTCAACGAAAAAAAAAAAACACCATAAACAAGTTAAGAAGACAGGTCCTACTTTCACAAATATTGTCCTGTTTAAATAATTCCCGAATGTAGCTTATCTTCATCAGTAAATGTTGAGAATAAACCAAAACCACACGTACTTGTATCCGTCATTTTTAACGCGAAGTAAATTATCATAAAAAATTACATTTTATATCAAAACTTACCTTAATATCATTGATGCAAATTGTTCGCCTTCTCAAGGGTGATATATCAGGTGAAGACTGCTGTTAAAAATAGTAAAACGCGCTCAAAAGAGCCAAACTTGTAAATTTTATTAAACGGTAACCGAGGATTTTAATGGCTGCCGCAAGAAAAAGTTTTATCATCACGAATCTGACGCCATGAAGCCTGGCGAAGCCACTTCTTGAGGAGGCTTCACCTGGCGCCCTTTTTAGTCAAAATCGAAGCCTCAAATTCGAAGCCCGATCCGGAGCCTCCGATTCGTACGCGGCTTCAAAATGGCTGCATCAGTCTGAAGCCTGAGCCCGAGCCTTCGATTCGAAAACGTCCATAGTGTACTGATAATATATTTTTTACTCAAAATACTTTTAAAACAAGTTTATTTACTACATTCTTTTTACACGACTATGTTAACCCCCATTTTTTCAACAGGTTTGTGTTAACCCTTTTTTGTTCTTTTCAGGCTTGTACATAATTTATTTTTTGCAGGTTTAACCCGTTCTTTTACAATAATCAATCCCGATCCTGATCGCGTCCACACTCGCCGGAGATCGCCCTTTGATCGCCCATTCGAGATAAGATCCTCCTTTGATCCTCCTAGCAGGATCAAGTGTGAATGTTGAGCATGCGGACTTTCATTTGTTCCACTTACTATAGATATCAGACCTTTTCTAAAGACAGCCATTTCGGTAAATTTAGCAATGTGCAAAAATTAACTATGTGCCAAAAATGACTCTATTTATAGGGTCCGTGAGATATCTCTGGTGAATCGTTTTTGAACTAATGTAAAGAACGACCATTTATCAAACACAATAATGCAGTATTATTGAATAATAATAGTAACGTCACTTATAATTTCCAGCTGGTACATCCCGTTTGATGTTAAGGTAACTTGTTAATAAGTCAATAAAAAACTTAGGCTTGGTGGTCAAGGTACCATGCCAACGAAAAACAGCATTCTCCAGAAGACGATCAGAGCATACTGATCGAAACGTCGAGTTAATCCAACGGTTCTTTTCAGAACCACCCCAAATCATTTAGAGATTCATTCATGGTGTTACCCCAAACTCTTCTATATCTTATTTCCATTATGCAAAGTTTCAAATCGTACTTGAAAAACAGCATGCATGCTGCCCTATCAGTCGATCATGTCATCGTCAGCCAATCACCCGTGCAAGAAAACCATTCTGTCTAATAGTTGACTTTTTCGTAATCTGGTATCCTGACTGGACTAGGAACGATCCGGTCTCGCTTTTAACATTTCCAGGTAGAATATGAAATAATCTATCCATACATACTAATTGGGGACTGTTGCCGACATTCATAACATGAACATTTTCCGTGTTTTTGTGACTTGTTTTCTGACTTTGTTTACGTACAAATTTTTCTTTTTACAATTTGAGTTGCACCGATTATTTTTATACATAACGACAGATATGCTCTTCGTTTCAATTTACTGGCAGGTACATTATTTTGGTTGAGACTTTTCAGCAATAGCTGAAAATGACCGAATTCCAGTAGCCCTTTTGACTCATTAGTATTCAAACTGAGGTCACGCATGAAAAACGCCGCATACCCCTGTAGATAAATAACAATGGGGATTAGTGTACTGCAGGTAGACTGCCTTATGTTTTTCTTTACATTTGCCAACAATTTTGGTGGGAGAAAATGTAACAAATTTGCATCGAACGTTCTTGTGACGTCATGCAAGTAATTGTGGCTTCTTATTGGCCAGCAACTCACCACGCTAATGCATTATGCATTACATTTTCTCCCACCAAAATCGTTGGCAAATGTAAAGAAAGCCATAAGGCCCCAAAACGAGTTGGTAAAGGCGCTTCGCGGCTTCGCTGCTTGCGGTGATAGTCTTTTTCGTGCTTTACATTTTTAGGGTCGGCGTGCCATCCGGTGTGCCGCGTGCACCTTAACTAAAGGCTACCAAAGTATTAGATTCCCGCCAAGGTTTATGAAACGGTATGTGCATTAATTTTCTAGCCACTAAATTATTGAGCTGATTGAGTGATTGTGTTATATTTAGGTACCGTTTTGAAGGCTAAAATAGTTGTATTTTGTCAATGCGTTTAATTTGGTTGCACATGTAATTGAGGATTTTTTCGGGTCATACATGCATAATTGCCGTTGGTTGATATAACACACTGGATAGTATAGCATCATATTTTATGATTCAGTCAGTTGCTAATTGTGTTTATGTGGTAATTATAGCCCAGGGTCAAGTTGGTTTAATAGTTTCACTTCAGGCACATGGGTCAATGTAAACATTGCTTTATTCAGTCCTTTATTTGCAAATGTGGTTATTCTGGTTAGGTCCAATCAATTGGTACAATCACTGAGTATTTCTTGTGACATATCTTTTTGTTTCTATTTTCGTTGTAGTTAATCTGTGCTAGTCACAATGTCCAATAAGAAGAAGAAGAGTTATTAAAGTCAAACCTTCCTGGTTGGGTTTCTCACCGAGTGCTGGTCCAATGCCTACGTCCGTCACTGGCTTATCTTCGGTTGGTTCGACCACCGAGGTTTTACTTTCCTCTGCCTTTGCCTTGGTTGAACCTGACACGAAAACAGGTGATTTAAATTAGCGGGGAAAAAGTCATTGTTTCAAATACGGGGCTATTCATAATGTTAAATTGATTTTTTTTTTCCCGATTTTTTTTCTTTTTCTGTTTTCTTGTCTTTTTTTCCAAAAATTAAGTTTGATTTTCAGTTATTTCTGTTGACTAACCCACCCACAATTTCGAAAACATATCGTACTTGTTTAGCATTGACTATTATGAATGACCCTTAACCAAGATAAAATCGATGTTATTCTACACTGAACCGTTTAATAATGTGAAGGAGCGATAAATTGTTTAACTCAGTTGATTCGATGTACTGATTCTTTCCCACCACAAATGTCTGATGAGTATTTCCCCCGCAAGTTGGCTAAGGGTGCAGCACCTTATAAGGACATACCGGCTTCGTTGGGCAACATGATTCCAAAGGTCTTCCAAAAAAGGAGAAGAACAATCCTTTTAAATACCATAAACTTTTGCCAGTTTGAGCATTTGTAAAAAAAAAAACGAATGTAGGGGCCTCATGCCTTAATCCCCGCTAAATTGTCATTATGTCACTGCCCCTAGATTTTTAACAATATATGCCCCCTCTAATTATTCAACAGCTGCTCAAGCCCCCTTTGTTTCAACAGTCAATTTATAACCAATCAGAAGCCTGGAAATACCCAAGTGAGTAAGTATAGGGCCATCACCATGTGCACCACACACAGCATGCAACTATGCCATCCCATATCATACTGGATGTGATGTTGCAGTGAGTGCACTAGACAAATTAAAACGGTGAAGCCCTACATACTGCGTTTTCTTTTTACATCACATGTATTGATTTAGTCATGGGAGGCAACAATGAACGATACCAACTTCCGTTAGCCATGGTAGCGCACAATTTTTCTCGTAGTATTAAACAAATATATGTTTGTTTGTAAAATGGCTCAAGACGTTTGACACTCTTAAGATTCAATTTTATATTGAACGTAACGCTTTAACTTAAAATTTAAAGAAAAAAGAGTATAGGAATGTTTACAATAGTCTCTCCATATACTAAAAATGACATGTATTCTTTTTACTATAACGGGGATTAATTTAATCTTTCATACTCTGTTTAAATATTATATCGCCCACGGAAAATTCAAAAAGCCAAGTGGAGAGGGACGGAAGAAGGCCGGTAAGGCTAAGGGAGCACCACCATATGTAAATTTAATAAGATTACTTTAACTGTATGAATGTTTTAAGACACGTAGGAGTCCTACTGAGTAAATAACTGATGGAATATTTCCTTTTCAAGTAACATCCGAATATTCGATTATAAAGAATCGAATTTACTGTACGCGTTTCATGTAGGTAATCTCAAATTATGGGGTTCGTTTTTTTTTTTTATTCCGATGATAATTTGTTTTATAAAAACAATACAGAAATAACCTCGCTTTATATTCGACGTGTAATTGCATAAAGGTTTTAAACACTTAAAGTGTAAGTAACATAACATAAAATCAAATATTATTATATTTAATAACTTCAGTTGAACTTAATGAATTTACTAAGATTACTTTAACTGTATGAATGTTTTAAGACACGTAGGAGTCCTACTGAGTAAATAACTGATGGAATATTTCCTTTTCAAGTAACATCCGAATATTCGATTATAAAGAATCGAATTTACTGCACGCGTTTCATGTAGGTAATCTCAAATTAGGGGGTTCGTTTTTTTTTATTCCAATGATAATTTTTTGTTTTATAAAAACTAAATACAGAAATAAGCTCGCATTATATTCGACGTGTAATTGCATAATGGTTTTAAACACTAAAAGTGTAAGTAACATAACATAAAATCAAATATTATTATATTTAATAACTTCAGTTGAACTTAGTGAATTCACTGAGATTACTTTAACTGCATTAATGTTTTAAGACACGTTGGAGTCCTGCTGAAAAAATAACTGATGGAATATTTCCTTTTCAGGTGAGGGTAGAAAATAATAGGTCAATATAGTTGACTAAGTTGTTAGTTATACCTATGATGGGGGATCATTTTAATCCTGTATACTATAGTTCTGTTTACGTTTAATTTAGGTATGATGAAACTCCATCTTCCTATTGTAATTATTTCATTCAACCTTCCGTCTTCCTTTGTATGTCCCCAAAATTTTAATCCCTTCTCCTTCCGTCTTCCTTTGTGTGTCCTCATTAAAAATTTCATACAACCTTTCATCTTCCTTTGTGTGTCCCCAAAATTGTAATCCCTCTCCTTCCGTCTTCCTTTGTGTGTCCCCAAAATTTTAATCCCTTCTCCTTCTGTCTTCCTTTGTGTGTCCCCAAAATTATAATCCCCCTCCTTTGTGTGTCCCCAAAATCTTAATCCCTTCTTCTTCCGGCCTCCATTGTGTGTTCCCAAAATCTTAATCCCCCTCCTTTGTGTGTCCCCAAAACTGTAATCCCTTCCTTTGTGTGTCCTCATTAATTATTCCATTCATTCCTTTGTCTTTTTATCGATTTCCAATACTATTTTCCTTTGTGTGTCCCCATCAGACGGCTCCTTCTACTACTAGAGTCTAGATGTAGCTCTATGGATAAAGCCCATCAATGGTTACATTGTCTTGATTCAATTTGTATTTGTAATTGTATGCCACACTAATCAGCAATGACGTGGACGTAATTAGAATAGCTTTCAATCATACATTTTTTAAACTTGATGTGGCAGATGATACTTTTTCCTTATTTCTCACACCATCAACTTTTTAGTAGACCCTACCACTGATATTGTTCAAAATTAAAGTGACAAAAAGTGACTAAGTAATGGTGGTTTATACTTATGTTTATTAATATAAATCTATTTATACACCTCCATGGTTATACCGTGCTATGTAGATCATGACATGACAAGTACGACAAAGTTCTGGTGTAGGTCCTAGCATACTTCTACTTCTAGAAACTATATAAGGCTCCCCCGTTTGTTGAGTGAAATTAAAAAGCATCGTCAACAAATTTTCTGCTCGGTACTCACTGTTGTTTTTCTGCCGCATAGCACCAGCCTACTGCATGTAGATCGACGAACTGCCGAGCCGCGGCGGAGTCGGACTAAACCATTCTGTGAAAGGGGCGTTTATACAAGGCAGTGCGTGCAAGCTTTATGCGTGAACGGCGGGTATTGTAAGCGGCGACGCCCATGTAGTAGGCTGGTGCGATGCGGCAGAAAAACAACAGTGAGTACCGAGCAGAAAATTTCATTTTTTGACGCTGTTTTTAATTTCACTCAACAAAAAGGAAATGCAAGCATTAAGAATGTCATTGAGAAAGCACATGGAGCGTTTTCGAATCGAAGGCTCAGGCTTGAGGCTTCAGGCTTGGTATTTTCAGGCTCCGGCTCAGTGAGGCTCAGGCTTCATAATAAACAACATGGCGACGAAATTGTTTCGAACACTTCGGCTTCACTGGTTATAGGCTTCATGTGGCCCGCGTGGTATATCTTTTACTCAAAATACTTTTAAAACAAGTTTATTGACTACATTCTTTTTACAGGATTATGTTAACCCCCATTTTTTCAACAGGTTTGTGTTAACCCTTTTTTGCTCTTTTCAGGTTTGTACATAATTTATTTTTTGCAGGTTTAACCCGTTCTTTTACAGGGTCTTGTTAACCCAATTTACTCTCAGTTTTATTCTACTTTTTCCTTTCGCGTCTGTTAATTAATAATCAATTTTGTACAGGATTTATAACCCGTTCTCTCCACAGGAATGATTTAACATATTTCCCCTTGACTGTATTCCCCCATCCATTATGGCACTTGCTCCCGACACCAAGTGCATTTTCCACAAGCTTCGTAAGCTTAAGGAAAAGAACACCCGTTACATGTCACATCTTGATAACTACCGTTTTTATCGTTTGTCCCGTATCATTCCCAAAGGCCGACAGATCAAGTGTACCCCTTCCTTTGGGGACCTTGACCCATCCTTTTTGAAGAAATGGAACAAGACACTAATACGTCTTTCCGTTTGATCAAGTTGCTGGAAAATCAATGCCAACAATTAATTGATAACCAGTTACTTGAGATAACAGACACTGAGTCTCAACTCCAGGAGTCATGCTCTATTGACGAGTATGAACAGTTACAAGATACCATACTGTCTAACGTCAACCACTTAAGGTCCACCTTAAAGGACAAACAGAACAAGAAACGTATGAATGTCCTGGCTAACCATAAGAAACACACCCATAGACGTTTCCACAGTAAGAGAGCCACCATTGCTCCTCCTACTGTTAGGTTGCCAGAGACCAGTACTGTAGTTAACCTGTCTGACATGGTCCTTACTGACCCACAGGTTAAACTCCTCTCAAGGGGTCTTAAGTTTGGCCCACACCCAGAGAACCTAACCAACTTCTTTTCCAACAGGACATGGCCCAATTCAATCGTAGGTTACGCCTACGTGAATACTTTCATGTAGAGCCCTCCATGGATGACGAGTCATCTGAGGAGACCCAACGTATTCCCCGCAACCGCTTCAGGGAAAAGAGTACTTGGGTACCCCCTAAGAACCGAGATGTGTCTCTAGAGACATACATCAATTCGGTTAACTCCGAGGTTCTTAAGGCCCCCAGTACCCCTACTCCCAATAACCTCCCCCGAGATGAGCGGCATGCCCTTACACAACTCTTCCAATCACTAGACATAGTGATTAAACGGGCTGACAAGGGGTCCGCAGTTGTAGTCATGAACACACATGACTACATTGCTGAGGGCCTTAGACAGCTCAGTAACACTGATCATTACATTGAATGTGCTTCTGATCCCACTGAATCTTTCTCCCAAGATATCAGTGACACCCTGGTTAGGATTTATAATGCCAATGGTATTGAGAAAGATACATTTAACTATCTCCTCCCACATGACCCCCGTACAGCAAGGTTCTACCTTCTACCTAAGATACACAACCCCAATAACCCGGGGAGACCTATTGTATCTGGGAATGGTAGCCCCACAGAGCGCATTTCTGAGTTTCTTTCTCAAACCCTTAGTCTGCCGTATTCCTTCCTTCATCAAGGATAACAAACACTTTCTCCACAAACTAGATGAGGTCAAGCACCAAATACCTGACTCTGCCATTTTGGTTACTTTTGATGTTTCATCACTGTATACTAACATACCCCATCATGAAGGCACGAGTGCATGTGTCTCTGCCCTCAATGCTAGTAATCAGTCCCGCCCCCAGTGAGTCATATTAAGGAACTCATGAGCCACATTCTAATGAAGAATAATTTCACATTTTCTGACAGGCATTTTCTACAGGTACAGGGTACTGCCATGGGTACCAAAATGGCACCCTCACATGCTAACCTATTCATGTCTCAGTTGGAGGACAGACTCCTCATCATACCTTTGATCTTGCTATTCTTATTAATTGACCATTGTTAGTTGCATCATGATGCAACTTGCTCTCTAATCCTACCCTTTCATGTCTCCCTGCATTGTTGTCGAACAATACATTTACCACTTTTATGGTCCAGTAACTCATCCTTTCATACTAAACATCCTTTGTCCTCGCCACTTCAGTCCTATTGGTTCATAGCCATCAATATTGTTTCTGAAATAGAAACTTTGATTGGCTGTTATTTTCCCGCTTCTTTCTGGATCCTTTCCTTAATCCCTTTCCCCCTCTCCTTTGCTATAAATGGAGATGTATTTGTTTGTACTTGTTTTATGCCTCTGAAGAAGGTCCGGATTGGATCGAAAGCTAAGGCCATCTACCCTATTCATTATACTTTTAAAAACTGAATATAAAATAATATGCACTTACTTGTTTTTATAAACTGCAAAAATTTGTAAACTGGCATTGTATTATTCTTAGTAGTTTTAACATTTAGTAAATTTTAGTGTTCCAGTTAGGGAAGGGAAGCAAAAAATATTAATGCAAATTGTACATGTACCTTTGTTTATCTCAGTGGCACTCTCATTTGGGACACACTCTGAAAACAGAAACAATAAAAGCTAGGTAAAAACATTTCATGCATATTATCCATCATTTGTGACATGGCGAAAACTGACATAGGGCGACTTAAATAAAAAGTTGAAATACACCTCAAATGTTTGGCCTAATCTATTTATTGCACACTGACTGCAAGAACAGTCCAATGTTTACACGCTCACAGAACCCATTAAAATATACTAAGCCATACAAATTCGGAAATCTATCCAACAAGACTCTGGCTTGTTAAGTTTGTTTGTTAATAATAATAGATATTCTGTCATAATGGATTTTTCACAATGTAACTGCGTGGAGTGAAATGTGTACAACGTAACTTCGTTGAGTGGATTTTTGAATTTTTCAACACCTGCTTTAAAAATCAACAAGTCCCCAATTTCATTGGTAAGCAGCAGACGCGTATGTTGAGGGGCTATACGGCTTAACAGCATTTAGTAAAACTTAGCCGGTGCCAGCAAAATATACACTATCTGAAAAAGAAATGAAAAAAAAAATCCAGTTCAAATGGTCAGGAAAGTTAATCAATCACTCTGTAAATTTACTACAGAGTAAATAACTCACCAATTCTTATTTTAGATTTTGTTGAAATGGTGTCTCTTCCTTCCTGAACTTCCACCCACTCCTTCCAATCTTCATCATAGTATTTGAAGATGTTAGTACCTGGGAGTACCTGCATTTAAATTGTAAAAAAAAAACAGTATGTCATAAGTATTGTCTGCACTGCAAAGGTTTTCTCTTGCTCGCCTTTTACCCATAAAGAAGAAGGCCTATGAAAAATGTGCAGTCAAATGCAAAATGCACAAATAGTTAGAATCAATAAAATGTCAGAAATGTCATTTATTATTTATAAAATCTGGAAAACCACGACTTAAATACAAGATCAGGTGTTCTTCAATTTCTCAAAACAAAACTCTATCCTTTTACTAGGCTATAAACTCTGCTGGATTGCCCACCTTCCATCACCAATTAATTTAATCCATGTTTTGGGGTTTTATAAATAATGAAATGCACAACTAACTGTTATTTCAGCCAAGTATAAACCATGTATTATCTTTGTTTTACAAAAAGAGTGACCTTGTACATTCAAGGGTCTCACTTTCTTCCATTCAATGCCATTGGGCTGTGTAAAATTAAATCATGCCTGCAGGAAGTCTATCTGGCTGGGCTCATTTTCACCAATCACTAAAAATAAGTTATATTAATGGTTCATCTTCAGATGAGTTGTCAACATTGCCATTTGTTTTGTATTGTGACATCACACTTTACTTTTCCAATGAAAAGAAGCTATTAAAGATGCTATGTCAGATTTTTGGCTGATTTGACCCCAACATTTTGATTTGTAATTCAATAGGTATTTTGATGGGGGTCGAGAAAGTTACAAGCTTTCATTTGAGCCATTGCTCGAAAAAGTCCGCCAATTATTAGTAGCAGTAAAATAAAGTGCTCAAAATTAGTTTTTGTCGGGATCCCGATAATATATCACGTGACCAATTCTTATGTGTTTTATAAGAAACGTTTTAAATTTTTGTCATGGTTCCTGACTATTGAAACTTAAAGTTAAACTTGTTTTCGTTAGAGCGGGTGATACTCTTTGAAATACCATTCACTCAAAAAAATCTGACATAGCATCTTTAAGAGTGATTCACACCATTTATAGATTTTCACACTTCTTTGGGGAAACGGCCTCTATTCTAGCTATGTAGCTCTACAGACAGGCATGGTCCACTATACAGTCAATAGCCTACACAGTACCTGTTTAGCGATCTCATCAAGAGACGTCCTTGATGCACCCTTCGGCACCTTGGCCTTTCTGGAATATGCGCCCAGCATAAAAAGGACGTCCACTACGTCCTTTTTCGGTGGCTTTTGTTCATCGGATGACATTATTAATTTCTGGCAACAGGACGAGAGGACGAGTTCAGGAACTGTATGAGCATGAGCAGAGATGGGAAATAACAATAAAATTAACATGTGTACGTACGTACGTACATAAAAATAGTTGCAATCGAACGTTCATTTTGGCACGCCCTCAAGCGGCGATCGAATGACCTTTATGGTTTTTATGCAAACTATGTTTCTGGTTTCTGGTGTCTCCATTATATTTTTAGGAAGAGTTTTTTTTTTTTTTTTGTATTTTCATTAATATTAATCATCTGTACCATTATAGTCCATTATAGCCCAACATACAATAATAGTATAGTTTTTAAAAAGAAATCGGGTCGTATACTGGTCGGACTCGGAGCTTTTCCAAGCAGCCTATCATGGTGCAAGATGCATCGGAGTCTGAATCCATACCCAAAGCAAAGGCCATATTGGTCAAAATAGGTCTAGCACTAGCACTAGCACGCTGCGTAAGAGCCATCGGCCTGCTGGTGAACTGATATAATTGCGACTAATGATTCCTAACAACTTAGGCCTATAGGCCTAGGCCTAATCATTTGTTTTAGTGGCTAGTTACCCTTCGTTAACGTCAGAAATCATATGCCGTTCACTGCATGGGTGTCACTCGTAAGCCTACACTAAACAAAAAATCGCGAAGACCGCGTGTACATGTACGACAACCTACTTTTGGGATGTCGTCATCCCGAGATAAATTATCACAGCAAGACGACATCCCGCGATAAATTATCACAGGAAGACAGACATCCTGCTTTTAGGATGTCGACATTCCGAGATAAATTATCACAGGAAGACGACATCATGCTTTTAGGATGTCGTCATGCCGAGATAAATTATCACAGGAAGACGACATCCTGCTTTTAGGATGTCGTCATGCTGAGATAAATTATCACAGGAAGACGACATCCTGCTTTTAGGATGTCGTCATGCTGAGATAAATTATCACATGAAGACGACATCCTGCTTTTAGGATGACGTCATCCCGAGATAAATTATCACAGGAAGACCACATCGTACATTTTGGATGTCAACATCCCATATCTACGGAGAATGGGAGCCAAATAAAGAAACTAAAGACATACACGACAAGATTCTCTCACTGTCTGATGAACGTGGCGCTCTAACCTGAGCCCGATAGAGTGACGTCATCACCGGCATATGGTCAACGCAACCAAGCAAAGAACCAGTACAGGCAAGATGGACCGAACTGGAGGCACCATGAAAGAAACAATAGAGGACAATTTGCACGTGAGTGTCCGCACCCAAGACAGAATTCTTACAGATACAACAATAATATGGGCCAACAAGCAACGCAGCAGGGAAACGGACAGCAGCCGATTTCGAGGTCCAACGGTCGGCTGGGAAACTAAGGATAGACGGACCAAAAGAAAGCAAACCCCCCATCAGTAAAGCGTGCAGTAATAATCAAGGCATAGAAGTAACTGTTCCAGTTGAAGGCGTTCATGTAAACGTTCTAGTGGATACTGGGGCAAGCTTGACTATTATCCGTCCAGATATTTATTACAGGATTTCCGAAAGTTCAAGACCAAGACAAGATTCGACTAACATCAATGTAGCCATTGCCAATGGAGAACTCGCCCCTTGTTTGGGACAAGGACAACTCAAGCTAGAATTTCAAGTTAAAGAACAAAGTAAAGTAATAAGTCAAGACGTATACCTATCTGACATCGAGCCTGAGGGAATTCTGGGCTACGACTTCCTTGAAACGTACTACTGTACACTGAATTTGGGAAGAGGGGAAATGCAGATTGGAGGACAGCAGGTGGAATGTCACGTTTACCGGGCGTCTGCATCCGAAAAGTGCACCCGAGTGATAGCCGACCGAACTATTACAATCAAAGCAGGAGAAGAGATATTGCTACCTGGCAAGCTGAAACACCGAAATAGAAATTCAAGGTTTGGCATTGTTGAACCTGAGCCGAGATTCGTCAGAAATCACGAGGTCATGGTTGCCAAAACCTTGGTTGATGTCCAACAAGAATTGGTACCGATCAGAGTCCTTAATCTTAAGTATGAAGCCATAATTGTCTATCAGAGTGCAGAGTTAGCCACGTGTGAACCTGTAGAGAGTGATGAAATCGTACAAGAAAAAGAGGGACTTCGTATAACTATATTACAAGAGCACAAGCAAGCGTCGGGACAAACGATTCCAGAGCATTTGACCGAATTATTCAAGACCAGTGGTGAAAGGCTAAATCTAAGTCAACAGATGCAATTATCAAGAGTCTTTACGACGTTTCAAGATGTTTTTGCAAAAGACTCAAGTGATCTGGGAAAGACTTCAATTGTCAAGCACGAGATAAATACTGGTGAGGCACGTCCGATCAGACAACCATCCAGGAGACTCCCAATACATCAAAGAGATGTAGCAAAAGAAGAAATCGACAAGATGTTAAAGCGATTGATTGAACCATCATCAAGCCCCTGGGCTTCGCCCATCGTTTTAGTCAAGAAAAAGGATGGATCGACAAGATTTTGTGTGGACTACCGAAAACTAAATGCCTCAACCATCAAAGACTCATATCCTTTACCGAGAATTTACGACTCACTGGACACACTATCCGGGTCTCAGTGGTTCTCAACGCTGGATTTGGCAAGTGGGTACTGGCAGGTGGGAATGGCACAGAAAGATAAGGAGAAAACGGCTTTCATTACCAAAGATGGGCTATTCGAATTCAAGGTGATGCCCTTTGGTTTGTGCAATGCGCTCGGAACCTTTGAACGCCTGATGGAACGAGTGTTCTACGGACTTCAATGGCAGACCTGCTTACTCTACATTGATGACGTCATCGTCCAGGGAAATCATTTTCAAGCAGCCCTTCAAAGATTACAAGAAGTACTGACGCAACTCAGGACAGCTGGCCTTAAGTTGAGTCCAAATAAGTGTCATCTCTTTCAGGAGAGAGTGACTTTTTTGGGACATGTCGAGAAGACGCAAATTAATTGTGTGTGGACAAAGGAATGTGAAGATGCATTTCAACGACTCAAGAGGGATCTGACAACCACTCCAATACTGGTGTACCCTTCGAGTGATGAAACCTTCATCTTAGACACAGATGCAAGTAATCAATGAGTAGGGGCAGTGTTATCACAAGTTCAAGACGAAAATGAGAAAGTCATCGCATGCTACAGCAGATCCTTGGCTAAAGCAGAGAGACAATACTGTGTAACAAGAAAGGAATCACTCGCAGTGGTTGCGTCCACCAAATATTTTCACCACTACTTGTATGGCAGGAAATTTCTCATCTGGACAGATCACGGAGCACTTCGGTGGCTAATGAATTTCAAGAACCCGGAAGGACAAATGGCAAGATGGTTGGAATTTATGAGCACATATGATTTCGATATCCAACATCGTCCTGGTAAGCAGCATGGGAACGCTGACGGTCTGTCAAGAAAACCTTGTGCCAATGAATGCAAACAGTGTGACAAGACGGAGAAATACAGCACAGCACAAGAAATGAAGTACAGCATGAGAAAGCCCCGACAGCATAATAGAACAACAGAAGAACAGAGATTGCTGATCAACCATTTTGTGGAATCGTCACGACAAGTGCTCAAGAGCAAACAAATGAAAGAAACACCAACGAGGAACAGTTTATAACGGAAGAAGAACTTAAAGACGCACAAAGAAAAGACAAGAGTGTATGCAAGATACTCCAATGGCAGGAAACTTCAGCCGAGCGACCACGGTGGGCTGATGTTTCACCTGAAAGTGCAGAAGTAAAGAGCTACTGGGCACAATGGGAAAGATTGCACATTCGGGACCGCGTCCTACGCCAAAGATGGGAAACCGTAGTTAGCGATATTATCAAGTGGCAGATTGTTCTTCCAAAGAGTTTAAGGAAGACTCTTGTAACAAGACTACATAGCGACAAAGGATGTGGTCATCACGGACAAAAGAAGACAAGGGGCAGAGTCAGAAACAGGTATTACTGGAACAGATGGCAACGAGATGTGAATCTCATCGTCTCAACATGCGACAAGTGTGCATCCAGAAAGTCTCCAAACAAGACCCGCCGAGGCCCAATGAAAACCTATAACGTAGGAGTACGCATGGAAAGAGAAGCTATGCATGTTTTGGGTTAACTACCCCAGACTGATCGAGACAACCGATATATTTTGGTTAAATGTGACTACTTGACAAAGTGGACCCAGGCCTATGCTATACCGAATCAAGAAGCCGCTACCATAGCAACAGTTTTTGTTGAACAGTTCGTCTGCAGATATGGCGTCCCGATGCAGCTCCATACAGATCAAGGGAGAAACTTCGAGTCTCACCTTTTCAAAGAAATATGAAATCTTCTGGGCATTGATATAACAAGAACATCGGCACTGCATCCTAAATCGGACGGGATGATAGAGAGGGCGAACAGTGTAGTGTTCATGCATCGTATTACTTTATCACAGGCGCTCCATACTTTATGTTAAGGTCAGAGGTCAAGTAAATAAACAAACAGTTCTATCATGCAACCAAAGTACTGGTGTCTGTCACTGCATTGGTACTTTAAGTTCATCGATCATCATCCAAGCTTAAACATTACAATTGGCGACGAGGATGGGATCATCGTAAAGTTAAAACATCAAACTTTATTTCCATCGTCATCAGGACAAGTTTTCGTGGGAAATTTGTTTCAAAACTGAGTAAGTTTTTGAGTACGTTTTCCTTGACTCTGTGCATTTCTTATCACGCACGTTGGATGCGTAATCCACGTAACGTCACAAGAATACATCAACACCCTCATCGGCCATCGTCACATATAACATTGAACTCTCGCCAATTATGTCTGTTACAAATCTGCATCAGTTCCCAAGTTTTCAGCCTCATACTGAGCCATCTACCGTTGGTCTACGGTGGCAGAAATATGTGAAGAGATTGGATAATCTTTTCGTAGCGTTTAACATTCGATATTAACAGTGCAACCATTACCACGGCAAACAGCCCTACCAAGGAACATTGATACAGGTAATTTGATTTTCATCAACTGTACTTCGAGATCTAAGCCGGTTACAAAACAAAACAGTGGCCATCTTAGAGCTAACTCACACTTGCCATCCACTCTGTTATTAAATGCAAGATCACTCTGTAATAAAATAGAAGATCTTCAAGCTACTATAAATACAAATCATAAGGATGTACACCTAATTGCTGTCACTGAAACATGGTTTTCTGCTGAGAAGCCGGCCACAGCATATCCTCTCCCAGGATATCACCAGTTTCACCATGATCGTGCTAACCGGATTGGAGGCGGTGTAGCTTTGTATGTACGGGATGACTTAAATGCCACTCTTTGTATGTTTGAAAGCAATATACCCCAGAACATTGAAATCATTTGGGTTAAATTGAAATCTTCAGTGTCCCTCACCCTGAAAGATGACATTCTTGTGTGTGTAACATATTGCCCACCTCGGTCGCCCCACCAGGATGAATTATCTACATACATCATTGATATTGTCGACACTGTCCGTGTCCAGTTTGACAATATTTTACTGCTAATAATGGGAGACTTCAACGACCTTGATACCAAGCCTATCGTTAATCCGGAGGTCGTTGGTTCGAATCCCACTCTAGTCAATTCTTTGTTCAACCCCAAAAATCATTTACAAATTTACCCAGTCAGTTTCCCTTGTGGTTTATATTGATATCTGTTTACAATAATGTATGTAAACACGCCAATTTAAGTCTTTTTCACTTCTGTCGTGTATTTTGTGATATTTTTAATAAACCTTAATGAATTGAATTGAATTGAACATTACCGATGATAAACAACAGAGGGCGCTCCTCCTCACTTACTCAGGTCCAGAAGTCATGGATATTTTCGAGACCTTGGGGGATACAGGATCAGATTATTCGTCTGCTAAGGAACATTTAACTGAACATTTCTCGCCTCAAAGGAACATTGAGTATGAGATATTCACATTCAGATCTATGAAGCAGTCTGCTTCTGAACTATTGAGTGACGTTTACACTCGATTGCAAGAACAAGCACAAAAGTGTGATTTTCATGATAAAGATTCTGAAGTCAAATCTCAAATAATCCAGGGATGTGCCTCATCCAAGCTGAGACTTCATGCCTTGCGTGAATCTGAACTAACACTTCAGAAACTGTTGTCTACAGGCAGGGCATATGAGCTATCGGATATGCAAGCCAAAGGCATTGAAAAACATGATCAAAGCCCTGTCACTGAAAACGTGCATGCTGCACAACACCAAAGAGGCGCTACGCAAAAACGACGTACCAGTAAACCCGCAAACACAAACAAGTCTGGACAGACATGCGGAATTGTGGAGGTAGATATCCCCACAAGGATCAATGCCCTGCTCATGGTATCATCTGTCACTCGTGTGGAAAGGCAAACCACTTCGCGAAACACTGCCTCAGTAAAAAGCAAGGCCAACACGGCAAACAACGCCATGTTCGAGGTAAAGTGAACGTCGTTAACCAGGACAATGACTCCAGCTCTGACGACAATGAATGTGTTTGGTATCAAAGGATCTCCTAAGCCCAAACAGCCTGCAGTTACTGTCACGATAAACCGAATGCCAGTACACGCAATAATAATTGATACCGGTGCTTCCATGAACATCATGTGTAATGATGTACACACCGCATTGCCTTCCCGTCCAGCACTGCAAACGCATGAACATTCCAAGGTTTTTGCGTATGGAAGTACTACTCCCCTCGAGATCATAGGAACATTGAACGCATGGATCTCATACAAGTCAACGCGCATCACATCTACGTTCTTCGTAACAAAGCCACCAGGGGATACGCTTATCAGTTTTGCGTCGGCCTCAAAACTCGGCATCGTCAAAGTTGTCTACACAGTCAACAACAACCCCTCATCCCCATCTCACGTACCAAGCTTAGTCGAGGAGTACTCGGACCGCTTTGAGGGGATCGGCAAGCTGAAAGATTTTCAGTGCAAGCTCCATGAAGACCCAACAGTTCAGCCGATTGCTCAGCCCCATCGGCGAATTCCCTTCCACGTTAGGAAGAAAGTTGACGCGGAACTAGAGAAGTTATTATCACTCGATATCATAGAACCGGTCCATGATGAACCAACCCCATGGGTGTCACCGATCCATGTTGTGGAGAAACCACATAGACCTGGGGAAATTCGTATGTGTGTGGACATGCGATCAGTCAACAAGGCCATCCAGCGCGAAAGGCATGTCACCCCTACGATTGATGATGTCATAGCACATGTCAATGGATCCACAGTCTTCAGTAAGCTTGATCTAAACGCAGGCTATCAGCAGATTAGAGTTGTCTCCTGAATCACGTCACCTTAACAATTTTTTTCGACACACGAAGGCCTGTACCGCTACAAGCCTTTAAATTTTGGTGTCTGTTCAGCCGCTGAAGTGTTTCAAAATCTCATTAACACTGCTCTTCAAGGGCTCCAGGGAGTCCTCAACATCAGCGACGATATTTTGGTGTTCGGGAAAACACAACAGGAGCACGACTCGCGACTCAAAGCTTGTCTTCAACGCATCCGCGAGCAAAACCTAACACTGAACAAGGACAAGTGTAAGTTCAGTAAAAGCCTTGTTGAATACTTCAGACACGTCTTCAGTAGTGATGGTGTTTCACCAGACCCAAAGAAGGTCCAAGCAATCCAAAACGTTCCAGAACGCTGGCGAGGTTCGCAGTAATCTGGGATTAGTCACGTACTGCGGTCGCTTTATCCCTGATTTAGCAACGATCTCTGCGCCCTTACGCGAAGTGACTAAAGATGCAGCACCCTGGTCATGGGGAACTGAACAACAACAAGCTCTCGTGCAGACTCGTAAACGTGTTGCACAATGCTGTACTATGGCCTACTTTGATCCAGCTAAGAAAACAGAGATCTTAGTTGATGCCAGTCCAGTCGGTCTCGCTGGAATCCTCGCCCAACACAACGCCAGTGGTGAACTTTCGATCGTAGCACTCGCAAGTAGATCACTCACGCCAGTGGAACAACGCTACTCGCAGACTGAGCGTGAAGCATTGGCAATTACATGGGCCATACTCCACTTCCATCTGTACGTTTATGGTGGATTGTTTACGGTTATGACGGATCACAAACCGCTGGTGACATTGTTCAACAACCCGAACAATCAAGCACCAGCAAGGATTGAGCGTTGGGTGCTCAAGTTTCAAGAGTACCAATACACTGTTGAGTATCAAGTTTAACCCAGCTGACTACATGTCGCGTCATCCACTACCGTCCTCGCAAGGTCCCAGTCGAGAAGAAAAACTCGCGGAACAGCACGTCAACTTCATCTCACAACCACAGTACCCAAGACTGTCAAGATCGACGACATTCGCACCGCAACGCAACAAGACGACATACTCCAGCACTGCATCAACGCACTGGTCACTGGAAATTGGGACATAGCCCTTAAACGACCAAACGCACAGCAAAAAAGTGACCCGCTTTGGAGTCTGTACAAGATACGCACTGAGCTAACAACGACGACTAATCGTGATATCTTGCTCCGTGGCACACGCATCGTCATTCCTCACGCTTTGACTCAAACTATCATTGACATCGCGCACGAAGGACACCAGGGAATCACCAAAACCAAACAACTCCTACGCGAAAAAGTATGGTTCCCTGAAAGCGATCGTCTCGTTGAAAAAACCATCCGTGATTGCCTCATGTGCCAGGCCACAGCTATGGATAACACCAGAGCTCCACTTCAAATGTCACCGCTCCCCAAAGGACCCTGGCTGGAGGTTAGTGTTGATTTCTGTGACCTCCCCACTGGAGAACATATCTTAGTTGTTACCGACGACTCCAGTCGATATCCTGCAATTGAAATTGTCACATCAACTTCCGCTCGAGCCGCCATTCCGAAGCTCGATCGCATATTCGCTGCCTTCGGCGTGCCTCAAGTCGTACGTACTGACATCGGCCCACCTTTCAATAGCAGCGAATTTGAAAACTTCAGTGACTACCTAGGATTTCGACATCGCAAAGTTACACCCCGTTGGCCACGCGCGAACGGAGAAGTTGAACGCTTAATGAGAACTCTGAAGAAAACTTATCGCACATCCATCGTTGACTGCAAACCATGGAAACAATCCATGTACCAATTCTTACGCAACTACCGCGCCACACCTCATGCTACGACTGGTATCCCACCGGCTACTCTTCTCTTCGGTCGACCAATCCAGACACGCCTTCCTCAGACTACACAACAATGACTAACAATGCCAAATTGCACCGCAAAGACAAAACACGGAAAGCTGCAATGAAAGCGTACGTTGACAAACGCGAACATGCAAAGCAGCCAAACATAAAGGAGGGTGATTGTGTGCTCATCCGCCGTGATGGTATGATCACCAAAGGCCAGACCCCATACCACATGAAACCCTACACAGTGATCAAAACTAAAGGATCAATGATCACAGCACAACGCAAACAACACCGGATCACTCGCACTGTCTCGCGCTTCAAACGCATTAACAAACAGCCTCGCATTGAATCACATGAGTCAGATGAGTGAATTGCCAGACACACCTACACAGCCGCACGCACCACCAGTGCCACGTAGAAACCCACCCAGAGAACGCAACCCACCAACCCGCTTCAAGGACTATGCATGTACATTGAAATAACTCAAAAGGACATAACTCTAACCAATCAACTGTCATTTACAAGTTAAAAGTTAAAAGTTGTAAGTTAAAATTGTTTTCAAGTGTTTAAACAAAATACATATTTGGAGTGATAGTGCAGCTGCTAAGGTTAACAATTGTGCACTTTGTGGTAAAAGCATGAAATTTGCTATGATGGTTGGTATTGGGCTAATAATCAATTTTAGACTTGGACCCATCTTGGGTCTCTCCTATTTGGGGGCGGAGCCTCATTTGCATAAAAAGGGGGGTCTTTGATATTAATATTGGGCACAATCATACTTAGAATAAATTTTTTGTTGTTCTTTTGACCAGAAATATAAACTTGAAAATCATAATTATAAGTTAAAACATAAATTAGTAAAAAAAAATGCCCTTTTGTGGGCGGAGTTTCAATATTTCTAAAAGTGGGCGTTTTTAAAACAAAGTGTTATCTTTAGTGAACTATTAGTGTTTTTTAATTGTTTTTTTAAGCTGATTTATGTTATTTGAATAGAAATACTATAAAAGAATACATTTTTTCCATGAGTTTAAATAGTTTCTTTATTTATCCCCTCTTTTGTGGGCGGGGCCAGAGTAGTAAACGAGGGTTCGCTAAATTACACATGTGTAATACAGCCAAGAATGCAGAAGCAGTCAACAATCTCATCAACAATACAGGAATAAAAGTATGTCCTGGGCCGGCAAAATCTGATACTCTGTCATAGTTATGACATCAATACATGTACTGTAAAATCGTCGGTTATGTATACTATGGCTATGGCAAACTCAAGCTCTCAAATCACTCCATTATACCCGCACCTGTATAAGAATACTCAACATTAAGGCATCACTGCTGGTTCGATTTGTTTAGCACCCAATCGTTTACTCTCAAGAGGGAGCAAAGAAGTGCTGTGAGTAAATTGTAAACGCTGTTACTGCAAACAACTATGTAGTGCATACTGAAAATGTAGAAATTTTGTAATTAAATGTCTATACATGTATTTACACGGTTTTGCATGTATCAGTATAACAATCAAGGGGCTAGAATGGCATGTTTTATTTTATCCCCACTTTAAAAAAATGTGACTCCCCCCACAAAAGGGGCAGGAATAAAGACAGTTATTAATTTTTAAATAACTATTTTACTGTTATTATGTATTTTAGTCGAAAAGCTAAAAGAATGAGCAGAGAAATGTAAATTTAGTCAAAATTAACATTATGTTACATTTTTTACCCCCCACTTTCTTAAAAATACGACTCCGCCCACTAAGGGGCAGAATTCAAGACAGTAATTAATTTTTAAATAATTATTAAATTGTTTTTATGTATTTTAGTCTAAAAAAAAATGAGCAGAGAAAAGCAAATTTAGTTAAAATTAACATTATTACATTTTTTACCCCCCTTCTTTCTTAAAAATATGACTCCGCCCACAAAATGGGCAGAATTCAAGACAGTTATTAATTTTCAAATAATTATTGAACTGTTATCATGTATTTTAGTCTAAAAAAATGAGCAGAATTGTTTTTCATGTATTTTAGTCTAAAAAAAATGAGCAGAGAAAAGCAAATTTAGTTAAAATTAACATTATTACATTTTTTACCCCCCCTTCTTTCTTAAAAATATGACTCCGCCCACAAAATGGGCAGAATTCAAGACAGTTATTAATTTTCAAATAATTATTGAACTGTTATCATGTATTTTAGTCTAAAAAAATGAGCAGAATTGTTTTTCATGTATTTTAGTCTAAAAAAAAATGAGCAGAGAAAAGCAAATTTAGTTAAAATTAACATTATTACATTTTTTACCCCCCTTCTTTCTTAAAAATATGACTCCGCCCACAAAATGGGCAGAATTCAAGACAGTTATTAATTTTCAAATAATTATTGAACTGTTATCATGTATTTTAGTCTAAAAAAATGAGCAGAATTGTTTTTCAAATAGTCAAAACTGACATATTAAATTTGTTACCCCCCACTTTCTTAAAACGTAGCCCCACCCCTAAAATGGGTGAGATCCAAGATGGGTCCAAGTCTTAAAATGATCTTTAGGGTGTATGTAACATCTGTAGGAAGTTTCATGCTTTTACCACAAAGTGCACAATTTGTCCACATATGGGCCTTAGCAGCTGGACTATGACCTCAAGCAAAATGTATCCTCTCATGTGACTGTGCAAGCTTATACATTTTTGGAAGTTCAAAAGAAATGTTTAAGAGAAAAACTCACTTGTCAAATAACAAGACACATACCAAGTAAATTTCCTTCATTTATTGTTTAATGTCATGGGCTCAATTCAAGGTGAAGAGGGATGTAGTTTTCATGCATCGTATTACTTTATCACAGGCGCTCCATACTTTATGTTAAGGTCAGAGGTAAAGTAAATAAACAAACAGTTCTATCATGCAACCAAAGTACTGGTGTCTGTCACTGCATTGATACTTAAGTTCATCGATCATCATCCAAGCTTAAACATTACAAACAGAACTATTGAAGGGATGCTATCCATGGTTGTAGACAATAACCAGAGAGACTGGGATATCTTTTTGCCATATGTCATGATGGCTTATAGATCTGCTGATCACGAAACAAACGGCTACACACCCAATGAGATGAAGATGGGAAGAGAGGCAACACTGCCGCTCATACTCATTGAGAGACCGAAAGATGACCAGCAAGAAAATCAAACTGAATATGTCGCTCGTCGCCAGGAATGTGTGGAGCAAGTCCATCAATATGCACGAGAACACCTTCAAATTGCAAGTGACAGACAGAAACTCAACTATGACCACAAAGCAGATCATGGGGGATACAGCAGAGGAGATGTAGTATAAACGAAAACGAGGTCATTTTCCCAAGTTTCAATTACCGTGGAATGGACATAATGTGGTAACAACGTGTATAAGTGACGTCACCTATCGAGTTCAGAAAGGAGCAAAGGGGAAGCCAAGAATTGTACACTACAACAGACTGAAACCTTACACTGGAGAGAATGTGCCAACGTGGTATCATGACATAAAAATGCAAGAACTCCAGCAACGGTGAATGGAAGTGAAGATGGTACAGAATGACGGCAAGATGCTCGTGGAAATCGACATCAAGATAAAGAAACCATGGAGACGACGGCGAAGACAAATAAATATAAGTCTTGGCAGAGAAACAAGTTGGACGAAAATGAAGAAGATAATCTACAGAGAGATGATGAACTGGACAAAGAAAATTGCAAGATATGGAGACAGATAAAAAGAAAATACAAGGCCTTTGATGATGCAAAAGAAGTTTTTAAAAGATGGAAATACACGTAAACAAAGAGAGATGAACTCGAGAATAAAGGGCTGGAGTTGAAAGAGCCCACAGAGGATAAATCAAGGTTATTGTAAAGATTAGGACGACTGCAAAGGCAAAGGAGGAAACAGAGCATAAAGGAGACGCCAAGACGGCAGCAAAGATGATTAATATCAAGTGAAAATACTGGTCTTCGACAATAATTACCAAATCAAGTGAAAATACTGGTCTTCGACAATTTTCTTGCCCCTAGAACTTCATAGGCCTCTCGCCTTTGTAGATAGCGCCCTCAAGTGATCATTATTTTTACTCGCATCTATCATTTTCCCGTTTTAAAGCCTTCGTCTAATTCTGCAGTTTTTAGCCCCAATATCCTTGTTTTTTCCCTTGGATCAAGCACAATCTGTGAGTTTTTCATTCCGTCTTATTATAAATCATTCCTTGTCTAGCTCGCTCGATTTATTAGGGTTTTCAGGCTAGTTTACTTTCCTTAAAACTGTTGTTGCCAAAATCGGCTACATGTGCGCTTTACATGTACTTTTTTACCATGTGTGCATTGCGAAGGCACAACACGTTCAACGTTTGTCCGGAAACTGGGCAAATCTTATGTTTGGTAGTTCAGCATGGATTTAGGGTCTTTTTGTGACTTTACCCATTCTATGTCAGCTTTTTAATATTTTAAGGCTTCCTTCACGTTATGCTTTATATGTATGTTTTATTCTTGTTTATTACAGTTTCACACTGGTTCCAATAAAGAAACAAATCACAGTCTGACAGTGGAATAGTGTTTAGCCTCTGACTAATTTCGTCACGTACTCGATCGACTTAGTGAGGTCAGAAGAACAATAATTACCAAATGTGCCCAGTTTAAAAATAGACCATGGATGGTATATCTCCATAGACCATGGAGGAAGAATTAGGAGGTAGACTGGTTCATCACAACCTGTACACCATTGTGTGAAGCGATAGAAGAAGAAAGGCAGGTTGTTCCCCATTAATTTACTACAACTATTTTCATTCCACATACCACCACCAGTGGCCCAAGGTCCCTTGCGGTCATCACCAATGCTCGTGCATGCGCGAAAGTGTTTTTCGGGCAAAAACACGCCCATGTTATGTTAAATGCCCACGTTCGTCCTAGGAAAAAAAAATACGCGTACCGGTTCCAGATGGAGCGCTTCCGACAAATTGCACCAGACGCAGCAGGAATAGGCACCCTTGTACCACAATTTCTGTAGACCATCTGAATAAGGAAGCCCATCGCTTATTTAAGTCTGTATTAGCACCAGCAACATGGAAATCATATGCAAGCAGTCTAGACTCCTTCATAACATTTAGGCATTTACTAATTTGGGATCAGTGTGGCCAGCTTCAGGGCAAGACTTAATATTATATATTTCAAACATGTCATTATCAGGGTACTCATCCGCGACAATAACTGCGCACATGTCTGCTATAGCATTCGTGCGCACATGTCTGCTATAGCATTCGCGCACTAAGCCAATGGATGGAAAAACCCATCAGATAATTTTATAATTAAGAAGATTATGGAGGGATGAAGGCGAGATAACCCAAATAAGGATACTATCCTATCACGTATAATATACTTAAGCAATATTGACAAGAGTGCTGCCATCCCTATGTAAATCACACTATGAACACATGTTATGGAGAGCAGCATTTATACATTGGCATTTTTCTGGTTTGTATTACGGGTAGGGGAATTCACATTTTCTGCAGCAAGCAAAATACTCTGTTTGAGTTTCTGGCAGTTTTAGAGATAAGGATGAACAGGGGCAGGGCTAGCAGCCACGAGAAATATAAATAAGATAGCTCACAAGTTTTGTAGAGAAGAAATAACATCAAACGTTCATATTATCAACCACTCAAGTGTCCTTAATAGAACAAAATTAAGAGTAGAAGATAAGCCCATATACAAATGGGACGGCACTCATCCTTTTAATATTGTATATGTTGCTGTACAAAAGGATTATAAATTTCATGTATTTGTATAAATACCTGACGAATAAACCATTCAATTCAATTCAAGTCAATCAGAATTTGGCTACCACGTTTTCAGACAAACGCTATCACAAGCATTAATATTCTTCAAATTCAGAAGAAAATACTGTAATAAGGATAGTTACAATAATAATCATAATAATAATAAGATAAATAAAGAAATATGAATTAAACCCCAGTTATTTGTAACAAAAAGGGGAGGGGGATTTAGCAAGTTGCTCGCATTGCATGACAAGCAACTTGTTTGGTGGTTTGTAAAAACTGACTTAAATTATGATAAATATAAATAATTAGCTTGAATTCATAGTTTCTTTCAGGTAGACTCCTGTGAGAAATGCTTCGGCAGACGCTCGGAGCAGGTGATGTATTATCTATAAATGTACTGTACTTATAACAAGAGACAATAATTAAGGTGTCAGCCATTAAATCTCATAATGCATGCTTGTTTTTATTGCCTGGTCCCTTTGGCTTCACCGGTGATAGACACCGGGTGGAGTCAGTGCTTTGGAGTAGATACTTTCGAAGCCGTTTATTGGGATGCAATGTTTTGTAAGTCCGCGGCGAACGTATTTGAATTTATTTTATTTGAATTGAATAAGTCTTTGATTCCTGGTAGACATTAGGAAGTTCCTCAAGTATTATCACTGGAGGAAAAGAATTGTGTGTAGTGGCATTTTGTCCACTTTTGTTGTAACCTTTTTAGTTGGCTGACTCCTTTATTATTGAAATGTTTTGTGTTTAACAAAAGAGTACATTTTAGAGAAATAAATTTTGACCCTGTCCGTGCTAGACAGCGAACAACAAATGCTTTGTGTCATGAGTCTTTCATTATTTTTCCGGGATAACCACGCTTTTATGTTTTGCTTTGCTATACGTTTGTGTACAAGGTCAAAGTTCATACGTTAATTACATACGTTTGTCATATTAACATTAACTTAAAAATACATTTTAAGGATAGATCTGTCACTTGGGGTCAAATTTGTGAAAATTTCAAAAAAGGAAAATGTTTGCCTTATTTGAAATTTTTACCTTAAAACGAGTCGTTAGACCCCACATGAAGGTGGTATTTTAATTAATTTCTTTTCTCAAAAACTGCGTGGGTATATTTGCCTTTCAAAAAGTTGTTTGAAACCAATTTATGCACCAATGAGGATGGGGAGTGCAAAAACAATGGATGTACTCAAAATGTACCCTTTTCAAGATAATCACACCTTTACACTTCGTTTTGTTATACATTTGTGTACAAGGTCAAAGTTTATACGTTAATTACATAGGTTTGTAGTGTCAACATAAAGTTAAAAAATACATTTTATGGATTGATCTATCAAATGTGATTAAATTTGATACAAATTTTGAAAATATTGATTTTTGACCGTTTTTTACCTTTTGACCCCAAAATGACCTTAAAATTCAAAATCAAGCTGGGCATCCACCCTAATTGTCTTCTCGAGCCCATGATCCATACATCTAGCATGGATGCCAGCCATTAACAAACTATGCCGTCGGTTTTTTTTCTAGAGCAATTTTAAAGTTTGGCTGGTCTACTAATATATAAAATGCACGCACACGATCGACCCGATGCACTGTGTACAGAGCTTCGGTACGTGGTGTGACGTCACACACAGCGTATGAATGGTTCGTGGGCCACCGGCTTTTGCCGAAACTGAGTCTTTCTGGGTCATAGTACGCAGCGCGAATTTGTGTTTTTTTTGCATGAAGGAAAAGGTTTTATTGAATACTACTAAAAAATCAGTCCTTATTTTACATTGCTTGAACAAAAATAGCAATATTGGCTGTATCAATAATCCATTCACACCGATCTTTCAAAGGGGGAACCCGGGACAATTTTCCTTCTGGGCCGGTAGTATATCATTCCTTTTTGTTTTTCATTGATGTTTCATTCATTTCAAATATTCCATGGCAACCGGCTCAAATGAAATGATTGATGAGGTTTTGTATACATCGGGTCCAGATGATCAAATGGAACTATAGTCAAATGCAGAGAAGGAAAAAGTGCCAGTTTATCATCGTTACGTGTAAGAAAATGGTCCACAATTTAAACAGCTTTTCGGCTGGCCTACACCGGTCATCTGTGCTTTTGTAAAACCTGGGGTCACTGAGAATTTGACCTAAATCCAAGAACTCGCCAGTTATGTGTCAGAGCAGTATTTAAAAGTCACTAGCTTCTTTTGTTCGAGTCCCACACATTTATCTATGTAATAAATTAACATAATGTATTAGTTGACCCCGGGGTCATTCATGTATGATTACACGGCATTGGCAGCTCCGTGTTTGTCGTGGAGGAAAAATCGTAAGAAAATATGAAATGTTCACGATTATGAATGCTAAAGACGAACAAGTAAGCCGCAGGTATACTAATCTGCTATCTAGATGGCAATTAACTAATGACTTTATGTCAAAATACACCAGCTAGACGTGCCCTCTCTGCGGACGGTCTGGTGTTGCGATAAACTCCGTCAGTTCATGGAGGTAGAATTGGTCAGTTCTACGTGTGCTTCGTCTGCTGCATGCAGGCAATTGGACCATGTCCGGGTGTGAAGGCACTAGGGGAAACTAGAGCATGATACATACAACCAACGTTTGCAACTGAGCAAGTCATGGATCCCAAACCATTGTAACTGTCAGTGTCACAAAGTGGTGAGTGGAGAGAATCTTGTTTATACTGATCGAATCTGTATAGAATTAGAAAACGTATAAGTCATAAGTAGTCATTTTTTGTCATGTTTGTGAACACCTAATTTGCCCTGAACTGAACTATACTTCAAAACTTGTTATTATGTAGGTAGACCTCCTTCTTCCTGCTAATAGCAGTGCTATTTCATCATGTGAAGCAAAATTTTCTTGTGTCTCACTATGGAAGGGCAGCTCGTAAAAGTATTGCCTCACCAAAATCCACTTCGCATTCAAAGGAAGTATGAGCCTACTCCTTGGGTTTGTTTCGGCAGCGGAACGAACATAGTTCATCATAGGAGTAGTATGAGCCCAGCTTAATGTGAGGTTGGATTTGTCTGACTCGAGTCACCAACACTTCAATGCACACAGAAGCATATCCCTTGATTTGAAAATGGCTCATTGGCTGACATTTCTTGTTTTTAACTGACATTTTCCTTCTGTGCACAAGCAATTAACACTTGTTTGCAATTGCTATAGTTGGGTTGATTGATGATCGTGACCCTCGATGGTCAACGGTTTAATATTAATAATCAAAACAGATGTACATATTTTACATTAAGCTTGATGCAGAAAAAGTTTAGCACAATGAGAGCCAATATAATCACTGAACTTATTTTTTGGTTTGTATTTATGTCATTCTTCTTTCCAGGAAAGGAGTCTGCCTTTAGAGAACTGCTACATGAACACCTTGGAGTACTGATACTTTTTAAGCCTCGTCTTGTCAGATGAATGGGCAATTAAGGAATGGACTTCTTGATTCAAGTGACAGAATCAAGATTCAAGCGTATATAATTGTGGAAGAGATATTTTGCTGTTTTGCAGAGGAAGTCTCAATCGAAAAGGAAAAGAGTGAACATCATATTAACTGTCAATCAAGAAAGACATATGTGAAGAAGTGTACTCTACATTTTGCTGCAAAGTTCCACCACTGTATCACAATTTATTGTCGACATGTATGATGATACCATACCAATACAGAGATTGACTTTCAAGATGAGTTTACATAGCTTTTTCAACCCTGAGGGAACTGTGTGCATACTCTTAGCAACTGATGCTTTTGGAATGGGGTTGATGTTTATCATTATTTTGAACACCAATATGAAAATGTACAACTAAGTGGAAGAGTTGGGCGAGATGAGCAACATGGTCTTTCAATTGCCATAAACTATCTAAGACACAGAGAATCAGATGAAAACTGCATTGCACCCCACAATGTAAAAGAGTGGTTGTAGGCTCAGCCGCTCACACAAGTACAATAGTACAAACAGTGATGTGAATAACTGCTGTGATAACTTACTGTGCACTTTAAAGGCTGCTGTGGGAAAGCCTGTGATGGGCGACTATAGTGGTACGAACTACGACTGATGTCGAAATCGTTGCTTAGTCGAGTTGCAACTGCCATTATTCACCTACTCCGTAAATCGAGCCACCACAACAACTAAAATAGTTGCGACTATTCCTGTTTGCTGAAAAGAATTGTGTCGCTCACAGTCACGACTTTTCACGACAACATAATTTACCTACGAAACACAACCAGACATCAGTAAGCCTGGGCCACCAGTGTAAGTTACTACTCGACTAGTCACACTTCAAAAAGTCATGACTACCACACTAGTCACGACTTGTCACTGGTGTCACTGACTGTGTTTCGTAAGTAAATTATGTTGCCATGAATAGTCGTGAGCGATACAGGAGACAGTTCACCAAACAGGAAGTTGTTACTATTTTTGTATTACTCTTGGCAGCACGATTGTTCAATTAGGAACAAAAAAAAAGTAGTCGCAACACGACTATAGTGATTTTAATAATCTCGACTGTGCGACAAGTGTGACAGTGTGTCGCACTAGTCGCCCAGCCCTAGACATAAAGTGACACAATCCTTAAATCCTTTCAGCGTGAGTTTTACTATATTGCAACAATCCGCCGCAATTTGGGCATTAACGATTTGTGACTACATGTGTTGAAGTCGCAACTATTTTGGGCACGAATAGTTGAGAAGCAAATGTCACAAGTCGCCCAGGCTTTAATTGTGTGGTATTTCTTGTTATAGCCTGTTCTCAAACGTGATCATTTTAATAACCACTGTTCTGTGAAAAATTTGTGTTGGCCTTTATTTAGAAATAATTTTAATTAAACTGTATCAATTGTATTTAGACACAATAGACCATGTGAACTTTGTTTTACAATAAGTGTGACCTTGTGCATTTGTTTGTGAATTCTGGCAGGCAAGATACGCTATGATACTACACTGGTCCTATGGGAAAGTTGACATTTTGTGTCATAATTTCCTCATAAATCCAAGAGTTATGAAAGTAAAAGCTGGACAAGTTTTGAGATGTGCCCCCTTTCATCATATCATGACAGGGATTAGACAGTGCAATCTCCATAAAATATAAGATTTTATGTTTTATTCCATTAGGCTGTGTACAAATCATGCCTGCAGGAAGTCCAGGCTCTGGAATATGTAAACATGTAATGTCACAGGTCACATCGTCTATACATCATTGTTAACTATAACATACTGACTATTATGTATTCATGTGATTGTGACACAATTAGTAGCCCTAATACATGTGCAAAGTCGATGCGTCGATGCATGAACGACAATAGACCCTTCCCACGAAATATGTAAATTGCACATAGCGCGTGCGCACTAACGCTTTGGTTGGCAAAATGAGGGGAAATCGCGCTGTTTTGTACACGGCTAACGGGTGCGGACGAACACGGGGTTTGCGCGTCTGCTTAGTGCACAAGTCTATGGTGTTTGCCAACCAACAGGGTCTGTACGCATGCGTGAATGTAATTAGCATATTATTTCATGGGAAGGGTCCATTAAATTGTACATGTACAGTGAATAGTGTTTGCTGTAGTAAAACTTCTATATACGGTAGTATCATGGAGGTTTATACCTCCATCCATGGGAGTATAATATATGCACTGCGGGTAGTTCGTCTGTCTGTGGTTCATGTGATCTGCCCACGACAAATCATTCAGGGAAGTATGAAACCATGAAACAAACATGACACGTAACGACGATGCAAGCATTTTGTTTCTTCCTCTTTAGTCAAACATTTTGTAGTCAGCTATACTTCTTCAGAATAACGACAATAATTATTATTTGGTTTTCTGGGAAAAGGAGATGTAGAATTTAAATCCCTGCATTTCGTTCGTTTTGTATGACCAGGCAAAGCATACTATCACTCGTTCGTCCCGTACCCGTATAATACGTCCGACCGTTGCCCGACTTCATGCTGCTGGGTGCTGCCATGTTGTTCACATATTGAATATGCATTACACAACCTTGACAACGGCCTTATTTACATAACACGGCAACGGCCACAGTGCACGCAGCGCTGCAAGATTGCCAAGACTATACGCCTCTCTTAATATTTATGCATGAGATACGTCACAATGCTAACTCAAAACGAGGCGATGGGCACAACCACTGCAAGTGATGGGGGAAGTGCGCCCATAGCCTCATTTTGGGTAAGAATTATGACGTCATGCATAAATATTAATACGCCTCTCTTAATACTTATGCATGACGTCATAATTCTAACCCAAAATAAGGCTATGGGCGCACGTTCCCCCATCACTTGTCGTGGCTGCGCCCATCGCCTCGTTTTGAGTAAGCACTGTGACGTACCTCATGCATAAATATTAAGAGAGGCGTATAGGACTCTTTCTCTGTACACAGAGACAGAGTCCTAACTATTAAGTCCCGTTTCCTGGGGCGGACAAATTTCAGGCAGACTGTGAGAGTACGAAAACAAATTTGAATTTCTTAACGTTGGGAGCTGCATTATTTCATGAAAATGACGGATTTGTGAAGAATATATGACGATCAAAAACCACCGCAGAAAAATATATGCTGCCATGGAGTGTGAATCTGTTTAAATTAGTGGCTTGTTGCAGGTAAGATTTGAGTTATGAAGCTGTGAAAATTTTCCGCCCAAGAAATGGACCCTGATGTCCAGGACGTCACTGTACATGTAGTACAATACAAAGGTGTAAGGCCGCCAGGGCTAAGACTATGGTAGCTTGCCAGAGTGTAGTCTAGATTTCAAGCTACCAGTTAACTAAATCATACTGTGGCGGGCGCGCTTTGGCGATTCATCCGCGCGTAGTACACTATCCAAAATCAAGCACCATAGTCTTGGGCCAAGACAACTAACAGGGTAAAAACAGTTTCGGTAGTGCCGGCTCATTTTGTTTTGTTTTTACAAGCATCTGCTTATCCAAACGGCTTACTTTATTTATAACATTTATGTTAACTGTAATTACTTACTGATTTGTTTGCCTTATTCCGTAGTAGGCCCTACATGTTTAATAATTGTCGATATTTCTCATGGAAGAATGGAAATACAAGTGTATTTAAATTAAGTTCTTTCAGGAAAATGCGGAGGCATTCATGGGGCTGCATGTGAGATGCAGCATAAGCTTCCGAGGAGTGCTTTGAATGTACACTTTTTTTCTGCAATTTTCAAATCATCACATCTGGACAAAGTCATCATTTGGTATAACTCTGTCATGTGTCAGAGTAATTCCACAAATGTAAGGAATAAAATGAAAAACAATGGAGTAGTATAGATTTTTTTCTAGTCGGGAGAAATTTGCAATCAAAGTACCACGCATTTTGCGACCTTTGAAAACTTCGCGTTTTAGACATGATCCAAGGTGGGCTGTAATGGCGACTTGGTTGAGAGCCATTTACGGCTCAACAAAGTGGGCTAGGGGTGTTGTGACCCTGTGATGTAGTAGTCCGCTAACATGTTTAAAAGTAGGACACCGACTCACATAGATCAGGAAGGCAAATAAAGCAAATAAAAAACAAAATGAATTCTGGACTACAAAATGGTTTGAATTTATTTCCAAATTAACAAGTAGGCCCTATTAGGCTGAACCCAAAAAAGTGTGATTCTATAAATGAAACATTGTTTAAGATTCCAAGTTTTAGATAAATAAATCCAGTCACAGAAACACCCTTATCCAGTTATCCAACCAGGTTTACTTGAATTTACTTAAAATCTAGCTTAATCTTACTAGATCGATCCAATCAAATCAAATATCCGACCAAATATCAAATCAAATATCCAACATAAATCTCTTTATAAATAGCCGAATCGTGTCTGTGTGTCTGTATGTTATTGGATCTCCTCCATGGATATCGCATCAAACCCCGCCAGATTTACACGGAAGCAAGGGAGGAGCTGACTTCGTCTTGACACTCATCTATTTTTGAACAAAATCCGTTTAGAAATAGACCAATTGCGCTCCGTGCGTCACGTGACCTTTAGTGGATATTAGATGTAAACAAACACGGCGTACTGCATGTAAAGGTATTAAAAAGACTGGATTATGTCTAAAATGTTTCCTTTTTATATTGTACAATTATATTTTTATCGTTGGCAGGGGTCTGGTTTTACACATCTTTTGATGACAGTTTTATACTTTTGTTTTAACCTTGACAGCCCCTGTACAACTTGTAACTATTGTGTATGTCTAAAGATTTAAAATTAAATTAACAAATTAAATTAAAAATTAAATTACTGTTGCAATTTTTGGCTCAAAAAGGACTAAATTTTCGAAATCACTGAAGAAAATTCCGGAGTTTGTAACATGAGACCTTACCGGTGGCTAAACAATGCCATTAATGGGTAAACACAGTTCCATCTTTAATAGGAAATTCCAAGAGAATGCCCACATGTTTGTGCATGGAAAGTGTGGTTTTACATTGCCCTCATTGTAATGATTTTGCTGCCAATACTTTCAATAAAAATCTCATTAAGAAGCTGCAAATCCCTTTATTTTCACCCTCAAAATATTTTATTAGAAGGAATAGCTGCCAGCTATGAGTCGGACAACTTCGCGATCTCCTCCATCACATCCCAACTTCACGCCGTGCACAACGCAAAATCCACGGCGCGTGAGCTCGCTCAAACCTCAGTAATTTACGTAATCTACCCATACTCTCAAAAGAAACCTCTTTTGTAGGTGAATACTGGGAGCATCAAACAGTGAACGGGGAGAGGATTGGGAAGGGGGACGGGGGAATTGCACATAACGGGAAATACAGGACGAGAAAAGAAATGATCAGGATGGGAAAAAAATTAACGGAGCTGGGGAAATAATACGGGAAAGGAAAAAAAGAAAACCGACTAAAAACTGATACGGAACATGAAGAGAATAAACTGAACGGGAAAATAATAAACGAATCGGAGTACAAGCAGGGACAGTGTGATTGGTATTGTGACGTCTTTGCTTAGCAATAGACCCTTCCCGATGAAATATGTAAATTGCACATAGCGCGTGCGCACTAACGTTTTGGTTGGCAAAGTGAGGGAACATCGCGCTGTTTTGTACACGGCTAATGGGTGCGTGACGCAGACGCGATTGCGCGTCTGCTTAGTGCACAACTCTATACGCATCTCTTAATGTTTATGCATGAGGTACGTCACAATGCTAACTCAAACGAGGCGATGGGCGCAGCCATTGCGTGGGCCCATAACCTTAATTTTGGGTAAGAACTATGACGTCATGCATAAGTATTAAGAGAGGCCTATGGCGTTTGCCAACCAACAGGGTCTGTACGCATGCGTGAATGTAATTAGCATATTTCATGGGAAGGGTCCATTAAGATTGATACAAAGTTAAGATCAATCTTAAGTGCTTTGTGAAGTCGGAAAAGCGCAGAATTCTAGCGGGACCCGCGCACAGCAAGGGTTTCCCGCTAGTATATATAAATATAAAGTCAATACCCCGTAAAACTGTCTCGTATACCTATACCTGAGCACTACCCAAACAGCCAACCACAGCCAACCAAACAGCCAACCACTCATCACGATCTGGTAAACAAGAGAGCAAACAGCCGCCATGCGTCATGCAATCCTCATGTAAAAGCTACACTGTCTGTCGCGGTGATATCGTTCTGACTCTATTCCGAATCTCCCCGCGATTCCCGCGGTATTCTCGCGAGACTACTGACCCCGCGAGACTACTGCTCTCACGACTGAGGTCCCATTTAAATGTAGTTTTTATTGTTTGAATGACACACAGGAGTACCCACCGTATGCGTCACATGATTTATACGTGGGTTACTCAAAATGAATGAACCGTGTCGTGATTCATTCATTCATTTGAGTGCATTGATGCATGTCAGTATAAAGCAGCATCCTTAGCAACAGAATCTATTAAATTCAGGCCACTGCTTAATCTGCTGTAGTGTTAGTGTCGCATTTCGGCAACAGCGTATTTTATATACGATATTAAGTTCCACATTATGGAACATATTATGTTTTCCTTTTTCTTCTGTTGGTTTTTTTAATTCTTTGTTGACAGGCATGCCGAACGCTGACGTCTGCTACAACTGCAGAATGCAAAGACACTGGTCCAAAGAGTGCCCATTCCATATCGATAAGACCTAGAGCTAGAGCTGCCCACTCACTCGGCTACACCACAGCAGCCCTAAGTCAGCATTAAAGAGGCAAACATGTATGACCAGTTTGTATATGTATTTAGAGGTACGATGTGACTATTAATCATGTAAAATAACGTTCTTGAAATCTGATAAATTTATGGTCAAAGAAAGACACGCACAGTTTTGGTACTAATTTTGTTCATCTCAATTGATCATGTCTGTGTTATGAATGGTTATAATATCTCGTTTTAGAAATGCCGCCCCTTGGTCCTTCCGAATTAATAATTCAGCGTTAAATGAGAAAGTTTTCAAAATAGTTGTTATCATGGAATTGATTTCATCTCAAATAATCGTAGAGAAAACAGAGCCCTCTTTCATTTCGGGTCCCTTAGCAGTAACTTATCAAGCAACTGGTAAGAAACGATTGATTCTAGATTCAAGCAGATTTAACAAATTCGTTCAGAAACTTCAAACTAGACGATTGTAAAATAAGGTTGCAATTTCTTTCACAAGATTCTCTAATGTTCTAATTCGACTAAGTCTGGTTACCACCATATCGAAATTTCATCTAATGATGCAAAGTAATTCATAGTTGTACCACCAGTAGTCTTATCCCAGCTAACCAAAAAACGTTGCGAAAACGTTGTTACAACGTTACTTTTTTGTTGTGGCAACGTTGATGTGTAATGTTGTGGCAACGAATTTGTGTGGACTCTCCTTGATGTTGTGACAACGTTGTCTCTAACGTTGTGAGCCAACGTCCATACCACATCCAAAATTAACTTTCTGACAACGTCACAATATGTTGTTAACTAACGTTCCTACAACGTCTCAATGTTGTAAGTTAACGTTCCAGCAACGTCTTAAAAAAACGTTGCGAAAACGTTGTTGCATCTGTACATTTTCTGTTGTTGCAACGTTGATGTGTAACGTTGTGGTAACGAATTTGTGTGGACTCTTCTTGATGTTGTGACAACGTTGTCTCTAACGTTGTAAGCCAACGTCCATACCACATCCAAAATTAACCTTCTGACAACCTCCCAATTATGTTGTTAACTTACGTTGCTGCAACGTCTCAATGTTATAAATAAACGTTCCAGCATCGTCCCAATATGTGCAAAATTAACGTTCCTGCAACCTCCCAAAATGTTCGAAATGTTCAATGCAGTCTTTACTGCAGTAAAACTACACTGTTACTGTAGTTTCAGCATTATTTTACCTCAAAATAACCCGTTGCTACCACATAATTACTATAGTTTTATTGCAGTTTCAATGCAGTCTTTACAAATTTGTGCAGTTGACGGTTGTACGATTATAATTAGTACAAAATATAATGAGAGAGAAAGCAGTGTAAATAAATACATGCAGCACCTTTTTTTGCAATACCACAGGACAGGATTAATCTCTTTTTGAAATAATTATCTTGAGCAAGACGTAGCCCTAACACCGCGCCATGCTTCATTGCCAGCCTTCTGTTGATGGCGATGTTGATTGAGTTGTCTTTATCAGAGAAGCACAATATCTGTAAAAGAAAAAAAAATGGAAAATATGTGTCAGAAATAATGAAACATTTGTAGAAAATTTCAATGGTTTAAGTTTGCACAGCTCTCCAGTCCGTAAAGTCAAGATGAGGCAAAAAGGTTTTGAATACCCATTATTACTCTCCTCCCCTCTAAGTACTTCATACTGTCATGATTAATATGAACATGACAATTAATGTTGAATTTTTTGTTATATATAATTTGGGTTTAAATGTCGGACCCAAGGCAAGTCAAACCCATTGTCGTTTTCTTTTTCTACCCAAGAAAACAAGTAAAGCAGGGCCAAAAAAAATAACTAAGGATAAAATTTATAAACACAAACAAAATTGAAACATACCATAGAGTTTTTTTTTAAACAAAATTAAATAAAAGTTAGTTAACCTCACTGCAGTGCTTTCTGAATTATAATGTACGGGGTACACCCAGACAGAGTATCAAGTATGTATGAATCTTTAATCATGGAGGTTAACCTTTCCCTCATCATAGATTTCCATTCCAAGTCCAACCAAACCAAAGCAAGTAAAGTAGACTATTTACAAAAAAATTATATCTATACAACCATTAGGCTAGAAAAAAACAGTTCTCCTGACTTCCTTGCCAAGTTCCCCAGCGGAAGTTTCAGTAAAAAATAAGCTATTTATTTACAATTTACAAGGAAGTGGATTGAAGAAGAACATTCTAAAAGAAAATCTTTAAGTTTCAAACACGTACGTACGTTACTTACCAAACAAAAATAATCACCCACATCATCACGGCGACGGTACCTGACGGACGTCGACTCTCTCTTGCTCTTAATTTTCACTGTAAAATTCACATCTAATCAGCCCCACACGGTCAGCCTTTATTCACTGGAAATACCTCCAAAATGTACAATAATCATACGCCAAAACATACAACAATGAACATCATCATCACAGAAATTAGAATCCGTTGGTCCGCCGGCCGTTAGAAACGGTTTGAAACTGGCTCTGAGTGATAGATAGACGGAGCTCCACATGTTGTGCATAACATAGCTGTTCAGTTTACATGCGCGAAGTCTGGGTGCCGACCGTTTTACACACAACTATCATATAGCGCCCTCTATTGATGGAAAAATGTCCAGTCATTATTTTTCGAAGCTACCAAAGAATTGGGAACTAGCTCAGGGGGGGGGGGGGGGGGGGGGGGTTGTGGATGGGAAGTATTAAATGTGGGATTCTACTTTTGAAAAGTTTTAATTTTTTTAAATGTTCACAATAGAAACTAAGTTCCATAGAATATAGACAACCTGAAACAGACCCATAATAGAAAGCTTATTATTTTTTTAGAATTCTATAAAATGGAGAAGTTGGGATTCTACTTTTGAACAGTTTTCTTGTTTGTTTATGGATATATTTATAAAAGAAACTAAGTCTAAGTTCTATAGAATATTAGACAACCTGAAATGGGACTCTTTTGAAAATAAAAGTTTTAATACTAGAATTTAGATCCATAGAAAACTAGAATTCTACAGGCGGCGAAGGAAACTGATTTCTATAGACAATAACCTTAAAAATTCTATAGAAAAGTGGGGACGCCAATTTTTAAATAAACTTTTCTACATGACTATAATATGTACTGACAGCATCCATCTTCTGAAAACATTCTAAGTGTGACAATGATACTTTCGTATTACCATAGCTTATAGTTTCATGCACAAAAAACAACTGTTTTACTACAAGGATACTGCAGAATTGCTGCTGTTATCATTGCAGTAAAGTTAAAGTGAATCTACAGTAAACCATGGTTAGAAATACTACAGTATTACTTCTATAATACTGCAGATTCACTATAGTTTGACTAGGGTTTTGATGCAGTTTTTACTGCAGTAAATTTAAAGTATTATCAAACAAACTACTATTGTTTACTACAAGGATACTGCGGTATTACTGCAATTTCTATTGCAGTAAAGTTAAAGTGAATCTACAGTAAAATAAGAGTAGAAATGCTTTAGTATTACTTCTAAAACACTGCAGATTCACTATAGTTTGACTTGGGGTTTGATGCAGTTTTTACTGCAGTAAATTTAAAGTATTATCAAACAAATTTAACTACCATTGTTTTACTACAAGGATACTGCAGTATTACTGCAGTTTTTATTGCAGTAAAGTTAAAGTGAATCTAAAGTAAACTAAGAGTAGAGACACTATAGTATTACTTCTAAAATACTGCAGATTCACTATAGTTTGACTTGGGTTTGGATGCAGTTTTTACTGCAGTAAATTTGTAGTATTATCAAAAAATTACCATTGTTTTACTACAAGGATACTGCAGTATTACTGTAGTTTTTATTGCAGTAAAATTAAAGTGAATTTACAGTAAACTAAGAGTAGAAATACTACAGTATTACTTCTTAAATACTGCAGATTCACTATAGTTTGACTTGGGTTTGAATGCAGTTTTAACTGCAGTAAATTTGTTGAATTTTAGCATCTTGTCACTGTGCTCTCAAAACCCAGTGAGTATGTATAGCTTTTTGCTTGTAAAATGTTAATGCAACATGGGATTTGCACAAAATTTAGTTTGAGATGTCCCATCAGCTACCTAAACTTAGGGTTAAAAGCATTTTTCAATCCAAAAAACAAGAACAAAATTACCCGCCAAAATGTTGAATTTTAGCATCTTGTCACTGTGCTCTCAAAACTCAGTAAGTATGTATAACTTTTGGCTTGACGAAACATCAACCTCAGGCAACGTTTCTATTAGAAAAACGTCTGGACGATGTTATAAACAGGGAACAAAATATTGTATCATTGTTGCAACGTGTATAAGTTACAATCTAACATGAAATTGAAACTGCAACTTCAGGCAATGTTGCGACAAAACCGTGGCAGCAACGTTCCAAAACAACGTCCAACTGATACGTTGTTGCAACGTTGTATATACGTCAGTATGTAACATGATGAAAGTGCAACCTTTAGGCAACCTTGAGGCAAAACCTTCTCGCAATGTTGCGATACAACGTCACCATTTAACGTTGTTGCAACATTTTATATAGGTTACTCAGTAACGTGACGACAATGCAACCTTCACGCAACGTTTCTAAAACAACGTCTGGGTGATGTTATTGGAACAGAAAATTGTAGCATTGTTGCAACGTTGCAATGTTGCGACAAATCGTGGAAGCAACGTTCGTAAACAATGTCCAATATTGATACATTGTTGCAATGTTGTATTTACGTAAGCGCAACATTCAGGCAATGTTTCTATGAGAAACGCGCAACCTTCTAGCAACATTGCGGCCAAACCTTCTGGCAATGTTTCGACACAACGTCACCATTTAACGTTGTCACAACATTGTATGAACGTTTCTAGTAACATGACGAAACCACAACCTTCAGGCAACGTTTCTAAGAAACGTCCAGGCGATGTTTAGGAAACAGACAATTGTGACATTGCTGCAACGTTTGGTATAAGTGAGAATGTAACATGACGAAACTGCAACCTTCATGCAACGTTAAACATGGAAGCAACGTTCCAAGCAATGTCCGAATAAAACGCTGTTGCAACGTTGTATATACGTCAGCCTGTAACATGACAAAAGCGCAACCTTCTAGCAACATTGCGGCCAAACCTTCTGGCAATGTTTTGACACAACGTCACCATTTAACGTTGTCACAACAATGTATGAACGTTTCTAGTAACATGATGAAACCACAACCTTCAGGCAACGTTTCTAAGAAACGTGCGGGCGATGTTTAGGGAACAGACAATATTGTAACATTGTTGCAACGTTTGGTATAGGTGAGAATGTAACATGACGAAACTGCAACCTTCATGCAACGTTGCGACAAAACGTGGAAGCAACGTTCCAAAGCAATGTCCGAATAAAACGCTGTTGCAACGTTGTATATACGTCAGCATGTAACATGACGAAAGCGCAACCTTCTAGCAACATTGCGGCCAAACCTTCTGGCAATGTTTCGACACAACGTCACCATTTAACGTTTTCACAACAATGTATGAACGTTTCTAGTAACATGACGAAACCACAACCTTCAGGCAACGTTTCGAAGAAACGTGCGGGAGATGTTTAGGGAACAGACAATTGTAACGTTGTTGCAACGTTTGGTATAAGTTATAATGTAACATGACGAAACTGCAACCTTCATGCAACGTTGCGACAAAACGTGGAAGCAATGTTCCAAAGCAATGTACAACTAAAACGTTGTTGCAACGTTGTATATACGTCAGCATGTAACATGACGAAAGCGCAACCTTCCAGCAACATTGCGGCAGAACTTTCTAGCAATGTTGCGATACAACGTCACCATTTAACGTTGTTGCAACATTGTGTGAACGTTACTAGGTAACATGACGAAACCGCAACCTGCAGGCAACGTTGCAGTTAGGTCGTGTGTTAGCTGGGATGCTGTTCTCGATCATACGATACATAATAATGCGAAAAAGCTGACATGTTTATTTCCTTGGTGGCTATCTCCTGTTTTTCTGCCGATTTTGTGGTCTAGTTACTTAACTTGGATTAAGTAATGTATTATATGAAAGGCCCGAATGCTTTAGAACAACAAAGAAATAAGAATATCAGCAGAGAAGAGATTTTACTTACATATAGTCCGACCTTCGTCCACGCAGAAAAGAAAATGGACGGAAACGGTGTTGGTTCTGGCCAGTGCACTCACTCAAAATTACTACGCGATTTGCTTATCGGAAATCGGTTTGTTTCCGATGACAGCAGAGCAATACAATTAACTTAGATAACATAAGGAAACATTTAAGACAATTACAGTGATTTAAAATTATAACAATGTTTAGGACTAATTTATAGACGGACTACGTTTTCCCAAGTGAATGTGGACGATCTGTGACTGTGTACTGCGGTTATATAGTTATACACATAATGAATCTTTTTGAGTACAATGGTGCAAATAATTATTTTCATGAGTTGAAATATCACAGTCAGTCCGCACTGCACACAATATCCGTTTCTTTTATCTGCAGCGTATGCACGAGTTTCGGGAGCTTGACCTCTCCATGAATATTTAATGAGCGTGGTGTAGTCTCAGGAATTTCATCAATTTCATGTGATCAAAGTAATTTTCTGTCAATATATTTACAGATTTATAAAGATGAATAACCGACCTTTAATCCAGTTGTACAAATTAATGATTTTGCTGGCAATTATTAGTACTAAAATGGACTCGAAAATTGTGTTTCAAAACGAAACAGTTTGCTTCGTAAAACATGGTGGTAACTATTAATTGTCAATGCTACCACAACGTATATTTGGGCTTACCGAATAGATAATGTTATATTCTATCCAAACGCTGAGCTTTTTACATTTGATTTCATTTAGCTGAGTCAGGGCGCTCGTTTTGCCAACACTTCTCATAATTTAACGTTAACGTCTCTTGGTGAATACGCCGCCATGTTTGCTTATGGATTTTCTGATCGCTGATTGGTCAACCGCGAAACGTCACACTCATCCAGTGTACGTACCCGGATGTACATGTAAACAAAGTTCGTGACCACTGTTAGCTATAGTGTTCCCGATTGTTTGGGGTTTGTCTTTTTGGGGAAGGGTGGGGGGGGGGGGTTGGGTATTTTTGGCGGGTCTTTGGGGAAGGAATGGTGCCTAAGCACATTTTGTATGGACGATTTTAGGGTACTTGGAGAACTAAGGATATAATTTAAAAGGGGTTGATGGTCTGAGTATTATTAATTTAACAAAAGGTTAAATTTTGAAGGACAGAAGAATTTTTTTTAAATTTTGGTCAGGAATGACTTGGTACAAGGTTGAAGCCCTTTGTTTGAGTCTTTATAAAACTTTATGCTCGATACACAAAAACTCTAGTGAGCAGAATAAGATTTGTTTCGTATCAACTGTTCCTTTATTTTAAGTCACATACACTGCACAAACATGTAACACTATATAATTATCAAAGTTAAGGCACAGTTCAAAAAAAGTTCAGATGTAATAAAAAATATAAATATAAAAGATCTTTGGTAAGTGGTAACTGGTAGGTTGGCAATGTTTAAATGGTCTTGTTACAAAAATGTATTTACATATTTGGTACGTGTAACAGAGCTAGTTCACCTGTTGACATTAATAAAAAATAGCTACCAAAAACAAGTTTTAGTAAACTTTATACCCGCATACTTTTATAAGACAAACTGTTCAATGGCAAGCTAGCTTAACTTAATTTTAAACATGAAAGTAAACAATCACAAATATAATACATGACATCATTGCAAGGTATCTTTGGTAAGTTCTTACCCGTAGGTTGGCAATGTTTAAATGAACCTTTTATGACAAAGTTTATTGCTAAATGAGAAGTTAATAATATTCAGCTGCTCCACTTAAAATTAATAAAATGTACCAACTTCAACATTGTCGGTAGTAACAACTGTACCTCAAAACTTGTTCAACTAAAAAAAAAATTATATACCCATTGCAAGTTAATTTAAAATGACACTTTGTATAATGTTTCAAGGTATCAAATTATATAAAATAAGGTTAACACAAAAAATAAACTGTATGGCAAGTTCTTCCCATTACATTGGCAATGTTTACAGTTTCTTTGGCAAAATAAATAGTTGAGAAATGTAATGTAAGTGTTGCACTAAAGATGCATCAACTAAGTTTCAGGGGCTTCCATATTTCTTACTTTTAAATGTTAAGCACCACTTTTCTAAACACTTAAACACATGTTCATATAAGATACTTTAAAAATCATATTACACGATAACTCGTAATTTACAATGATGGAGCTGCTTGTTATCCATACATTTACAATATCTGGCATCCCATCTTGGGATATAACCAAATTATCTAAAACATTTTTAGCACAAACACAACACCTTAACCTTATATCTATTTTGGGCCACACTCATCATAAAACACATATTAAGACAATATACATAAACGATTATACAAGATGTAAGTTTTTGGCACAACAGTTTGGGCAATACACAATGAATATATCTAGATAAAACATACCTTTTTGTCATCACTGAAAGCAACTATGAAAATATGAAGAAGACAACCAACTGTACACAATTAACTGCTGTAAATACTAAAACTCCTCCCCTGACAAACTATCATCTGAAAATGGGTTGTCAACAACTTGCACTTCTTGACCCTTTCTTGATATAGTAAGAACCTCATCTTCATCTAATTCATGATCATCACCAATTAAGCTGATGGATGAACTCACCGATTCATCATCAGAAAATGTTTGCTCACCATCTTGAACAGAGACAATTGGCGTACTTTGCACAGGAAGGTTTTCACAATTTCTACATGTGCAACCTGGGCCACATGCTTCATTAATTTTTTTGCACTTACATTGGCGACTTGAACATTTGTTCTTAGCACATGAACAACCTCTGGTTAAGTGAAGTACATTTTTACGTATTCTCTCCATATTTGATGTAGAATCCCATTTAATTGTTACCTCTCCAGAATCAAGAATGTGCTCCCATCCATATAAGTTTAAGTCAGGGTAATTAAAAATTGGTTGGAGTGATTTACCCCAAACATGGCTCACCCAACATGACCTCAGCCAGTGAAAAGACAGTGCAGTGTCGGAAGGAAGAAGAGTGTCTTCATAAACACCTTGCCAAGAAGTTTTACGGATAATGGAAAGAAACTTTGAATGATGATCTACAATGGAAGATGACTGAATGCTATCAAATAGTTCTACAGGATTACTAGCATGTTGATTCAAAGATGCACGGTTGGCTTGGAAGTAAACACAACCAACCAATCGATAAAACGAAAGAAGCCCTCGATCATGGTTAAATTGTACATCATCAAAACACAACTGGCCATCAGTTTGAGTAGAACTACTTCCTGAAATAAATTCTGCAAACTGAAGAAACACTTTCAGGAATGTTGTCTTTCCAAGTCTTGCAAAGTAAGATACAAAATCACAGCCAGTGCAAATATATAGCATTTGCATTATTTTGTGAACATCGCAACCATGCTTCACTAGTGGGGCCAGATCTGAATCTCTGCTTAATGCAGTTCTCAGTATGTTTAGGTTTAGATATTTGTCATCAGTTCCAGATGCCTTGTACTGAATTGTTATTATTTTACCCTCAAAAGATAACGGCAAACCTATCATGCCTACATCCCTGTCTACAGAGTAAACATGAACATATGAGCATGATGTATCATTAACATGTAACCATATTTGGGTATCACTTTCTTCATGATTATGAATGATACTGTGTGATGATATGCCAGCCAAGGTAACACATTTGCCTGTCCATTCTGTTCTTTCGGGGGCATTGGACAGAAAACCTCCAGAAGTGACAAACTTTTGATCTGTTGTTTGAAAAGATGCTGAAACAATGTCTATTAACTTATTAGACAGATATTGGCATAACTTTCGTTTATTTGTTCGCACTTTGAGAAATTTTGACCAATTTTGAGGCAGAGGTGTTTGATCAGTTATTGAATCAAACACTTCAATATCGTCATCTTGGCCAGCATCTCGTCGTTCTCTCTCAAAGCCCTTTGGAGAGATTCCTTGCGAGCAAACCTGGTCAAAGAGAATTCGTACTTCCTTATACTTTTTTTTGAAAAAGGGTGTTACCCATCTTGACACAATGAGCGAAGCATATTCTGCAAAACATCTAAAACCAGGCAGTGGATTAATGTATATGATGTTCATTCCTTCTGCAATTAGACAGGTCCCAGGTGGGAAAGTGTGGTTCTCTGTGATAGGTGAAAATGATTGTGAATATCTCTTGCCAAAGAGGTTATACATAATATACTTAGCCCCTTTGCTCGGCAAGCCTGAAGGAGTACATAGTGCTCGAGGAGTTTCAATAAATTGGAAAAGCTGATGAATAGGCTGGTTGTGCTGTTCAGAAAATGAGATTGTTCTTTTGTAACAAAGAGTAATCATTTTTTTTTCCTTTTCTAAGTAATTTATCGTTCTCTTCGTTACTTTGTCTTTGGCAAATGTTTTCAGCCTATGCTTTCTAATGACAGGTTTGGCAGTGCTGGTTTCATTCAAAATATTAAATCGCACGTAAGTGTCGTAAGATGAGTTTCCAACCTCTCTGTATGATAGTAGAGCTTTCTGTTGAACTGCAGAGGCAGGTGTGTGTTCAAAAGGGTGGTAAAGAGTATGTGCTTGATCTTCACTGAACATAGAACAACTGGAAACCTTTGAAAAATATGCCTTAACATTTTGTAATTCAGACATTATGACAGATGGAGCAAAATCTCTCTGAAGAGGTTTAAAAATAGAATCAGACAATTGACTTTGAAAGTTGTCAAGGAGTTGAGCCTGAAACTCCAAGGTTCCGGAAATTTTTTCCATGTTTGTTGGTAAGCTTCTAGACAGTGCCATTTTACAGTCTTTGTTAATCAGCATTTCATGAGCTTCATCTATCCCAACAGATGAAAAGTTAAATCCACGTATACTAGAAACAAACGCCCCGTTTCTGAAATGGTCTAATATGTAGGTTGGTAAGCCATGCATTTGACTCAGGTGAATTGGAATCATTTTAGAGTAGTTCTGCCTATCAAAGGCATGGAATAAAGGACCCATTTCTTTTAGGGCACCTAGACGCAAATTCCAATTACCCGTTCGCATGGCTATCCACAACTGAATATAGCAGAAACAATCTTCTTTCAGAAACCTATTCCAAAATTTGAAAGTTTCATACTTCTCAGCCATTTTGATACAAAATTCATTGAATTCATCAAGCAAAGTTGGTAGACACCCATGAAGTGGCATATGTACCTTAGACACAAACTCCTCAATATCAAAATAATCACAGAAATCACCTTGAATATGCACTTGCCGCTCCACAACGTTTGTGACAATTTTATGGAAAGCTTCATTAGAGATGGAACTTTCATCTTTTCCATCTCTACAATCCAGAAAACACTTGAATTGATGAACATAAATTGCCTTATAAACTTGTAATAGAAACCTATGTGTTCTTTTGAAATTACTGCAAGTTTTCAAATTGTTCAAGGTACTATTTTTGTGGGTTAACTTGGCGATGTCATTTAAGCCGGCATCCCAAAACACTTTCATTACAACTTCTTGAAAGTTCTTCAATACATGCCAATCACCTAAATAGGGTATAACCCAGTCCAATACTTCACCATATTCTTTCTTTACATCCAACAATATCTTAACTGTTGCACCATCACCTGCAATAACGAGGTGGTTAATGGATTTTGAAATTTTGAAAAGGTCATACAGAAGACCAATGACCGATTTTACAGTTTGAGCACAGTCAGCTTTCTCATTGAGTACATAAATGTAAGAAAACTATGGTAAAATCGGTTTGTTTTCGATGACAGCAGAGCAATACAATTAACTTAGATAACATAAGGAAACATTTAAGACAATTACAGTGATTTAAAATTATAACAATGTTTAGGACTAATTTATAGACGGACTACGTTTTCCCAAGTGAATGTGGACGATCTGTGACTGTGTACTGCGGTTATATAGTTATACACATAATGAATCTTTTTGAGTACAATGGTGCAAATCTCTCATTTCATTTGTTTCGTATTCATGACCGTCGCGGCTATGAATATATAATGAGCTCGGAGGACACATTTTAAAAAATCCAATTCGGGAATATTATATACTGTAACAGACAAAAACTCTTGTAACACGGAGCAACAGGGTTTTATTGTACCTACAAAAATTATTTCATCATTTTATATATCAAAAAATAAGAAATATGGGACAAAAAACGTTACCCTCTTTGTGCAGAAATAAGGGTCTCCAAAAACGTCATTTTTTAAATATTTAACGAAGTCGTGCAGAAGAATTTTACAGATGGACTGTTAGGTAAACTATTAATGTAGTCTAGCCCTATATTCGTTATTTCTAAGGTCACTCGAAACAGTCAAGTTCACCAAAAGAATCCGTCTTCGTCAGCGTGACCGTTCAGAATCGAGAAGTCCGCCATGTCTCGCTTGTAAAATGAGAGCCCACACGTGATTGGTCAAAACATGGACAATGCTCACTGTCCTATGTAAACAATGTAACCAATCAGCTGCTGTGTAAGGAAACGCTAGGCATTTTCCTAGCGTTTCCGTACATAGCAGTCATGTCTTGTTCCCTACTTCAAACGTCACACTGATTAATGCGGTGTTGGGTAAACATTGAGGTGCCAGGCTTTTCAAATGGTTGTGAATTTGTCTAAAAGGGATTCGTTTAAAGTAGGTCTGCCGTACAATGGCCAAGCCCATTACAATTATATTTGGAAGCATTTTATTATGCCATTCCTCCGAAAATAATAGTAGATATGCGCCGTGGTTTACACCTTTATTTCAGAAACACTATTGCCTTCAAAGGACCACCATTACTTGCCCATTCTCACATGCTTTTATCCTGTCAAGATTGGTCAATTGTTCACAACATTTTTATTAAAACACTGCAACATTATTTTCTTGTTTCATGAATTAATTTATTTATTTGATTTCTTCTTTCAGCTGCAGGAATTTCTCATGCAATTATCCACATTTTACAGAGTCTTGATTATTTAAATAAATTTTTAATGCTAGGTCAGCACGGAGAATTAATAACAAAAAAGTTGTTACAGGAACACCCAGGTAATTAAGAGATCTGTAAACATTATACTTTCTAATTCAACTAGTTTCTTATTTTCCCTATTATCTCTAAATATCAAAAGCAACTTGCAATACAACATTAAGTATTCTTTGGTCTGTCGTTGAATGTTGATTAAAACAATGTAATTTATCTTGATGAGAACCCCGTAATGCAATAATTGAACAATGCTTACTCTTTACGTTAAAATTATTTTACATATACAGTACTATTGGCAAAGATCTTTTTGTCGAAAAGCTGGTTCACATTTTAACTATCTTTTTTCTGTCTCTGAAACGAAGTTTGTTAATATCAAGAACTACATGAATGACAACATATCATCGGCAACTGAGCAAAACATACCTAATATTGTTTTTAAAAAAAATTACCTGAAGGTTCCTATCTAGATTGTTTTTGTTTTTTTCAAGTTTATGAATATTTTTTTAATTTAAATCTTAAGCCTCAAGCCTGGTTCATACTTCCTGCGAATGTGAATGAGATACGGATGTTGATATAAAAGTTCACAAATAATTTGCAGAGGTTGAATTGTGCGAATATTGCTTTACGTGCGAAAATTGCGTTACGTGCGAATATTGAGATGTGCGAATATCCCAGCGAAAACAGAGTTGTGATGTAAAATTCACGTAAAATTTGTATCGAATTCACATTCGCAGGAAGTATGAACTAGGCTTGAGGCTTTAGATTTAAATTAAAAAAATATTCATAAAGATAAAGTCACAAGCACGCAAACTGAATTCGCAGGGTCTGTTACCTTGAGAAAAAAAAACCACCAAGACCTTTTACTTAGTACGAGGTTCTTAAGTGTCTTGTAAGAAGGTACGAAGTGTCCAAGATACGAAGTGTCCAAGGTACGAAGTGTCCAAGGTACAAAGTGTCCAAGGTACGAAATGTCCAAAGTCACTTCGTACCTTGCAAAGGTACGAAGCACCAAGGGTGCGAAGTGCCAAAGGTACGAAGTGTCCCGACACCTTTCATCTCGGAAGACTGTTTTTTGACCCATCCATGCCTAGCGGTACCAACTACATCTCTGAGCACGGCAATCCTGAACAGGCATCATTACACCACCCCATAGAAATCTGGCTGGGTTACAACATCAGGAAGAAACCATGCAGTCAATGTTCAACTTTACGTTCTCCGACAAGTACTTTGTGATGGAATTATCCAAAAGCTAGAAACAACGGTAGGTCATCAAGGGTAGGCCTGAGGTTCGGAGGAAAAAAAAGTAACATAATATTTTAATTTTACATTGTTTAGATCCCATCATATAGTTTAAATAAAAAAATATTTGACAAAAATAACCAGGCTAATTCTCATTGTACATGGACCTAAACTGGGGGCGCTGTACTCCGTAGCACGTTAATATAAGGTTTGCGGTATAAACACATCCGGTTATTAAATATTAAACTTCAAATAAGAGGACAACTAACACAAAACAAAAGAAACAAATCAACTGCAATCATAAATTATATAAATGCAATAAAACAACGAGCAAGTTGAAGACAGAAACTTGTGTTTTGTAAACATCGTGTGCAAAATAACCTAGTACTGTCACTGTAGTATGAGCATTGAGGGTCTATTTCTACCTCCATGGTATGAGCATTTAAACAATTATAACAATGTTTAGTGGATTCAGGTCCCTACTACTTCTTGCTGATATTTAAAAAAATATTTTATAAATACATGCCACGACGACGATGTCCAACGACAAAACAAATAAAAAGCAGCACCAGAAAAATCGTGTTTACTGTGACGTCACGCTACAATGAGTGCCGCAACAGCGGAGAAATTTGTGATTTTTCTTGAAATTACGAGGCCGAAAACACGACAGCGGTTGAACGTGCAGAAGTGAATGTACCATCAATATGACCGCAAACCCTTCGTCTACCATAATATCGACCTCATTTGTCTCCATTATGCTCGAAACAGTCAAGTTCACCAAAAAAGTGAGGCTACTCTTCGAAAAGTGTGAAAACTTAAGTACACTTCAGTTGAAAATATAAATGTCTTAGAGGGGTTAAATTCGGCAAAAATTGGGTTCTAAATCTACGTTAGATTGTCGAGAAGGCTACTTACCCCACCATGTTGGTCTTACTCTGATGGAAATGTACTTCCCATCGGTTTCAAGGAGCAGTGTCGGAACGCTCGCAATTTCACGCGAAATCTCGAAGGGGTCCGAGGCCAGCTCTCGCTGAAATAAAATCGAGCTCCGCGCTTCATTATCGAGCACGCTGCGCCTAGACTGATATTGAATATTCTGTTCAACGATTATTTAACGTATTAACGAAATATTGGTTGCGTGCTCGGGGGAATTTCCCTTTTGCCGTGCGCTGGTGCGCGGGCTGTGGTCCGTGCATCAGCAGGAGTGGTGAGTACCCCGCGCAGGTATAAAAGCGCGTCGCACGGGCAATTCAGTCCCGATGTCCATGTGACTAATTACTAAGTTCTAGTGATTCTTGATCGAAATAGATTCCTCGGATATTACAAGTTACAATTATCTCAGAATCAACAACCAATCAGCCAAATCACCTAATCAGGATCCCTAATCAGTGCTAGTAGTTATTAAATAAACCAATCCAGTTCTGAATTATAATTAGTGTCAAGTGTAAACTAATAATGGAGTCTCAGCTCCAAGTGGTGTGGTGTGTGTGGGTGAACTTATCTAGTCGCCTGGGGTAGATTTCTCCCAAAACAAGTCCGCCCCTCCGGTCTCTGTGGTTACCGTTCAGCGTGATCATATTTTTCTTTGTGCTGGTAACTCCTCGAGTCGGGCTACGTCCCGTAGCCATATATCTCGAGGGTCTTTCTTAGGATCCTCGCTGTTCCTGCAACAGATCTATTCTCACATTTGTCCCTATTTCTACGTTTCGCCGTGTCATGTGTTTTAAATAAATCCGTAATTCTCGATATCGAGAATTTATATTGTTTTAATGTTTTCTCAAAAAGTGAAGCATTTCATGGAATAATACTTTAAGAGAAGTCTTTAAACATTATACCTTCTGTAAACCCTGTCAGATATTATTTGTAAATCTGTGAACTTTAAATTTGTTTTCTGTTCCGAAAGTGTCCAAAGGCTCTAACGAGTTTAAAATAATTGCTTTTTCGTTAGACCCTGGATGGTTAGACCATGGAGGTAGAGTGGCTCATCATAACCTGTACACCAGTGTGTGAAGCGATAGTATATAGAAGAACATCAGGTTGTGTTGTCCCCATCTATTTCTATACCTCCATGCCACAGTAAACCCGCAGGTCACTAAATTTCCTTTTATCTGCAAATTATTCATCGTTTTTCGTGCGTGACCTCTGTGTGAATATATTAAATTAGTCAAAAGGGCTTCTGGAATTCGGTAATTTTCAGCCTTTTCTGAAAAGTCTCAACCAAAATAATGTACCAGTAAATTGAAACAAAGAGCATATCTGTCGTTATGTATGAACGAATCGGTGCCACTCAAATTTTAAAAAAGAGAATTGTACGTAAAAAATTGCTTCAAAAAGAAAGATCACAAATCACAAAAACACGACAAATTTTCCCGTTATGAATGTCGGCAACAGTCCCCAATTAGTATATGGATATATTATTTAATATTCTTCCCGGAAATGTTAAAGGAACACGTTGCCTCGGTTCGGACGAGTTGGTCTATAAAAAGCGTTTGTAACCGTTTTTTATAAAAATGCATATGGTTCGAAAGATGTTTTAAAAGTAGAATACAATGATCCACACAAGTTTGCTTCGAAATTGCGTGGTTTTCCTTTTAGTGTGCAAACAAAAACGGTCGGCCATTTATGGGAGTCAAAAATTTGACTCCCATAAATTTCGACCGTGTTAGTCGACGAGGTAAAAGGATAACCGTGCAATTTCGAGGCATGTTTGTGTGGATCATTGTATTCTACTTTTACAACATCTTTCTACCATATGCATTTTATAAAAAACGGTTTCAAACGCTTTCCAAAGACCAACTCGGACGATCCAAGACAATGTGTTCCTTTAAAAGCGAGACCGGATCGTAGCTAGTCCAGTCAGGATATAGCGATTTCCACCGGTAGTCCAAAACTCCCGTTACGAAAAAATCAACCATTAAACCTCTTGGTTTTCCCTGCACGGTGATTGGCTGACGATGACATCATCCATTGATGTGAAAGCTTGCTGTTTGTGTGGGTATTGTGCCCCGACCGCCAAGCCGGCGTTAGTCAATGACAAACGACCCTGTCTACAATGAGCTAACCCCCCAGATTCAGCTCATTCAGTGTCTATTTTAGTTTGCACACTTATACCTGATTCTACTACGTCCGCCACCGGTACACCCTGCTGTCCAGCCATGAATCCAAGCACTGCGAATATCACTACACCTGAGTACAGACTCGTGCCGCTGTTTACTACTGCAAATATGATGCCATCCCTAACAGACGATTCAAAACAAGTTATTTCAGTATAGTACAAGTGTCATTATAATCATGTGAGGAGATGCTTTCTGCTTAATACAGGACCAAGTTTCACAGAGCTGCATATAGGCACATGCAGTAGCTAAGAATAGTGCGAACATGGCCTCCAAAATCAGCCATTCAACTTACCTGAAGAAGTTGTGATTATATGCATTGTAGCTACCTAATACAGCCATATTACCGAGCCCTAGAGAGTAGGAAAAGAAGATTTGGGTGGCGGCATCAAGCCACACCTGCCAGAAAGAACGTACCAAATCAAATTGCTTAGTGCCAAGAAAAACGTTAGATCCATCCGACTCATCTTTTACCTATAGTTCCTCCATTTATGAGACTGACCGGTTCCTAAAGGCAGTTGACACTATTGGTAATTACTCAAAATAATTATTAGCATAAAACATTACTTGGTAACGAGAAATGGGGAGCTGTTGATAGTTTAAAACATTTTGAGAAACGGCTCCCCCTCGTAGTTTTCGAGAATGAAGTAATTTTCCACGAATTTGATTTCGAGACCTCAGAATTAGAATTTGAGGTCACGAAATCAAGCATCTGAGAGCACACAACTTCTTGTGACAAGGGTGTTCTTTCTTTCAGTATTATCTTGCAACTTCGATGACCGATTGAGCTCAAGTTTTCACAGGTTGGATATTTTATGCATTAGTTGAGAAACACTTAGTGAGAAGACTGGTATTTGTCAATTACCAATAGTGTCCAGAGTGATCAATTCATTCAATAACATGGAGTCATAACAGGGAGGTTTAGCTGCACGTTACGACTGAGCAAAAACGTGGACGTGAACGTCAAAAAAAATGCTATAAAAATCTCACGTTTTTAAGCATACGTGAAGTTACCATTTCTCACGTCAGGTACGTATGTGCAGACGTCATACATGAGCATGAATTAAGCCCAAAGCGGTGACGTCGCCTAAAAATGGCACAATTTTCTGACGTTCACGTTCACGTTTTTTGTTCGCGTAACGTGCAGCTAAACCTCGCGTACGTCTTGTACGCATTAAAAACCCTTTTGGGGGGAACCTTTGTTCCAACGTAAGGCTGGTTTAGCCGCCGAAGTCACCCTTACGAGGGACCCTTAAACCGAGCAAATTGAACACTTAACTTGTCCTTACTGGCTTCTACAAGTTCACATGTAGGGAACATCATTTTACGAAAAGACCAAATTTGACCGTTGGATGACTCGGCGCACCCTATAGGAACACCAGACCATGAGTATCAAGACTGCGCCAGACTCGTGCAAAGTCTAAAATATTGTGACCCGTTATTTTGTTTCCTGTATGAGTTGAAGCAATGTAAGTGGGACAAAAGCGGTCCGAATATGCATGCGAGAATATGCATGCGAGACTAGCAAGGTATTTTTTGTACTATTAAAGTACTTCTACCTCCTTGTAAATAGTAAGGGAAAGGATAACAAATACCATGGGTAGACAATGGACAATGAAATACATACTAGGTCGGGTGAAGTGTCAATACACTATACAATGCTTCAGAGTGCGAAGAAAACAACTCCGTATTGCAGTTGACCTCAGTGTTTGAAAAGGAACGAGACAGTCACGGTCTATAGCAATTCGGTACCACTCGGGCAAAGAAATGTTCTTTTAACAAATTTATAATACACAAGTAAACGCGCCAGAAAGTGAGCCCTTGGCTTTGAGATGTAAAAGGAACATCTGAATCAAATCATGGAGGCAACAACTAGGGCATGCCAACAGAAAAACCTTAAAACCACCAACCTTAACCTGGGGAAAAAAACAAGAAAGCTGAAACGAAAACCACCACCTGTCTGCTCTACCATGGTACACTCTCACAAAATCGTCGCAATCCAACATCGTGTATCCAGGTTTTCAAAATAAAGGAACATTACATAATTGGTTTTGCCAACATAACAGCTGCTGAAAGTCTAGCACTTAATATAATCCACCATTTACATGTACATAAACTGACAAACCTGTAGAAGTTTGAGATCAATCAGCCATCTGGGTCACGGAAAATAGTGAAAACCGATTACACATTTTGCATGACATCGAAGCAAAACAAAAAATTAATAACGCTCACTGATGACAGATAATCTCCAAACATAAATTTAGGTTATTTATTTTTCATCAAATATGAAATTTCAGACAATTTTTTTCTTCTACAATCATCATCATTAGACCGTGTAAGTTTTATGTAAATTTGTGATCTTCGCGATTTTTGGTCTTATCAATTAGTCTGTATTGTTCCTGTAGTATAATGTCTAAGCGGATTTCTGAAAAAGAGGTCTAATTAAGGTGATTGAGGCATTTTGGGGTAAAAGACGGGAACCAAACTTTTTAATACATTTCAGGCATGCTGATTCCGAAAAAAATGGTTCCCAAGCGAAATTTTGAGTTTTTGACCATCTAATTTGCATAATCATATTTTTGACCTTTTTGAACCATTGAAATACTACTTGATGCTAATACAGGCCGAAAGAGCAATTGGTGTCACTCACCAATCCCTCATATTAAGTTGGTTATAGAATGAACTGCTGTTGCATAGGAACATGTAGTCATACAGCGAGTTTCATCACCAATCTGTTGCTGAAATGCACACATTGCTGTGCATTGAAACCCATGCTTCTGGCATGAACACAAAGTATCTTCCAGCAGGTAACTTTTAAGGATTTGACTCATTGACATCAGTATGGGCTGTGGTTCTGAGTCACCATGTTCCCATCCATTGTACATGGGCTCAGGAAGCTCAGGTATGGAGCAGGGAACATTTCACCAATTAATGATTGATAGAAAGTACGCATCAAATTGAAACCGGGAGCATCAATCTTTCATAGTTCACACCTTGAATCAAATCAAAGAGGTACAGACTCAACTGAAACCACAAAAAGAAATATATTGGTGTTGTTGGTCAGACCAGATCTCTTCCACACACACTCGCCAATGCCATAATGAAGTGCCTTCCGTTCCAAAGAGTTCTACACTTTCATGTCGCTCAATCAATCATATAAGGGCACCAACAAGGTACTAGAACTTCTCAATGACGGAAGCGTTATTTAGTCCTTACCGTCTTTCAAAATGTATGCCATCGCCTTGATTTTTCTTAAGTTTAACAGAAGTCATATTTAACATCTTAACTTCTCTTATATGCAGTACTCTGCTAAATTGGAGCTGCAAGTAATTCTCGTGCCAAGCCCGCCATGTAGAAGAGAATGCCATCAGTGGACTTGGCAGAAGCCCATGCTTTAGGACAACCGGCAAGTGAACTGGACGACCTGCTCTCTATCATCATGTCGCGGGCAGGCGGGATCTCCGGCGGCGTCTCTCAGCCTCCCTGTCCATTATGCAGGCAGCCAACTCTGCTGTGGTCTCTGCCTCAGCATCTCTCATCAGGACACCGACAAAGCTCAACCTCTAATGTGGTCAGGGGTGCATGGTCTAAGAGGTTGTATGTAATCACCTGTCTTTCTAGTATTGAGTGGAAGTTCTTGTGACTGGGCTGTGGTGTTAAAGAAGAGACTGATGTCATCAGCAAAGTCAAGGTCGGGCATGGCTACTACAGGATAGAGGCTCGATCTCATTGGCATCAATGGGAATCCGAGATCCACCTTGTGTCTGCCGAAAGCACGTCTGAGGGCGAAGTCACTGATGAAAATGAATTGAGGGGAGGGTATCCCCTTCATGACTCCTGCCAAGATCACTACACAATGGTCCATCTCTCTGACTCTCGCATCCTTCCTCACTGTGTTTGTTGAAGGTAGCCATAATGAGCGGCCTCCTGTATCGCAGATCGCATTGGACTTTGGGTTGTCGTCGGATGACCTCCTCCGGGAAGGGGGGGGGGCAATGCCATTCTGTCAGGCCAAGACCTGGCCAGCACACCTGTCCGCAGCATCGATCCTGTCCACTCTCGGGACTTGAAGTAAATGCTTTGCCATAAGATTTACCATTAGCTTCCTTTAAAGGGTACAATAAGACTTGGGTTGGGGCACTACTCCTCTCAGGACTACCCTGGTTGCTGCCCTCGTCCGCACTAGGATGTGAACGTACGTTAGTTACGTAACGAGCTCTACCTGCAAACCGGAGTTTGCAGTCAGAGAGGTCCTTCTCCTAGGTATACTACCAATCTAGGCTGAGGAGTTCTACCTACCCGGAATGGTGATCAGAGAGGTCCTTCTCCTAGGTAGACTACCACTCTAGGCTTACGTGTTCTACCTACCCGGAATGGTGATCAGAGTGGTCCTTCGCCTAGGTAGACTACCAATCTAGGCTGGAGTTCTACCTACCCGGAATGGTGGTCAGAGAGGTCCTTTTCCTAGGTATACTACCAAGGCTGAGGAGTTCTACCTACCCAGAATGGTGGTCGGGGAGGTCCTTCTCCTAGGTAGACTACCAATCTAGGCTTACGTGTTCTACCTACCCGGAATGGTGATCAGAAAGGTCTTTTTCCTAGGTATACCCACAAGGCTGAGGAGTTCTACCTACCCAGAATGGTGGTCGGGGAGGTCCTTTTCCTAGGTAGCCTACCAATCTAGGCTGGAGTTCTACCTACCCGGAAAAGTGATCAGAAAGGTCCTTATCCTAGGTATGCTACCAAGGCTGAGGAGTTCTACCTACCCGGAATGGTGATCAGAGATGTCCTTCTCCTAGGTAGACTACCAATCTAGGCTTACGTGTTCTACCTACCCGGAATGGTGATCAGAGAGGTCCTTCTCCTAGGTAGACTACCAATCTAGGCCCACGTGTTCTACCTACCCAGAATGGTGATCAGAGAGGTCCTTTTCCTAGGTATACTACCAAGGCTGAGGAGTTCTACCTACCCAGAATGGTGGTCGGGGAGGTCCTTCTCCTAGGTAGACTACCAATCTAGGCTGGAGTTCTACCTACCCGGAATGGTGATCAGAAAGGTCCTTTTCCTAGGTATACTACCAAGGCTGAGGAGTTCTACCTACCCAGAATGGTGGTCGGGGAGGTCCTTCTCCTAGGTAGACTACCAATCTAGGCTGGAGTTCTACCTACCCGGAATGGTGATCAGAAAGGTCCTTCTCCTAGGTATGCTACCAAGGCTGAGGAGTTCTACCTATTCGGAATGGTGATCGGAGAGGTCCTTCTCCTAGGTAGACTACCAATCTAGGGTTACGTGTTCTACCTACCCGGAATGGTGATCAGAGAGGTCCTTTTCCTAGGTATACTACCAAGGCTGAGGAGTTCTACCTACCAAGAATGGTGATCAGAGAGGTCCTTCTCCTAGATAGACTACCAATGTAGGGTTACGTGTTCTACCTACCCGGAATGGTGATCAAAGAGGTCCTTTTCCTAGGTATACTACCCAGGCTGAGGAGTTCTACCTACCCAGAATGGTGGTCAGAGTGGTCCTTCTCCTAGATAGACTACCAATCTAGGATGGAGTTCTACCTAACCGGAATGGTGATCAGAAAGGTCCTTCTCCTAGGTATGCTACCAAGACTGCGGAGTTCTACCTACCCGGAAGGGTGATCGGAGAGGTCCTTCACCTAGGTAGACTACCAATCTAGGGTTACGTGTTCTACCTACCCGGAATGGTGATCAAACAGGTCGTTTTCCTAGGTATACTACCAAGGCTGAGAAGTTCTACCTTCCCAGAATGGTGGTCAGAGTGGTCCTTCTCCTAGGTAGACTACCAATCTAGGCTGGAGCTCTACCTACCCGGAATGGTGATCAGAGAGGTCCTTCTCCTAGGTAGACTACCAATCTAGGCTGGAGTTCTACCTACCCGGAATGGTGATCAGAGAGGTCCTTCTCCTAGGTAGACTACCAATCTAGGCTTACGAGTTCTACCTACCCGGAATGGTGATCAGAGAGGTCCTTTTCCTAGGTATACTACCAATCTAGGCTGAGGAGTTCCACCTACCCGGAATGGTGATCAGAGAGGTCCTTTTCCTAGGTAGACTACCAATCTAGGGTTAAGTGTTCTACCTACCCGGAATGGTGATCAGAGAGGTCCTTTTCCTAGGTATACTACCAAGGCTGAGGAGTTCTACCTACCCAGAATGGTGTCGGGGAGGTCCTTCTCCTCGGTAGACTACCAATCTAGGCTGAGGAGTTCCACCTACCCGGAATGGTGATCAGAGAGGTCCTTCTCCTAGGTAGACTACCAATCTAGGGTTAAGTGTTCTACCTACCCGGAATGGTGATCAGAGAGGTCCTTTTCCTAGGTATACTACCAAGCCTGAGGAGTTCTACCTACTTAGAATGGTGGTCGGGGAGGTCCTTCTCCTCGGTAGACTACCAATCTAGGCTGGAGTTCTACCTACCCGGAATTGTGGTCAGAGTGGTCCTTCTACTAGGTAGACTACCAGTCTAGAGTTACGTGTTCTACCTACCCGGAATGGTGATCAAAGAGGTCTTTTTCCTAGGTATACTACCCAAGCTGAGGAGTTCTACCTACCCATAATGGTGGTCAGAGTGGTCCTTCTCCTAGATAGACTACCAATCTAGGCTGGAGTTCTACCTACCCGGAATGGTGATCAGAAAGGTCCTTCTCCTAGGTGTGCTACCAAGGCTGAGGAGTTCTACCTACCCGGAATGGTGATCAGAGAGGTCCTTCTCCTAGGTAGACTACCAATCTAGGGTTACGTGTTCTACCTACCAGGAATGGTGATCAAAGAGGTCCTTTTTCTAGGTATACTACCAAGGCTGAGGAGTTCTACCTACCCGGAATGGTGATCAGAGAGGTCCTTCTCCTAGGTAGACTACCAATCTAGGCTGGAGTTCTACCTACCCGGAATGGTGATCAGAGAGGTCCTTCTCCTAGGTAGACTACCAATCTAGGGTTACGTGTTCTACCTACCCGGAATGGTGATCAAAGAGGTCGTTTTCCTAGGTATACTACCAAGGCTGAGAAGTTCTACCTTCCCAGAATGGTGGTCAGAGTGGTCCTTCTCCTAGGTAGACTACCAATCTAGGCTGGAGCTCTACCTACCCAGAATGGTGATCAGAGAGGTCCTTCTCCTAGGTAGACTACCAATCTAGGCTGGAGTTCTACCTACCCGGAATGGTGATCAGAGAGGTCCTTCTCCTAGGTAGACTACCAATCTAGGCTTACGAGTTCTACGTACCCGGAATGGTGATCAGAGAGGTCCTTTTCCTAGGTATACTACCAATCTAGGCTGAGGAGTTCCACCTACCCGGAATGGTGATCACAGAGGTCCTTCTCCTAGGTAGACTACCAATCTAGGGTTAAGTGTTCTACCTACCCGGAATGGTGATCAGAGAGGTCCTTTTCCTAGGTATACTACCAAGCCTGAGGAGTTCTACCTACCCAGAATGGTGGTCGGGGAGGTCCTTCTCCTCGGTAGACTACCAATCTAGGCTGGAGTTCTACCTACCCGGAATTGTGGTCAGAGTGGTCCTTCTACTAGGTAGACTACCAGTCTAGAGTTACGTGTTCTACCTACCCGGAATGGTGATCAAAGAGGTCCTTTTCCTAGGTATACTACCCAAGCTGAGGAGTTCTACCTACCCAGAATGGTGGTCAGAGTGGTCCTTCTCCTAGATAGACTACCAATCTAGGCTGGAGTTCTACCTACCCGGAATTGTGGTCAGAGTGGTCCTTCTACTAGGTAGACTACCAGTCTAGAGTTACGTGTTCTACCTACCCGGAATGGTGATCAAAGAGGTCCTTTTCCTAGGTATACTACCCAAGCTGAGGAGTTCTACCTACCCAGAATGGTGGTCAGAGTGGTCCTTCTCCTAGATAGACTACCAATCTAGGCTGGAGTTCTACCTACCCGGAATGGTGATCAGAAAGGTCCTTCTCCTAGGTGTGCTACCAAGGCTGAGGAGTTCTACCTACCCGGAATGGTGATCAGAGAGGTCCTTCTCCTAGGTAGACTACCAATCTAGGGTTACGTGTTCTACCTACCAGGAATGGTGATCAAAGAGGTCCTTTTTCTAGGTATACTACCAAGGCTGAGGAGTTCTACCTACCCAGAATGGTGGTCAGAGTGGTCCTTCTCCTAGGTAGACTACCAATCTAGGCTGGAGCTCTAGCTACCCGGAATGGTGATCAGAGAGGTCCTTCTCCTAGGTAGACTACCAATCTAGGCTGGAGTTCTACCTACCCGGAATGGTGATCAGAGAGGTCCTTCTCCTAGGTAGACTACCAATCTAGGGTTACGTGTTCTACCTACCCGGAATGGTGATCAAAGAGGTCGTTTTCCTAGGTATACTACCAAGGCTGAGAAGTTCTACCTTCCCAGAATGGTGGTCAGAGTGGTCCTTCTCCTAGGTAGACTACCAATCTAGGCTGGAGCTCTACCTACCCGGAATGGTGATCAGAGAGGTCCTTCTCCTAGGTAGACTACCAATCTAGGCTGGAGTTCTACCTACCCGGAATGGTGATCAGAGAGGTCCTTCTCCTAGGTAGACTACCAATCTAGGCTTACGAGCTCTAGCTACCCGGAATGGTGATCAGAGAGGTCCTTTTCCTAGGTATACTACCAATCTAGGCTGAGGAGTTCCACCTACCCGGAATGGTGATCAGAGAGGTCCTTCTCCTAGGTAGACTATCAATCTAGGGTTAAGTGTTCTACCTACCCGGAATGGTGATCAGAGAGGTCCTTTTCCTAGGTATACTACCAAGCCTGAGGAGTTCTACCTACCCAGAATGGTGGTCGGGGAGGTCCTTCTCCTCGGTAGACTACCAATCTAGGCTGGAGTTCTACCTACCCGGAATTGTGGTCAGAGTGGTCCTTCTACTAGGTAGACTACCAGTCTAGAGTTACGTGTTCTACCTACCCGGAATGGTGATCAAAGAGGTCCTTTTCCTAGGTATACTACCCAAGCTGAGGAGTTCTACCTACCCAGAATGGTGGTCAGAGTGGTCCTTCTCCTAGGTAGACTACCAATCTAGGCTGGAGTTCTACCTACCCGGAATGGTGATCAGAAAGGTCCTTCTCCTAGGTGTGCTACCAAGGCTGAGGAGTTCTACCTACCCGGAATGGTGATCAGAGAGGTCCTTCTCCTAGGTAGACTACCAATCTAGGGTTACGTGTTCTACCTACCCGGAATGGTGATCAAAGAGGTCCTTTTCCTAGGTATACTACCAAGGCTGAGGAGTTCTACCTACCCAGAATGGTGGTCAGAGTGGTCCTTCTCCTAGGTAGACTACCAATCTAGGCTGGAGCTCTACCTACCCGGAATGGTGATCAGAGAGGTCCTTCTCCTAGGTAGACTACCAATCTAGGCTGGAGTTCTACCTACCCGGAATGGTGATCAGAGAGGTCCTTCTCCTAGGTAGACTACCAATATAGGCTTACGAGTTCTACCTACCCGGAATGGTGATCAGAGAGGTCCTTCTCCTAGGTATACTACCAATCTAGGCTGAGGAGTTCTACCTACCCGGAATGGTGATCAGAGATGTCCTTCTCCTAGGTAGACTACCAATCTAGGGTTACGTGTTCTACCTACCCGGAATGGTGATCAGAGAGGTCCTTTTCCTAGGTATACTACCAAGGCTGAGGAGTTCTACCTACCCAGAATGTTGGTCGGGGAGGTCCTTCTCCTCGGTAGACTACCAATCTAGGCTGGAGTTCTACCTACCCGGAATTGTGGTCAGAGTGGTCCTTCTACTAGGTAGACTACCAGTCTAGAGTTACGTGTTCTACCTACCCGGAATGGTGATCAAAGAGGTCCTTTTCCTAGGTATACTACCCAAGCTGAGGAGTTCTACCTACCCAGAATGGTGGTCAGAGTGGTCATTCACCTAGGTAGACTACCAATCTAGGCTGGAGCTCTACCTACCCGGAATGGTGATCAGAGAGGTCCTTCTCCTAGGTAGACTACCAATCTAGGCTGGAGTTCTACCTACCCGGAATGGTGATCAGAGAGGTCCTTTTACTAGGTATACTACCAAGGCTGAGGAGTTCTACCTACCCAGAATGGTGGTCGGGGAGGTCCTTCTCCTCGGTAGACTACCAATCTAGGCTGGAGTTCTACCTACCCGGAATTGTGGTCAGAGTGGTCCTTCTACTAGGTAGACTACCAGTCTAGAGTTACGTGTTCCACCTATCCGGAATGGTGATCAAATAGGTCCTTTTCCTAGGTATACTACCCAAGCTGAGGAGTTCTACCTACCCAGAATGGTGGTCAGAGTGGTCCTTCTACTAGGTAGACTACCAGTCTAGAGTTACGTTTTCTACCTACCCGGAATGGTGATCAAAGAGGTCCTTTTCCTAGGTATACTACCCAAGCTGAGGAGTTCTACCAACCCAGAATGGTGGTCAGAGTGGTCCTTCTCCTAGATAGACTACCAATCTAGGCTGGAGTTCTACCAATCTAGGGTTACGTGTTCTACCTACCCGGAATGGTGATCAGAGAGGTCCTTTTCCTAGGTATACTACCAAGGCTGAGGAGTTCTACCTACCCAGAATGGTGGTCGGGGAGGTCCTTCTCCTCGGTAGACTACCAATCTAGGCTGGAGTTCTACCTACCCGGAATTGTGGTCAGAGTGGTCCTTCTCCTAGGTAGACTACCAGTCTAGGCTTACGAGTTCTACCTACCCGGAAAAGTGATCAGAGTTTTTCTTCTCCTAGGTGGCCTGTCTACTATAGCTGACGAGCCTAACCTGCTTGGAATGATCTGGTTTTCGGCACCATTTAAAATTGCCTTTTACACTTCTGCCAATCAGTTTAAAACAGGGTTTGGCACACCAAACCAAGCAGTAGGAGTCTGTTTAGAAGAGGATAGATCTCCTGGGTTTGTCTTTACTGTCGTTGCTAAAACTGCATCAGAGATGTAAATGTTTTGCAAAAACTCTATTGTAGGGATGCATCGATCGAGCAAAAACTGCATCAGAGATTTAAATGTTTTGCAAAAACTCTATTGTAGGGATGTATCGATTGAGCAAAAAGTGATGAATGATGAAATTTATTGGTAGTCAGACTAGCTGATTTGCATAAATAAGCACGTGTAGCTATACCAACTCATTTGCATAAGCATCTGGCTTGCCAATGAACACAATACATGCATTGCCTGACCCTCAGAACATAGGTAAAAACATTTCTTTATCATGGTTATTTGCCTAGTTTCAGAGATATTGGAGAAAGCTCATTTTTCTGCTAAGGCTGCCACTAATTTGCATATATATTGTTAAAATTACTTATCACTAATAATAACTTCATAAAATTTGTAATCGTTTTATGAGACCTTCAAAACATGGGTATATCACTTCAATTGTCATCTTTGCTTTCCAAGTTACCGAGATATTGAAGAAAAATTATTTTTCTGTAATGGCGGCACTAGTTTGCATATTTATGATTATTAATTACCACTTATTACTTTGGAAATGTTTTAATCCGATTCTGTGACCTTTAACATCTAGGTACAGACTCATCGCTCGTCATTTTTGCCTTGCCTGGTTACAGGGGTTTGCTTAAAATTGTTCAAAAAGGTCAAAAAATGATTATGCAAATTAGATGGTCAAAAACTGAAAAATTTGCTTGGGAACCATTTTTTTCGGATTCAGCACACTAAAATTGTGTTAAAAAGTCTGGTTCCGCACTTTCACCCAAAAATGCCTCAATCGGTCACTTTTTCCACAAATGCGCCTAGGACACACAAAACACAATGTCCACAGATATACTTTCTTACACCGTTTGAAGAATGGTGGTAGAAGGCTTCCCTTAAGGTGTACCTGCTGAGCTGAGGTGCTGTAGAACCTCAGCGAGTAATATTTTAACGGCAGCTTTCTACCATCAATATCTTCAAACAGTGTAAGTTTAAAGTAAATCTGTGGACATTGTGTTTTGTGTCGTACCCCCAAAACACAAAACCCTTTTATTAGTGTGTTGGCCTTCTTCCCGCGCTATCTTTCCGGACCTTGAACTATAGGATACTGACGCAGGGGGAACAATAGAGCGAGCTGCCTAAGAAAACGATCTTGAAGAACGTTTGGAGATGTATAGGATTTACGTCTTCGACAGCAGCAGCCTATAAATGACTCCCGCCAAATTTAGTTTTGCTCAAACTATGTGAGCTTTATTTACAATACCTTGCCGTCCAATAACCTGGTGGCATTTGGTTCCACGTAGAACTTCAATCCTTCCACGGCGTTCTCAAGGGTTATAGCTCGCACGAAGAGAATGGTGATGAAAATATACGGGAATGTTGCAGTGAAATATACTACCTGGAATACAAAATAAATACAAAAAGTTCAAATACAGTGAGTTTTCCGTCAAAGTAAAGAGATCTCCTAAACGTACCCTCATAATGTTTTTGAGCAGAAAACAGACATTTAGAATTACTTTTAAACTTGTTTGTTCTAAGTTTGTTTTTATGTCTCATAGGACGTCTTCTTGAAGAAGTGTTTTCCGTCCCCTTTTTGGGGGCACTAATTCCTGTCAGACTATGATTTTAATCTCATGATTAATGTCGCTCTCATAAACTATGATTTTAAGTCAATTGAGCTAAAGCCCACGTGGTATCGAGGCCTATTTTGTCGATAAGTTGTTCAGGGTGCCAGTCAGCAGCCATTCAACCTACGGCCGCATAACCAGAGATCACACCCAAGTTTCAGAGAAACCTGAGAGGTGAGAATTTTATCATAATAGCGTATCAAGTAATAAAGCAAAATGGAAACATGGCTGTAAACTTTAATTAGTTTTTGAGTTCATTTTTCTTTGTTAAATCGTAATTGAAACAAATTTACTAAATCATGTTTTTTTTTTTTTTTTTTTTTTTTTTTTCATTTTTCAAGAAAGGCTCTTTTCCAAGCAAGTAAAATTATTATGGCTAGGCCGATAATTTTTTAATCACTGTAATATGTAACAATGGTTATAATATTGATCAATAATCAGCCTCGGTGATTTCCCTAACAATGATACCAATAACGATCATGTTTTCATGCAAGTTCATTAATAATTTAGATGGAGGCCGTCATAGAATTGTTAATGGGAATTGTTGTCCCATCTTATTTTCTGTGGGACGTTGTGTAGATTGTCCATTTTGTTTAAGTTATAATTTGTTTATTTTGCCTGTCTTGTTATTTTCAGAAATAATCCGCAGGTCTGGGGGACTCCAACAAGAAAAAGTTCCGCATCAATTTTGCCGAGTCCTGTATTTTTTTTTCACATAGCATAAACAACAGAACTAACCGTCATATACGTATACTTGAATTTCATTATACACGTTTATTTGAATGTTTACATCCGTTTAATGTGTGCAGTGAATAAAGTCAATATTCAATGTATAATAATATCTATTACAAACTAAGTATGGAATAATTTTGTTCTGCATGACGTAATAATAACCGACCTTCCCTGAGCTTTTGACTCCTTTGAAGACACATAAACACACCAAGGCCCAAGCTAGCAGTAAACACAGGGTCAACTGCCAGTTAAATCCACCGATGTCTTCCAGCCCAGTTGATAGATGAATCTGTAGGATCTTACCTCTAAATTACAGAAAATTAAAGCCCATTATACAGACACTGGACACTATTGGAATATTACTCAAAATAATTGATAGCAAAAAAAAATGGTAACAATGGTATAAATTATTGTGAAACGGCTCCCTCTGAAGTAACGTATAGTTTTTGAGAGAGAAGTAATTTCTCACTAAAATATTTGAATTAAATTCGAGACCACAGCTAGGGTCTCGGATTCAAGCATCTAAAAGCACACAACTTGTGCGACATCTGTGTTTTTTTTCTTCCATTATTCTCTCGCTACTTCGACGACCAGTTGAGCTCAGATTTTGTCAGTCTACCTGCAGTAAACTAATCTCCATTGTTATTTATCTACAGGGATATGCGGCGTTTTTTCATGCGTGACCTCGGTTTGAATACTAATTTATAGTCAAAAGGGCTTCTGGAATTCGGTCATTTTCAGCCTTTGCTGCAAAGTCTCAACCAAAATAATGTACCTGGGGTCGATTTCACAAAGAGTTAGGACTAGTCCTAACTTAGGAATAGTCCTAGGAGATATACAAATTGCATGGACAGTCCTAAGTTAAGACGATTAAATGGGCCTAACTCGAGATAAGACTAGTCCTAACTCTTTGTGAAATCATTCAGTAAATTGAAACGAAGAGCATATCTGTCGTTATGTTTAAAAACAATCGGTGCAACTCAAATTTTAAAAAGAGAAATTTGTACGTAAAACATTGCTTCAAAAACATAGAAAACAAGTCACAAAAACACGGAAAATGTTCATGTTATGAATGTCGGCAACAGTCCCCAATTAGTATGTATGGATAGATTATTTCATATTCTTCCTGGAAATGTTAAAAGCGAGACCGGATCGTTCCTAGTCCAGTCAGGATACAGCGATTTTCACCGTTAATCCAAATCTCACATCACGAAAAAGTCAATTATTAGACAGAATGGTTTTCTTGCACGGGTGATTGGCTGACGATGACATCATCGACTGATAGGGCAGCATGCTGTTTTATACCGTCTATACCATGGGCTGCATGAGCTGTCAAATATTCATATTTGCAAGAATATTCGCCACAGTGTGAAGAGTAACAAAAGCTATCGTACGCTTTTACACAGCGCTTTGGTTAGTTGCATAAAAACAGTTGGTAATGCAAAGTTCAGCAAAATCTATACAATTTTAGTGTATTTTTTTGTGATAAAATGGACCTAAAGATAAACAAGTTGGTACCGTACAATATCTGATTACTTTGCTGTGTGATACCATAATCCGATTGACTCTGTAGGGTATGTTCAGACAGCGTACTAAGTTAGACCTGAACAGGTTTAACTTTTACGAGCAGCAGGGGGTGATCGTGAAAATAAAACCCCTTTGCGTTCAGACAGCACTGAGTTGTTAAACCCGATCCGGTTTATCTTTGGTTTTAAGAGGTCAAAGAAAACCCGACCCCGTTACTCTAACATCCTGTATATTGTCCTGTTCATTGGTCACCGTGTGTTTACGTAATGATTACGGAAGTCAATGGGTCGCCTGTTGTGAGTTAAACCGGATGTGGTCTTTTTTATTATGTCCACACACAGTGTTAAAAGATAAACCCGAAGTGGTCTAAAGATAAACCCTCTTCCTGGACGGTTTATCTTTTGTTGTAAGGTTTTATGCTAATAATTATTTTGAGTAATTACCAGTAGTGTCCACTACCTTCAAAGGCAGTGGACACTACTGGTAATTACTCAAAATATTTATTAGCACAACACCTTACTTGGTATTAACGAGATGGGGAGAGGTTGGTGGTATAAACCATTGTGAGAAACAGCTCCCTCTGAATTGACATAGTTTACGAGAAAGAAGTAATTTTCCACGAATTTGATTTCGAGACCTCAGGTTTAGAACTTGAGGTCTCGAAGTCAAGCATCTAAACGCACACAACCTCGTGTGACAAGTGTGTTTTCTTCTTTCATTATTATCTCGCAAGTTCGATGACCGATTGAGCTCAAATTTTCACAGGTTAGTTATTTTATGCCTATGTTGAGATACACCAACTGTGAAGGCTAGTCTTGCAATTACCAATAGTGCCCACTGCCTTTAAAGAATGCTTCATCAAATAAGACTTCATCGCGTTATGCGCAGTCGGGTGCAGTTCACCCAAAAACGCACGCAACCGCAAAGATTTTAATGACATGCTATGTGTCAATGTTTTGTTTTTCGAAATCAACCAAAGTTCATGAAATTTACACCAAAATCTTACAAAATTAAGAAGAGAAATTTGACTTGTGTTCACATAAATACAATTTTCTGGATTTCTGGGTCAAAAATGCATCTGACAGGGTATGACCAATTGCTAATCGATGATGTGGCCAACCTTTTCATTCCACTCTCATTCAGCAGGAATACCGATTTTGGGTGTCCGCCGGAGATTCGGTCCCCCTCATGGGAATTTACACGGCCTGAGGAAGATGATTCAAAAGAGGGCGCAATCAAAGGTAGTTTGTACACAGTTTGCCATGGGGACAGAACATCCAGGGGGACAGAATCTCCTGCCGGTTACCCAAAATACAGTGTGCTGTTCCACTGTGGACAATATTGGCTGACCGCAAATTGGAGGTTTGTGTCAGCAAACACAAAATGACTAGCACATCAAGCGAAAGCGGTCGATTTTAGTGCCGGGCTGAGTCGACTGTTTTGTTCGAGCTCGTAGCTGTCATGGCGGCGTCCACAAGTAAATCTTGTGACGAACGAGTGGAGCATCTACGAGAGTATTGTGAAAAAGCAAAGTACCACATAATCGAGTAGGTTTGAGGAGCGGGAATTACAGAGAAGGTTCTTCTGAAAGCCAGAAGAGGGTTGTGCGTTCCCAGGCGAAAAGCACTCTTACGATAACAAAACAAGGTTTCGGAGATTTATTCGCGGCGGCAGTACAGCGCGGGAGACTCATGCCCGCAATGACAGCATGCTGAAATCCCGGCTACGTCACCCGGAAAGCTTGGCTCGTCTGAGATCGTGACTACAGCGTGCTGAAATGCCCGGACGTCACCCGGCACTTTGAGCACACCGGACATCAGGAGATCCCCCATACTGCAAACTGTATACCAACTATCTTGTGATAGCGCCCTCTTCACCCTTCAGTTTATGTTAATTTCCCATAAATATGGGAAAAAATCTCCAGTGGACAGTTTTTTAATTTTTTTTTAGGGGGGGGGGAGGACACACAAACATGCCCCCTGCCCCCCCCCCTCCCCGCGATCGACGCCCATGCTGTGAAAGAGAAACGCTACCACGGTGAGAGAGAAACGCATGATGACACAAATGGGCTTCCGTAGTCATGCACACCACTGTATTATAGTTCGCTCTTAGTGCGAACTTCGATCTAGCGTAGGCCTACATTCAAATGAAGGTCTAGAACAGCGTTTACTAAAAATCAACACAGATAGCGCCAAAACCATGACCCGAGTCGACATGGATGAAGTTATTGAAACGCCGCGAGCAATCAATGATGTTGGCGAGGAAGTCGGTTCGGCTGGTTTCACTCAGAAAAGGGCGGGAGATTTGCGGGAGAAATGGAGTAATAAGTTGGATTTCTTACTCGCGCTGATTGGGTTCTCCGTCGGCCTTGGCAATGTGTGGAGGTTTCCGTACTTGTGTTATAAAAACGGAGGAGGTATGTTTGATTCTAATAATTAATTGTTTCACCCACCAAGAGAGATTGCTTGAAAATTGTGGAAAAAACTGAGCCTTTGTACATATTTTTGCTGTTTTTGAAAACAGGAGAGGACAAAGTTGTTGGTACTTCTTGTTGATGCTGACATCATGGGAACACATTAGTCTCACATAAATTCCCACACTAATTGTATAAATCAATTCAGGCATCGTCTTCAATTTATTTTTATGCAACAAGAAAACTTATTAATTTCTTACCTTTTTTTCAAAATATAATAGAAATGGCTGTTTACAAACTGCTTTCAACCAAAACTACATAGTGTACATCACATGATATGCAAACTATTGTTACTGGCCTCACAATTCGATGCTTCTATAGGTCTACAGCTACGTTAGAAGAAGTGAAACAATATACCAAGCATTCTGGTCAAAAGGATAACAGTTTGTTGTCGCCACAACTTTCACAGCGAACCGTAAACCAATGCACACAATCACAAGAAATTCTATAATATGTAGGGTTCACACAATGTAACCGAGTTAGTGACACCAATAATGCAACTATCAGCGCACACACTGTACATTATACTGTCACCAATACCTACATAGATATTCAGAAATACCTACTCAAACTGGGAAGCCACACTAAACAGTGTATTTTTTGGGCCAACTTAAACGGTCCAATTTAACACTTATAGATCTCAAGTTATAGTGTAAATGCAGTATGTTAGGCCTTCGTTATTGCATAGACCATTCTTATTCCACTATCAATGGTGGCGTATTAAAGATCAGTGAATACTGTGAACGCTTGCGACTTCAGCCCAGTGTAGCTAAAACAGTATTCAGTGTTTTTCACTTCCACAACGCTACAAGTGACCAAGAAAATTGTTTGAGCCACACCCCCATACCCACTTATCTTGGCATCACCCTGGACCGTAGACTCACCTTGAAACCTCACCTCCAGAAAGTAGCTGCCAAAATCCGGACCAGAAACAACTTGATCCACATACTCGCTGGTACAACCCGAGGAGCTAAGACAAGGACACTCCGCTCATCTGCTCTAGCCCTCTGCTACTCAGTGGCTGAGTACTGTGCTCCAGTCTGGAGGAACTCTGTCCACACAACCAGTCTTGTTTACGTCCTACTAAACAACACAATGAGAACCATTACTGGTGCCGTTCAAAGTACAAGGACAGATTGGCTCCCAGTCCTGAGTCCTCCGGACATCCGAACATTCATGCTGGTCTGTAAGATCCGATCCAACTCTGAGCTCTCTCTCTTCAGTGACCTCGACTCCCACGTCTAGAAACCCAGTCTGGCCCAATGTTTCGGACAGTGCAGTGACCGCAGAAGATCTATGGTGCATGCGGTGGCGAGACTTTACCAACGTCCCGCACAAGTTCCTGGTCGCTGACCCCACCATCCAGCTGCCGGGAATAGACCTCTCCCGCGGCCATTTGTGCCTCTTGAACCGGTTCCGTACCGAAGCCTACACAAGTGGAGCTTGTTTCTCCGCTTTGTGATTGTGGCGAACCCCAGATGATGCGTCATGCGATAGCTGACTGACCACTCTCTCTCACCTAGATGGTGGCATCGAAGCCATTCACCTTGCTGAGGACATTTTGTCAGTTGGCAGACGTCTGTCGCGTACTATAATGTCAATTTAGACGCATCCATATTTGACATCTTCCTCTTCTCATATTGTTGTCAGTTTGTTGGGGATCATGTCTCATCCCATCATAACAGCATGGACCTCCAGCTTGAGCGGTGGCTAGCCAACTGAGGCCATGACCTGATGGGGATGTTGAAGTCTACCAAATCTCTCTTCAAGACATCTTTGAAGCGTAGTTTGGGACGTCTGACTGGTCGGTCTCCATGTTCGCGGACTCCAGTTTAGCATATGACATCATCATCATCAATGTCATTTACCTTGTAACTATTTTATACACAATTTTACCTCTTCATTGATTTGAAACAAATCTTATTCTCACAGGTGCGTTCCTTATCCCGTACCTGATATGTCTGGTTGTTGGAGGTGTACCTCTACTTCTCTTGGAGCTAGGACTGGGTCAATTTATGGCCCAGGGAGGCATTGGCATCTGGAAAATCTCCCCACTCTTCAAGGGTAAAAGTTATTGTATAGGATTTGAAGCATTGCATGGTGAAGTATCAATATATATTTGGTTTGCGATAACACCATGTGTGTCTACTTGCCAGGTAGAGTTTGTTCTTAGAGTTTGTCTTTCTTTATTCTGCTACCGCGGAGTAGATTTCTTTTGATGTTCGGGATACTTTTTAGACCAATCCTAGAACCGACTCCGCAGTAGTGTAGTTAATTATGATCCTATAAGCTAAATTAGTAGTCTCAGCAAGTAAAGAAAGACAGTTCTCTAAGAACAAACTCTACCTGGCAAGTAGATACACACATGGTGTTACCGCAAACTATAGATTTATTTTGGAGCGTTCTTTCAAATTTGTTCAGGAAGACCAACTCTATGCAGAAATGTAATAATCCACGAAGCCAATATTGTATGTTTGTCTTTGAATTAATTTCCAGGTATTGGGATAGCCAGCGTTATCCTTGTAACTTTTACAAACATGTACTACAACGTGATCCTAGCTTGGTCTCTTTACTACTTGTTCATGTCCTTCGCTGCTGTGGTGCCATGGTCCCACTGTAACAATCCATTCAACACAGATCTCTGTAAAGATCCAACTGGGTATGGTGTACAGGGAACTGACCTCTGGAGATGTGACCATACCTGGAATAATGAAACTGTTCCATCTGTAGTATTTGTAACGAACTTGACAAGCAACGGCACCGGGGCTGACTTGGACTGTTCGGTGTTTGAGGACGTCAAGAGAACGAGCTCAGTAACAGAGTTTTGGGAGTAAGGTTTTATTTTGTCATGTTTGTTTATTTTCAGTGATAGAGAAGTAGATGAGAAAAATGTAGTGCTGCCTTTTACTATTGCCCTTAAATTGAGTAGAAAAATGATTAGACGTTTTGTTTGAACAAAAGTATTTCAGGTGAGATTACAGTTGGTACAAACTCCTGCTTTTGTTATACATTTAAAGACACTGGACACTATTGGTAACTGTCAAAGACCAGTCTTCTCACTTGGTGTATCTCAACATATGCATGAAATAACAAACCTTTGAAATTTTGAGCTCAATTAGTCGACGAAGTTGCGAGAGAATAGTGGAAGAAAAAAACCCATTGTCGCACAATGTGTGTGCTTTCAGATGCTTGAACTCGAGACCTCGGCTGAGGTCTCGAATTCAATTCAAACATTTTAGTGAGAAATTACTTTTTTCTTAAAAACTACGTTCAGAGGGAGCCGTTTCTCACAATGTTGTATACCACCAACAGCTCTCCATTGAACGTTACCAAGTAAATTTTTATGCTAACAATTATTTTGAGTAATTGTTTGAGTCATATTTTTAAATGTGGACGAAGTCTTTATGATATTAAAACATGGAATTGAATTTGCCTTTTGATATGTTAAGAAGTCATGCTTTCTACTGAAAGGGCAAAATAATATTTAGATTTCGTCTGTTTCAGGCGAAAGATTTTACAGATTCATCTGTCCGACGGCTTACATGACATTGGTTCAATAAACTGGGAGCTATCACTATGCTTGGTCTTAGCATGGACTGTTGTTTATATGTGTGTCTTCAAAGGGGTTAAAAGCTCTGGCAAGGTAAGCTTTAGAAACCACACTCACACAACTTTAACAAGCTGTTTTTAAGCACACACAATTTAAATTGGCACGTACAAATCTTATTTTATCAGAAATATGTTTTGTCCTATTTGTAAAAAGTAGAGTAGGCCCTACCTTTGATTTTTTCATGTCATTTTCATTTGAGGTGTACAATAAAACTAACAAGTGAAAATTGAACATTTCGGGGTGGTAGCGTACACATATCGTAAAGAAAAGGGGTTCGCCCGCTGTGTCCTGGTTTGATTGGCTTTGTATTCCGCCACAGCAAGCACCTTGTAAACCATTACATGATCTTATGTAAAGGGAAAAGTCTTAAAAAACGTACCTCCGCATACCTTGCAGAACCAATACTGATTGTTGAGGCGCCATGACCTTAATTGAGTAACGGATTTAACAGTAACGAGAACAATAAGATACTTCGTATATGGGTCATTCAGTGTTTGACCAATGCACTTTTTACCTCATGTCTTCCGATTTTGGTAAAAATTGCTGTGCCTTTAGGTCCTTATGAGCAATGAATGTACACCAATTTTAGCCTGATCTGAATTACAATGTTGTCAGGGCAGAAACTAAATTTATTAGTGTGCATATTTTATTACCACGTGAATTTTCATCACAAGTACAAACATTTGAATTAAAAAATAGAGAATTGCATGCTCAAATCTAATCTTTTGTCAACAATAAATTTTGTTGAAAGTAGGTCACCGTGATATGTTATCGTAACCTATGACCCAATTTATCGTGAGAAATTTCACAACCATGAACAATTTTAGTAATTTTAGAAGTGTTTTTTGGGGGGGATTTAATATTTAAAGTATATTAGTTGACTTGTTTGTAACCAACCAACTGTACCCACAAAAAAATGGTCAAATTTAAAATTTTGAAGAGCTAAATGTTTTTTAGTGGATTCTGATAGAGGAAGACGTGCTCTATCAAGTGATTTGTATTTTGGTGATTTTTGGAATGATACATTTAACTATTTTGAAAAGTTGGGTCAAAGGTCACGATCACATATCAAAGGTCACGGTGACCTACCATGGAGGTAGAACAAAACAAATTTGACAAAAGAGCCATCCAATTCTCATTGATTTAATACCGAATTTGCATGTATAAACACGGTTTGAATATTTTTTACAAAAAAATGGTATTTTACCCTAAAAACGTTAGATTTTAGTGGTTTCTGCCCTGACCACATATTAGGTCGGATCGGGCTAAAACGAAAATTGTGTGCTTTTATAGATAGCACATAAATTTTATCAAAATCGGATGATGTGAGGTAAAAAAGTGCGTTGGTCTGACACGGAATGACCCATTTAGGGATACCTCTCCAACATGGTGCGACACCAGTTTGCCGTATTGTGTTTATCAATACTTTAAAGGACTATTTATATTTATTTTTTTTAATTCTGTGTTTTTTATCAGTGATGCACACTGGGTGGAAATTTTCATGTTTTTAATGTGATGTGTATAATAAATTGAATTTAGTTCAATTCAATTCAATTAAATTATTGAATTTTCTTTTTTTCCCCTTTTTTTTTTACCAACCCAAAGGTGGTTTATTTCACTGCAACGTTCCCGTACGTTCTGATCACCATTCTGTTGATCAGAGCAGTTACTTTGGAAAACGCCTCTGAAGGGTTGGTATATTACCTAAAACCTAACATGACTAGGCTACAAGATGGACAGGTAAGAAACTCTTAGAAGCAGTGGACACTATTGGTAATTACAATTCAAAACAATTATACGCATAAAACTTACTTGGTAACGAGTAATGGGGAGAGGTTGGTAAATATAAAACATTGTGAGAAACGGCTCCCTCGGAAGTAACGTAGTTTTCGAGAAAGAAGTAATTTTCCACGAATTTGATTTCGAGACCTCACATTTAGAATTTGAGGTCTCGCAATCAAGCATCTGAAAGCGCACAACTTCGTGTGAGAAGGGCGTTTATTTTCGTTCATTAATATCTCGCAACTGCGACGGCCGATTGAGCTCAAATTTTCACAGGTTTGTTATTTTTTATGTTGAGATACAACAAGTGAGAAGACTGAAAATTACAAATAGTGTCCACTGTATAATATTGTAAACCCTGAAGATGATTAAATTCTACCTATTCCATGTACACCCTTCGATTCTATAATAAATGGTTCTCGATAGTGGAATATGCCATTGACGAAGGAATCAAAAGCCAACCGTTATGTGGAGCCTCCTTTAAAAGAGTCATTATCTCTCAATATGTCACATATAATAGCTTTACACAATTTCCTCAGATTTACATTAAACTTTCAAACAGTTTGAACTTTGAAGATAATGATAGTAGAAAGCTTCCCTTAAAATAGTACTTGCTGATGTGCTGTAGTTTTTGAGAAAATTTAATGAGTAAAACAATGTAAGAAACCCTAAAACTATTTTAGTATCAGTTTTAGCATGTAAAAACGTACTAACCTGTTATGGTATTTTACCATAACATACAATAACTATCTACTACGTTTTTACATGCAAAATAATTTTCGTCTCACTGACAGACTGATACGAAAATGCTTTTCATGACATTGTTTTACTCGTTTTTCAAAAACTACAGCCCCTCAGCAAGTAATATTTTAAGGAAAGGTTTCTACCATCTTTATCTTCAAACTGAGTAGAGTTTAATGTAAATCTGTGGACATTATGTTTTTTGTTAAAAAGGTACCCAAATCCTACTCGGTCCACTATTACATTGTAAATTATATGCATTCTGTAATGATGTAAATTGAATTGAAAGGTTGGGATTGCCTGCATACACTCATCCAATTCTAGTATAAAGTTAGGAGGCAATGTTCTCAGGGCAGTATAACGAGTGCATGTGGATGCGCTGCCATGGGAACCTTATGGAATCTGTGCCTGCCTTTAACACTGTAAAAGGGGTCCACTTCGTGTTAATTTGTGTGGGTATTGACCAGGCTGTCCTCGCAATTTAATTGCCCCAACATTTACTGGTACCGCTTACAAATATTATGTTCAAAACAAAAACGGCATTGGACAGTATAAAAACCGATGTCTGACTACCTTTTCAAACTGCCTATTGCAGTACAACATTAACGTTTTATTTCTGTGGGCGATTTAAGAAAGTTACCCTCCGATTTATGGTCAATGTTTGTGCCAAACATTTTTTGCCTTCGGAGAAAAATAGTAACAAATATATGACAGTTGAGGTCAGCCCCTCGGCAGTTGTTCACTTCAGCCAATTGATAGAGCAATCAAATTAATAAATTAGTTTAGTCAGGTGAGGTTAACGGTAGCACCATGTAGTATTACACACTTAATCTGTACTTTTTAATCTTTTCATCTAAAAATTACTGCCCCGTAAAGATAATACTGCTCCAAAAACCTTTTATTTCGACTTTGTTCACTCAAAGTAGGTACTTCATTATTTGTGTACAACCAGCTCCATTCAAGTCCATAATGATGTCTGTAAAGTGATAACCACTTTAACTCAGCGCTATACAAAATTTTCTAGTTACAAATTCAAAGAAATTTGTAATAGAGCATTCACTTTAAAATGATTTTAAATCAGAAAATATAATCCGACACAATGGATGAATAGGTGTCCTGAAAATATTGTGTCCTAAGAAAATGTATTACCGGGTAACTAAGTTTACCGTCTAAAAAACACATTGCTGTATGAACTGCATAATGTGCAGAATGAAATTGCCTAGTGCTGTAAGAACTGCATAGCGCTGTGTGAATTGCATAATGTTGTATTTCTGTGTGGCATTATAGTGCAATATAAAATTGCAAGGTGCTGTATGAATTGCATGGCGCTGTATTAATTTAATGGTTCTGGTTCTGGTTCTGGTTCTGGTGAATTACTGCCCAATCTCCACATTACCGGGATGTAGCGCATGAGACTGAGCAGCAATGATTTACATGAAGTGATGTTACACCCCCCCCCCCCCCCCCCCCGATGATGTTATGTATCAATTGATTGGTGCTTTATGAACCATAATACATCTTTTTCTTATTTCTGTTTAACAGACGTGGCTAGATGCAGCAACTCAGGTTATGTTTTCTTACTCTCTGGGGCTTGGCAACATGGCTGCCTTGGGAAGTTACAACACTTTCAACCACAACTTTTTCAGGTGCGATTTCCTATCTATAATTATTAACAAAACAATTTGATTAACTTTCAAATAAAACTACATTTAAAATAAGCAATGATTTAAATAATAAACAAGTTTGATTTCATACTGTGAATTTGTGAGTTTCAATCACGATAGTTAAGTATGTTTTTTTATGTTTTATTCATCATTTGTTAGGGATGGCATCTTCTTTGCATTGGCAAATAGTGGCACCAGTCTGTACTCGGGCTTCGTGATTTTCGCAGTGCTTGGATTCATGGCTGGTAAACACAACAGCACTGTGGCGGATGTAGTCAAATCAGGTATTCAACTGCAACATTATGTTCATCTTCGTCTTTAGGCTTTCAAATTCAATATCGTTTTCAGTCGTTGTAGTAGATTTAGGCAATCAATACGACTGCTTGAAACTTTTTACATCAGTTTCTAAAGTCTTGTTCAAATAGTACATTGAAATTAGGAGCAGTTAGAGTCTACATATTATGACTGAACATAATATATTCTGAAATCAGTATTTCGTCATATTATGATGGTCAACTTGTGTCAGATATCACAAACATTGAAAGAAAAAGCAACAAAGGAAAAAAGTGGTTTTGAACCTTGATCTAATTCGTTTATAGTGACGTCACGTACCATGTCGTTCTTGCTTTGCCCTGAGCCGAAGTTTCACTTAAAGTCACCTGGAAATATATATTTTTTTTTTTTCATTAGAGTATATGCTTATGAACAATAAAACAAGTTTTTTAGTATTGTGTTTCATGGCTTATATGTTAAACAAAAAAGATAAAGTTGTTTGGGGGGCTGACTCCGCCTACCCCTACTTGATAATGTTATATTCATATGTTTATACGATTCCTTTTTTATTTTTAAGGTCCTGGTCTCGTCTTTATGGCCTATCCAGAAGCTATTGCACAGATGCCATTTTCACCCTTGTGGGCCATCTTATTCTTCTTCATGATACTTCTGCTCGGAATAGACAGTCAGGTACGAGCACAGAACGAAATGAATAAACGTATAGTAATGTTTAATTTGTAAACAAGATGAAGTTATCCCGCCAATTTTAGCAACTTTCTTAATGCATTTTCAGATCGTTTGTAAATGCTATCAAATTGAAACATGCCTGTTTATGTCAAAAATCAATATCGTTTTGCACCTCATGATTTCTATCGTTTCAATAAAGGTCGTCTTGGGGGAAATCGAGACTAAATTTTCAGTTCACGTCCAATGTTTATTCTACCTATTAATTTGATAAACTGTAGATAACGTTAGATCAAATCAGTATTGTGTGTGAAAAATGAAAGAAACAAAGTCGAAACGTAAAATGGGCAACAGAAAGTGCCGTTTTCGGCATGAGTGCAAAAGTATGTGTAACGGTGTCCCCGAAATTGAATGAAACTCACAGCAGTACTTCAATAATGAAAGCAAACCTCAACCATGACGTCATGATGACGGCTCCACGATTACACGTATACATGTATGTTATAACTAAAACTTGTGAAAATGTTACTTTCACGGTCCAAACCAGAAAACATTGCCAGCCTCGTTTTGAGATTTCCGGCATCCCAGGGAATTTCATCCGCCGGAGATTTTGTCCCTCATTTTTATGGAAAACTAACATGGGCTGGAGGAGAAAGAGTCAAAAGAGGGCGCTATCAGAAGGGGTCATAATCTCCTGCCACACCGGCTCTAAAATTGTTTATACGGCGATGTGTTACTTAACCATTGAAAACAACACCATTAATTTTTTGTGGTTCAAAATCATACCTTAGTTTTGAAGGAAAGTATCTAACAATCACAAAACTTGTTTTGCATACTAAAAATGCAGCTCCTATGGGCGTCTATTCTATGAGAACGCATAATGATGACCAATGTCCCAGCATTTTCTTTTTCTATTTCAGTTTGTTGGTGTAGAGGGTATGGTCGCTGGTCTTCTTGACTTCTTGCCTCGTTTTCAAAAAGGAAATCGTCGGCCATTGTTTGTACTTGCTGTGTGTGCATCATTATGCATAGCCGGTCTTCCAATGACTTTCAATGTGAGTGGTTTAATGTAAAAACTATAGACAAAATAAATTCCATCACATAGATCTTTGGTTCAAAGTTCACTTTCTTTAACACTAACATAATTAATTTATGTTCACATCATATCTTCACAAACAAGTTATTCAACTTAAAGACACTGCATCCGATTTCACGAAATGCTAGGATTAATCCTAACTCGAGTAAGGACGAGTAACCCGTCCTAACTTAGGATGAGTTCAATGCGTCCTACGTATTGGATACGGAACTGAACCCGTCCTAATAATTAGTCATGAGATTAATCCTCAGTTATGAAAGGTTTGGTGAAATCGACGGCTGAACACCTTTGGCAAGTGTCAAAGACCAGTCTTCTTACTTGGTGTATATCAACATATGCACAAAATAACAAACCTGTAACAATTTTAAGTACGATTGGTCGTCGAAATTGCGATACAATAATGAAAGAAAAACACCATTGTCACACGAATATGTGTGCTTTCATATGCTTGATAATCAAGCATGTGTCTCGAAATCAAGCCTTGATTTCGAGACATCAAAATCGAATTCTGAGGTCTCCTCGAAATCAAATTCGTGTAAAGTTACTTCATCGTCGACAACTACGTTACTTCAGAGGGAGCTGTTTCTCGAGTAATTACCAATGGTGTCCACTGCCTTTAAATGTTTCTCAGTCCGAACACCATTGTTCGAAATGATAATAATCACTACGTTGTAGTCAGATTAGGATATAATACGTGCACATTAATTTGGAAGTTGATTAGGCAATGTTGACACTATGGGAAAAAAATTCTATCTAGATCCAGAGGAACATTTTAACGACAATATAAAACTACACTAAATCAAAGTTCATTAATACTGTAATAATTGGCAGCAGACTTACCAGGTAAATTCCATTGTTCTCGGTATAGTGCGCATGCTCAGAGCTATGTAAACAATGGAAATTTTCCTGGTATGTCTGCTGCCACCTAGCGTTTAAAAATCTCCCATTGAAGAACTCTCTAGAAAGTTTGAGTTCACAGTTAAAGTAAAATTGTTCTGATAAACAAGAAAACCTATCAATACGGCTGCGACTTGAGGTTATCGAGGCTTCTGTACATCAAGACAGGTGGGGTTTCTTGCAAATAGCCTGTTCAGTTTTGAGGAAATTCGGATTGACAGAGTGAAGTACGAGTTGCATTTCGGAACAACAAAAACACATTTTTATGAACTAGATCTTCAGTTCTGTATTTGGGGGGGGGGGGGTTATTCCTCCCCGTTATTGCCATAATATTTATTTCGTTTAAATTGCCGTATTTAACGAGGCGATTGAACACAATCAAATACGGCGGTACAAAACAAAAATAATGATATTAGTCATTGTTTTCACGAAGAGGCAATTCTGCTCCTTTTGCTGGACTTTCATCTTTGGGGGAAAACCGCGTTTAAAGCACGTCGAGTACCAAACCGAATTGTGTCTGTCCGTGAAAACTTAAATTATTTATTTAGGTGATGCTATTTACTTTCATTTTAAAAATGGCAAATCGAAATGTGGCTGTTCGTGAAAATGGAAAAACTATTAACTTTGTTAATAGGTCATTATGCTAATTACTTCAACTTTGAATCAATTGAAACACATGTCTTATGATAACATCCAAAATATGCACAAACACAGGTTTACAAAAAATGTATGAATTTTTTGAAGATTTGCCTCTCCAAACGTTAACGATATATTGCCTAATTCAATGTTGTTTTGTTTGATTGTTGTTATAATATAGGGAGGCATGTATATCTTTCAAATGATTGACACGTATGCTGTCAGCTGGTTTGCAATACTATGGGCAACATTCTTCGAAGCTGTTGTTATAGGATGGGTGTATGGTAAGAACAGAATCCAACATGGCTTGACGTATCATTATTTCCCATTATACGCACACAAGCTTGTATACGTCTGCAATCGTGGAACTCCTATGGGAGACTTTTGGGACGCTTGGTGGCAGCAGATTTACCAGGCAAAATCCATTGTTCTCGGTCATGTGCGCACGCGCAGAACTACGTAAACAATTGAAGTTTACCTGGTAAGTCTGCTGCCACCTAGCATCCCAAAGTCTTCTATTGTCCCTCTTTTGTTTATACTCTTTCTAACTTTTTTTTTTACAACAGCTCCCATTGGTTTTGTACACGTTTTTTAAAAACCGTTGACCTTAATCGTGGACTATACTCTTTTGTTCTGGGTCCCTGGTTTAATTGTGTATACCTATACCCACCCAACCTTTGTGAGGTACTGCTATTGTTGCTAAAGTCTTCCCTTTTTCTAAAGAATCCCCTTATGTGGTCTAGGTTGGACAAATATTTCTCTTGTGGGGTCTATTGTTGAATTGGCCAAAAGCCCACAGAACGGCACTCCATACGTCCACAAACACACCCATTCAATACACAAATGCATCCTTGTGGATCATTTATCATATTCCTTTGTCCCTGCATCTAACAGTTCCCCCAATCTAGTAGTAGAGTACACATAAACGGTGGTTTGAACTGGTTGCTGATGCTGGACCGGGGATGCGTGGAAGGAGACCATCAGAGTTTCCCGAGAAGGCGTCGGCTGAAGACAACCTCACGCTCAACTGACTGGCTGAATTGTGTGTGTTCTGTATTGGACATTGTTTAATAGTCGGACATTTTTATGGACTTGACAAATGTTTCGGTGTAAGAGCACAGTGATGTCATAATGTTGGGTTTTGTTATTTTTATCGAAGATGGTTTGTGATTTATCTAAAAACATCATTATTAAAAGGCAGTAGTTACTCAAAATAAGTATTAGCATAAAACCTTACTTGGTAATGAGTAATGGGGAGAGGTTGATAGTATAAAACATTGAGAAATGGCTACCTCTGAAGTTCGGTAGTTTTCAAGAAAGAAGGAATTTTCCCCGAATTTGATTGATTTCGAAACCTCGGAATTAGATTTTGAGGTCTCGAAATCAAGCAATTTGTGATTATCTCGCAACTTCGACCAATTGAGCTCAAATGTTCACAGGTTTATTTTTTGCATATGTTGAGATACACAAAGTGAGAAGACTGGTCTTTGACAATTAGCAATAATGTCCAGTGTCTAATATAAAATATACCCGTGTGTGAGAAATAGATTTGCGATAGTGGTTTAAGACGTGTGTGTTTCCTGTCAGTTATTGGCCAATATTGACTTGAAGAGAAGACCCAAAATTTGAAAATCTTTTTGCCTAAATATTTCAACTTGTGTTGTTATCTCTGTGAACAGGAGCCGAGCGATTTTATCAGAATTTAGAAGACATGTTAGGCTGGCGCCCGAACCCTTATTTGAAAATATGCTGGAAGTTCGTGACACCTGTGTTCACCATGGTAAGCAAGGTTGGGTATAATGTAATACATGAATGATGGGTAAATTGTTATTACTGTGGCCAGCCATAAGGTCCATCCAGAGCAGTCAAGTCAAAGTTTACAAACGTATGACCAATCAGTCTGAACATCGGGGCCAAACTTCATGGCTCTGCTTTCCGTAAGCAAATAATCGGCGCTTACGGAAGCAGGGAATTATGTGCTTACGTAAAGCGTATTTCACGGATTAGCGGGGAATTTCGGCTTGTGCGCGTGCGTATACCACGCTACTAGGCATCCTACGCTAACACAGCTAGCGCGGATATTTGGCGATTGCAGGTAAGCGGCCAATGGTAATCGTAAGTGCAGAATTCGGCGCTAAGCAGAGCCATGAAATTGAGCCCGGTGAGTTGCTTGTCGAGGGGCCGGAAACCAATATGAAAATCTTGGTCAGTCTGTCAAAGATTTCATTTTTAAATGGTGAATATTGGTGCTTCGAGCAATATTACTCCTAGTCTTAGTTCCAAGACGCTCAAGTTGTGTTATAGTCACGAATCATGTAATCCGACTGAGGAGGGCGTGCGCGATTTGGGGCAAAGTTCATTGATAAATAATTATTGTTCTGTGCGTTGTTATACCGATCGTTGAATCTCGATGATTATTGCTCCTCTGATTTTTTCTCCTCTGACGTAGGCCCTATTGAAAAAAAAAAAATCCCGACCGACCGACCCTCCCGATTTTTGTTTATGCCTTATTTGTATACGGCTCTGCGGTTACGGGAATGAGAGCGCCCTCTAGTAGCGAGTTGTTATTGGGGTGATAGCGGTTTAGATAGCGGTTAGGTTTTCGTGACTACACAACTGGGGCGTCTTGGAACAAAGACTATACTCCATCTAGTCAGTGGAGAAAATTGGCGGGCGTTTTGAGCAAAAAAAGGCTCAAATAATACTATGCTGGCAAACTTATTGCATGTCATTCTAAACATTCGGTAGATTGAAAGCCACGTGATATACAATCATCTCACTAAAAACGTTAAGCACATGGCGTCATTTTGGAAAGTGCGCCCTCGCTTTTGGGTTCAAAACGGGGTTGTTCATCGGCCAATCATGTTCGTCGCGAGTATTAAAGGAACACGTTGCCTTGGATCGGACGAGTTGGTCTTTGACAAGCGTTCGTAACTGTTTTTTTTATAAAATGCATATGAGTAGAAAGATGTTGTAAAAGTAGAATACAATGATCCACACAAACATGCCTCGAAATTGCACGGTTTCCTTTTACCTCGTCGACTAACACGGTCGGCCATTTATGGGAGTCAAATTTTTGACTCCCATAAATGGCCGACCGTGTTAGTTCGCGCAGTAAAAGAAAAACCACGCAATTTCGAGGCAAACTTGTGTGGATAATTGTATTCTACTTTTAAAACATCTTTCCAACCATATGCATTTTATAAAAAACGGTTACAGACGCTCAGTTATGACCAACTCGTCCGACCCAAGGCAACGTGTTCCTTTAAGCGCGTTTCCATTGCTTCGTCGTCGGTTTACCTGTAAGATAGCAGCTGGATGACGACATTATGACTTATTGAAAGAGAACGTTCATGATTATTAAAACTGATCTTCATTATTTGGTTGTCTTCCTGTCTAACCCAGGGCGTGCTCATCTTCAGTGTAGTTTCTTACAAGCCTTTGAAGTACAACCATTATGAATACCCATCATGGGGTCAGGCACTAGGATGGTTGATGGCATCCGCCTCTATGATGCAAATCCCAATCTTTATTGCGTATCAGATGGTAACCACAAAAGGAACATTACGTGAGGTAAGAAACCCCCCTTCAAATATCTTTCCCAGTGTATGCAGAAGGGTCGCCGCCCTCTCAAAATTAATTCAACCATGGAAAGTTCAATGGCTCGATTTTCGCCGATAGAGTTGTGTTTTTATCGTTAATTTTATTTATTGGACGATTTTTGACAGATGATGCTTTTCAAAACAAAAACAAACAAACAAACAAAGCATGTTCGCATAATGCAACGGATAGTGCACAACATTCATGTAACTTGCAGCATTCTGATGGACGTGAGATAATGTTGGGATCCCGATTATAGTTCATTATTTTTGTTTTTGTTTTAAACTACGAATTATCGTTGGCAGATTTTTAAAAAACGAATTCCTGCAATACCTGAAATGAAAGCCTATAAATTTCTGGAATCTATATAAAAACTAACTAATAGAATATAAATCTAACTTTGGGGGAAAAGGTAAGACCTTAATTTAAAGAGTATTTGTCCTAATATTTATATATGTAACTGGTAAACTGCATGAATTTATTTTTTCTTTATGCTCTGAAGCAACTGCTAAAACCCAAATGTCAATAAAACATCATATGGGGGAATTTGAGACCCCTGTGTTGCACTGTTGAGCATTATGTTTTGTGTATGCCGTTATTACAAACAAAGCTGACACGGTTTTATGTTCTTGATTGAATTTCTGTGCTATATAGCGATGGGTTTTACTGACCACACCTCGCCAGTCTTACGAAGAGGTTCCTATACCGACCCAGTCTATTGAAATGTCTAGTACAAATCAACTGCATTGTACTAATGGGAAGTCCAGCGCTCCAGACAAAGATGTCTAATTGCTACACCTTCCATACATGGGGTGTCATGGCCGAGCAGATAAGAGGACCGAACTCAGCTTCTGGTGTTTCTGGTGGGTTCGAATCCCGGTCGTGACACTTTTGTGTCATTGATCAAGATACTTTACTATAATTGCTTCTCTTCACCCAGGGGTATAAATGGGTACCTGTGAGGGTAGAGGTTGATATTGTGAATGAAAAACTGTTGCCCAGGTTGTATACTTCCAAGGGAGCTGAGAAACATTAAAAGGGATGTTATTGGCCCTATGACCAGGGCACCAATGTAAAGCGCATTGATACGGTTATTGTGAAATGCGCTATATAAGTGTGACCCCTCTGACTGTATTCAATATTGACGTGACACGGCTGTTCAGTTGTTAGCTTTCCAGTATTTTATTTACACTCATGAATCTGTTGACGAAGATAAATACGATGTGATGAGATCTTCGTCTAAGGATCTTATGAACTTTTACAGTAATAATTATGAATATTAAATAAACACTAATAAATAAACAAACAGCTCTCTCTGCGGTTTACGCCATAATTCTTGGCGTCGTCCACCATCTTGGAAATCAAAGGAAAATATTATTATTAACCGTAATTATTAACCGTAAACTGGATCCAAAACAGAGCTTACCTAATAAATGTACTAAAGATATATTTACACTAAAGGGACTGACTTGTCCCGATGTAATTTACAAAACGAATACATAAATTGTCTCAAGGCATAAATAATATGACCTAAGGGTAACTCCTCGTTTGACTCTGTTATACATGGAAAACGAGTCAATAAATCAAAGATTTAAACAGTAAAATACAACTTAGACTATGACGGTAAACGGAACACAGTGAATGATTTAGTTAAACAATATTTACGCAAAAGGTAAGCATTTAACAATATAAAGGTATAATTACCTGTTGACGAAGATAAATACGATGTGATGAGATCTTCGTCTAAGGATCTTATGAACTGAAAGCCCGCGAAAATGAGATCGCTGGAGGGCGCTATATGGTGGTATTACGTAAGAGGGCGAAGTTAAATAAAAAAACAGACTGTGGGCATAATGTTATAGTTCATGACCGTCACATAAGAGTTATTATTACTTATTTATTTATTGTTGTAACTGAGACGCCTATTTCCGACAGTTTCCAGTTCCGTTCGTGCGCATGCGCGTATAGTCTTGGTGCAACTCGTTCCGGTGTTCCTTTCACACACAGCGCGGCCAACTCACCGAACTGCATCGCCCGTAACAAGAAACGTCTTGCACCAAGACTAGCGCGGAGTATCCGCTCACAACCGGTTATAAAACACTTGTCATTATCAAAGGTTTAAACACCCCCACGTGACGCGCTCTCCACCAATAGGAATAGCGAAACTGTCTGAGGTATTTATGAATATAATATTAGGAGCTTCGATGCTGATTTTTTATTACATGAATGCATTTTTTTCGGAGTGGCAGGAAATTCTGACCACATGAGATCATCTATAACTTCTGAACCACACATTGAATGTTTAATATCTATGTATCATTTGGGAAATATGTTCTGAAACGATACACTACGACATGCCCGTTTGACCTTGACTTCCGGTTCATACCGAATGGTCAAATTTAATATTAAAAAATCATTAGTCCTGAACCACACTTTGGATTTTTATCATTTACGTCAGCAGAAAGAGATCCAAAAACTTAATAAACGCTTCCGAGCGTGACCTCAGTTGACCTTTATTTCCTGTTTAAACCGGAACTTGAAAGTTCAACAAATCATAAATTCTGAACCACACTTTGGATTTGTACAAGCTATGTAACAAGGAAAAGTGTGTAACAACGTAAGAAACGGTACACAGAATGAGAGCCCATTATACCTTGACTTCTGGTGCAACAAACCAGAAGATTAAATTTAATATTTGAAACAGTAAATACTCGTAAACCTTGATTTTACACCTAGGCCTATATGTCATCAAAAAGGGCTCCAAAGACTTTCAAAAAAACTAAGTTTCGGTTCAAACCGGTGTTTGTCACTTTTAACTCCTGGACCGAATGTTTACATACAACATCGTAATTGTCTTTAAACACAAAACATTAGTTAATGCCCTACTTTTCGACCATTTTTATAGAGTCTCTGCTATTAAACCGAAACGTCAGACCTTTTACTATTGTTTGCATGTTTTGTTTGGTAAGCAGCTTGCAACAGCTAATTCTATTTTCTATCTTTACAGAGTGTAATCCCAATCGACATTAACTTCCAGTTTAAACTGGAAACTAAATTTGTATGTTGGAAACAAAATCTAATCCTGAGAACCAGGTGAAATGACGTCAACGATTCAGTGACACCTCAAACACCTTGTTTTTGAATGTCCAGTCTTTTTTTCGGGGGGGGGGGTCATTTTAATAATAATAATTATAATCCTGAGGGTCGTTTGAAAACTTTTTCTTTGGAATTTGTTTTTACAAACGATCTTTCTTTAAAATCTGTACGCTGGTTCTCCATGCTAAAGGCCCTGTCACACCATGGCGTATCGCCTGAACGTATGCCAACGTATGCACAAAATAGTTCGAAAATTTGCTCAAAGTCCAAGAACGTCCAACTTCCCAACGAATTGCATCGAAAAAGTCGACATCGGTGTTGGAGAGGACGTATCCATAGCGTATCCATAGCGTATTGAACGAATACATAGCGTATGACTAACGCATTGATAGCGTTTCAGTAACTAAATGACAATGTTATGACAGCGTATCACAGCGTATGCAAGCGTTTGAGTAACGTATTGATGGTTTGATGCGTTCAGCACGACCGACCATGAAGAAATGAGGATGAGTGAAGGCCCTGTCACACAATGGCGTATCGCCTGAACGTAAGCCAACGTATGCGAAATATCGAAAATACGTTGGTGTACGCTGATATAAGTTTGGGGTAAGTTGGGGATACAACGTTTACGTTAAGAGCACGCTGGGATACGCTGTTAAAATTGTGAACACGTCGAGCCCGCCGAATTTTTTTTGAGCATGAATTTTAATATCACTTTCTTGTTGCAAACAATCCAAAACTATAATAGCCTGTTTTAAAACAAAAAACAATAAAACACGCTTTCGAAAGATTTTCACTGTGAATATCTTCGCCGATTGTGTTGTTCTTAAGACAACTGCCGTTTAAAAAAGTAGAATTTTTTTAAGCCCATGTATTTGCAGCACTCTGGCATAGATCACTTCTGACACGGGCGAGCTTGCGAAGAGACGAAACGGCTTTTTGAGTAGGCTCTTATGGATCGTACTCCTGTTTAACAGAGTAAGGCTTGTGATCGGGCTGGGCCATGTAGTTACAGAGCGCCTCTTCCGGTGTGATTTAATCAACTGGTACCGTAAGAGGGCGCGCTGTAGCGATTTACAAAATTCAATGTCCACTATCGGTCACACTGACGTCTTTGGGATTACTCTCCCCTCACATCCACACACGTGTGCCTCTAATCACACACTGCAACGCATTAGCAGACGACGTGTGCTAAAGTTTGCTCCACACACGCACCCACTCGCCGCTGAGCGCTACGCGTATACAGACGTGTATGAAACAAGCGATCTCTGATCACACTATGTCACCAACAGCAACTAAGATGAAAACATCAGTGAACCTAGAAGAAAACACCGCTGACGCATTGAGCCCAACAAAAAGGAAGGATTTGCTTGGAATAGATGCTGAAACTGAAAGTGAAAACGCTTTAAAGGAAAAACCTGGAACTGTGGTAGTTCGAGAGCAATGGAGTAGCAAGTTGGATTTCTTACTCGCGCTGATTGGGTTCTCCGTCGGCCTTGGCAATGTGTGGAGGTTTCCGTACTTGTGTTATAAAAATGGAGGAGGTATGTTTGAATGTGTGTTTGTTTTTTCTTGTTTTAGAATTATTTTGCCACAACTATTTCCATCGATTACCATTGCTCACATTGCTTTCTTCGTTATGGGAGTCTGTACTCAGGCTACCGGCCAGGGCCTTATAGTTTCTAGAAGTATTTCTCACCAAGCTCTGCTTTTTATGGGGGCCCTCCTAGACCTACTCCTATGATATGAACTCACTCAGGAGGTTCGTTTCTACCTCACGCTATCGTCTCCATCGATTGCTGGTTCTTCCGCCATGACGGAACGAACCTCATAGTTCTACTGGAACCATCTCCATTACCATGTGTTTTGTATTGGTTTTTAGTTTTGTTCTCTGTTAGTGTACGATTGCCTTGCTTGTAATGTAAATTTGTATTTTTATATTGTAGGCCTAATACATCGTTAGTGTATGAACATTGCATTTGCTTGAATACATTATTTACTACATGGTGTATTGATGAACCAATGGACTGAAATAAAGGGAATTAAATTTAAATGTAAGCTAGCAATCATATTAATTACTATTCATTTGATTTTATCAGAGAGTAACTGGTCATAATTCGTCAAGGTGCCGAACAAAAAGAAATCTCCCAAACCCCAAAACCAAAAGAGAGGACTATCACGGTGGTTTAGTACGGGTAGATAGCAATAATTAACAGTAAATCCTACTTCCTCGTGATGGTCTGGGAAAAGGAGGATTACTCGTGGTTTAGGAGTTCCAGACCAATCAAATAACTTTTACTTAGTGTTGTCACTAGCGCAACTTTATTAACATAATAGTGTTGCTTAGCAGAAACAGGTTACCAGCCCAAGTTGCTTTAAAGGAAGGTTACAGAATTGGTAAGAAACAAAAATAGTGATGATCACAGATTTACATAAAACTTACAGCAGTCGAATGATGATGATAGTAGAAAACATCCCTTGAAATAGGCCTATTTCTGTCTGAAATGTCATATTTGATGAGAAATAAATAATATAATTGCGCGTTTGGAGTTTATCGCTCAGTGAGCGTTTTATTCATTTTTGTTTTGGCATCGATGCAATGCAAAATTTGTAATCGGTTTTTCACTATTCTCTCGTGACCTAGATGGCCAATCGATCTCAAACTTCGACAGGTTTGTCAGTTTATGTTTAGAGTAGATTACATAAAGTGCTTACACTGCCAGTAACTGTTTTGTTAGCAAAAACCAATTCTGTAATGTTCCGTTAAGTTTGCATTGTTTTGCCGGGTGCCCAACTCAACTTTTGCTTTGCAAAGAAATTCGTCAAGCATTGGGCCTATTTTCTGCTTAAAGACAGTGGACACTATTGGTAATTGTCAAGGACTAGCCTTCACAGTTGGTGTATCTCAACATATGCATAAAATAACAAACCTGTGAAAACTTGAGCTCAAACTTGCGAGATAATAATGAAAGAAAAAACACCCTTGTCACACGAAGTTGTATACATTTAGATGGTTGATTTCTAGACCTCAAGTTCTAAACCTGGGGTCTCAAAATCAAATTCGTGGAAAATTACTTCTTTCTCAAAAACTATGGCACTTCACAGGGAGCCGTTTCTCACAATGTTTTAAGAAAGGTTTTATGCTAATAAATATTTTGAGTAATTACCAATAGTGTCCACTGCCTTTAAACATCTTTATGAAATTGGGCCCTGGTCTATTTCCAAGTAAGTAACATCAAGCAGCATTTCAAGTTGGTAATAAGTTACCTTATTTTTTGGGGGGGTACTAAGTCCAAAAATGGGATGGTCGGATACCAACCCTGATTTGTAGTCCTTGTACACTGTACCTGAAAAATTATATTCAGAACAGAACAAAAAAACGCAGATGACAGCTTTTAAAAACACATGCCAAAATAAACAGGCTCTGCCGTACATTTAAACATGTTTTGTCAAGATACTATACTAGTCAGTCACCCTGCCGTTCACGCTATGCTTTTGTACTAGGTACCAGAGTTGTGTAATTCACTTACTCACACCATGCATTCACCATCACTGACAGCACTAAATTTCACATCAAAATAGAATACATTTTTTGTAGATTTGCAATTAAATGGCACCGACAGAGGAATGAAGAAAGAGTTTTGAATAATTATGCAATTTTTAAAGAGAGGACACTCACTAATTTTGAGTATAAACTTGGCTAGTTATCTGTAAATAATAATGTCAGTTGTTAATTCCATCAGTCAATCACCCTGATTCTACTAATAACACTTTCTTAAACTTTACAGGTGCGTTCCTTATCCCGTATCTGATATGTCTGGTTGTTGGGGGTGTACCTCTACTTCTCCTGGAGCTAGGACTGGGTCAATTTATGGCCCAGGGAGGCATTGGTGTCTGGAAACTTTCTCCACTTTTCAAGGGTAAGTAATTACTCCCCTTCCCCGCCCCCTACCCCCCCCCCCCCCCATTCACACACAAGAAGTGATACTCATAGTCATACCAATTTCCTATTTTTTCCAAGGGTGAAAAAGCTGATGATGCGATTGTAGTTTTTCCATGGTTTTTCCATTAAAAAGATTAAAAAAGATAAAATCTTTGCCATAATATTGACACATGATTGCAGGGTTTACTGCTATCTATAATCTATCCATTGAGACCAGTCCACAATATTTCCACAATAGAGGCAGAGATGAAGGAAACGGAACAAAAACAACAAGTATGACTATCCTCTGGAGGGATGTACTCATTGGAAGATAGATATATAGATAAAAAAGAAAAGAATCAGTTCAAGAAATATGAAAAACGGAACACAGTACTCGGCATTTAGCTTCTTTCAGAATGCATTACTCAAGGGGAAAAGTTAAGTTCTTGGTTACATCATATTTTGTTGTTGGATTTTTGTACTGATACACCATTCACTAACTTTCACAAACCCAGCGTTTTTGTACACTCGGCAGTACCATTATGAGCAGTGTTGATGTGAAGGCTGCCACACAGAACCACAGGTGGTTTTGAGCTGTGCATACACTGTACAATGTACCTGTGTGCATTACAGTAGCTGAATGGTTTCAGATTGTCAGCAAGCTGTTAAACAAATCCTTTTGTGTTAATGACATAGCCAGTAGTAGCCAGAGGGGCAGATCAGTCGCCCTGCACACCCACCCTTGTGTTATCACTTCCTCCAGGCTCAAAGTCATGATAGTGGGATCCTTGATGCACCACTTAAAACGAACCTCATAGATTCTGTATCAGCTGCACCACCATTCAAAACCACTTGGGGAACCAACTGTGTGCACAGCTATCATACCATTCAAAACCACATTATTAAGGCTTCAAATGGTGTATCAACTTGTCTAAAAAAGGCACCAATAGTAGAAGGATTTAATGCAAAATAGTATCAAAGACAGGGAAATAGCACTCTCCCAAAAACCAATGATAGCTGGAATGTAGTTTTTTTGTTTCCCAAAAGGTATTGGATTGGCAAGTGTGGTCATCGTCACCCTTCTCAACATCTACTACAACGTGATCCTAGCATGGGCTCTTTACTACATGTTCATGTCATTTACATCAGTGTTACCGTGGTCCCACTGTAACAATCCATTCAACACGGATATCTGTAAAGATCCAACTGGGTATGGTGTACAGGGAACTGACCTCTGGAGATGCGATTACATCAATAAGAATGAGACATATCCAACTGATGTTCCGCTAATAACCGACTTGACAAATGCCACTGATGACCAGCTGAATTGTGCGATGCTTGGAGAAGTGAACAGGACAGGCTCTGTGACAGAATTTTGGGAGTGAGTGTGATTTTTTATTCTAATTTGTAACATGCAAGTCCCCAGACACAAGGCCTGAAGGCCAATTCAAGGTGTGGGCTACAAATCAACTATTTTTCCAGGGGCCGTTGCCACCTACTCCTGGGCATGCTGGAGCTGAAAGTGAAACAGTGGACCCCCTTTGCAGTCCATATGAATGTAGGCTTGGGTGTCATCCATCAGAAGCCTGGATACATCCATCAGAAGCCCGGCTCGGGTAATTATCGCATCCAGACTGCAACCAGTATGATTAAACAAAGTGTTTAAAACCGGCCAAGCACATATTTATTCCCTTAATCAAACCTTTGCTATGGTTCAGTTTGGCTTGTAAAGGAGAAAACCTGCGTTTGGTTCCAGTCTTTAAAGGCACTGGGCAATATTGGTAATTGCACAAAATAATTGTTAGCATAAAAACTTACTTGGTAATAAGCACTACAGAGCTGTTGGTAGTATAAAACTTTGTGAGAAACGGCTACCTCTGAAATAACAGTTATTGATAAGAGGTAGTTTTTTCAAACATTAAAAGACTTCAGGCCTAAAGTCTTTTATTATGCATCTGAAAGCACACAAAGTAAGCAACAAGGGCGTTTTTGCTTTCATTCTTCTCTTGCAATTTCAAGTACCAATTGAGGCCAAGGTTTTTTATTTTATGTATGATGTATGGATACACCAAGTGAGAATACTGGTCTTTGACAACTACCAAGGATGTCTAGTGCCTTACAAAGAAAAAACCTTGTACTCACTTCTAGTCTTTGCAAGGAGAAAACAATTATACTTCAATTCATAACTTCTCCTTTTTTCAGGCGCAAGATCTTACAAATTCACTTGTCAAGTGGACTTGACGACCTTGGTTCATTCAACTGGCAGCTGACGTTATGTTTACTGCTAGCTTGGGCCTTGGTTTATCTGTGTGTATTCAAAGGAGTCAAAAGCTCTGGAAAGGTAAGTCAAATGTAGCTCATATCTTTTTTAAATTGGTTGAAGGCCCTCCGAATTATCCTAACTGAAGGGCTTTTGGTAGTGATAGCTAAGTCTTTCAGTGAAATTTATGTCCAGGTTGGTTTGGCACCTGTTTCTGTCAAACTTCAACAACTGTTTTCTAAGTTTGGTAAATGTTTAGTTCTAACACCCATAGACACTTTCTCCCATGCAACAGAAATAATAATCTCAGAAATGCTAACAAACTTTGCTCAATCAAGTGTAGAACCAATAAGTATAAAAACAACCTGATTCCTTTTCTAACCACACTTCTCAACAATTTTTTTGTTTTACTAGTAACGGGGCTGGAGTTCAAGTAATTGTGTATATTGTGATCAATCTTGTTTACAATTTTTTCTGTGAATACTTCCCGTTCTAATGTTTATATTTAATATTTCTTGTTGTATATCTCAGTTTAAAACTCATCTAGATCTAAAATGTAGCCTTGTCAGGCTTAATTCAGTTTTGTTTCAGATTTGACTAGAACTGGCCAAATATGCTCAAAACAAAAATATTATGGTGAGATTATTGGGTTTTCTGTATATGCTGCAAAAAACCCACAATATGTATATTTGCTGTAATTTGATTGTCCAACCTACGCAGCCCTTCTGAATGTCAATCAAACACTAATTATCATAAATGTGGCACATCTTACATCTTAATTATTTGAAGTGATATTTGAGATGGTGTTGTTGTGAGTATCATGTTGCATTGAAGCGTTGATAACAAGCTTCATGACTCTTCTCTCTTGTCCATTTTGTTTTGTTAGTTTCAATCTGGAAGCTGACTGACCCATAGGGAACGATTAAATCCAGCAGCTCAGCATAGCTAGAAATTTAGACTGACTTATTTTGTGCACATTGTAATGCCAATATTGAGAACAAATCTTGATTTTTGAGTAGCATTTGAAACATTTTGTGTAGCGTTTTGCTCTGCTATACAAGGGAAGTTGTCACTGCAATATTATTAAAATAAAATGTAATTTTAAATAAGGCATGGGTGAATGAGATAAGAGCAAGCATAGTCCCTATGTCACAGGGTTCAAAATTAACACTTGACTGCAGGCTGGAGGCCAATGATTTTTAGTGTTGGGCCAGTAAACTTATAAGACTGTACAAGTCTGGCAGTCTTGTGTTTTTCAAATAACACCTCACTACGTTTTAAATTAAACTGATAAATACAAATATCTTCAATTATGTTGGGTATATTGAATGACCATGAGACAAATTAGATTTTTTTTTGGTGTTTGTTCCCAAAACAGCTCAAATGTGAAACTGTGTAGATGAAGTGTTCTTTTCATTTTGATTCTCCTCTTGTATCAAATTCTCTGGTCCAGTAAAAGTTCTGAGCTTGTGGATTTTTTCCCAAAAATTTGAATATATTTTAATTGTGTAAAATATCAACATTACAATTAAATGATAAACATACAGTTTGTGAACGATTTTAAATAACATTCCCGTCAAAAAATTTTCTCAAGTAGATGTTTAAATTTATTTATTTTGAGGAGAAGGGGTGGGGCTGTGTTAGGCAAGGAACAAGATGAGGAGAAGGGTTGGGGCTGTGTTAGGCAAGGAACAAGATGAGGAGAAGGGGTGGGGCTATGTTAGGCAAGGAACAAGATGAGGAGAAGGGGTGGGGCTATGTTAGGCAAGGAACAAGATGAGGAGAAGGGGTGGGGCTGTGTTAGGCAAGGAACAAGATGAGGAGAAGGGGTGGGGCTGTGTTAGGCAAGGAACAAGATGAGGAGAAGGGGTGGGGCTGTGTTAGGCAAGGAACAAGATGAGGAGAAGGGGTGGGGCTGTGTTAGGCAAGGAACAAGATGAGGAGAAGGGGTGGGCTGTGTTAGGCAAGGAACAAGATGAGGAGAAGGGGTGGGGCTGTGTTAGGCAAGGAACAAGATGAGGAGAAGGGGTGGGGCTGTGTTAGGCAAGGGACAAGATGAGGAGAAGGGGTGGGGCTGTGTTAGGCAAGGAACAAGCACCTTTTTGTTAGTAATCTCAAGCACTAAAAAAATAAACACAAATCAGCAACTACAGCAGACACACATACATTTCTCAATGCAGACTTAGGATATTGAAATACATCAACGATAAAGTTAAACGATTTTAGTAACAATATAAAACAAAATAGAAGAGGGGAGAGGTTACCAGAACAAATTGCTTCAAGGCACTGAACACTATTGGTATTTACTCAACATAATTGTTAGCATAAAAAAACTGACTTGGTAACGAGCAATGGAGAGCTGTTGATAGTATAAAACATCGTGAGAAAAGGCTCCCTCTGAAGTAATGTAGTTTTTGAGACGGAGATAATTTCTCACAAAACAATAAAGACTTCAGCTAAAGCCATTTATTATGCATCTGAAAGCACACAAAGTAATGCAACAAGGGTGTATGTTCTTTCATTATTCTCTTCTATGACCAATTTAGCTCAAATTTGCACAGGTTTGTTATTTTATGCATATGTTGGGACACACCAAGTGAAAATACTGGTCTTTGACAATTACCAAAAATGGCCAGTGCCTTTAACCATGACTCAGTTATACCAAGGAAAAGGAAATCACAAGAAGTTCTAGACATGCTAGAAAGGACAAATACTATATCATTCTTACCCAGTCTACAGTCTAGACTATGTAAGTTCAAAAGTATAAATTTGTATATGTAAAGCTGAGTGTTAAGAATATTTTTCTGCCATGCAAAGTTTTAAATTCTACATTAATATTTTGCAAAGGACACTTACATAAGAAAGGTTTGACTATTTTGAAGGAGACAGATTCAAGACCTTGGGCAGGATGTACACAATTAGTAGTGATTTTAGAGTTTGGTCAAAACTCTGCCACTGGGGATTTAACGGAATGATGACATGCAGATTTATGGCTTGTCAAACTTGAGATGATTGTTGAACTTGGGTGAAAGAAGATATTTCTAACTCTCATAGGAATCTACAAGCCCTATTGGACAAACACACGTTTTTTTTATAGCACAGTAATGTTGAATATAATATATCTTCTGAAAGTTGTTATTGGACAACTATTGACTGATTCAAGTGCTATAGTCAAAATATCAAGCAATAATAAAACCTAAACATTTATACAGCAATTACAATCCCCAAACAAGATGATGAATTATGCTGTTTTGTAACTTTTGCTTTTCTTCATAAGAATAATGATCAAGATGTCCGTAACTTCTCATCTGATCCTCTACAAAGTTGCACTAAACTTTAGTTCTCTAAAAATTGATGCTCACAACTCTTTTGAAAAGAAGTGGCCATCCAAAAAAAGGAAATTTTACTAAAAAAGTGTAACATTTGTACTATGTTGCATTTTTTAAGTTTCATTCAATAATTATTTCAGAGAGTCCTGATCACAAACACAAGTCTGAGTCCCGTGTCTGAGTCATGACGGCCAAGTCCAATAGTTCTTAGAAATATGACTCTGGTTGGCAAGTTTGAATCACAAGTCACACAACAACAGTACATCAAAAATTACTGTGCAAAAGATAATTAATAGCATGACGTTTTGACCCTAGCTGGGTCGTTCTGACCCTAGCAGAGTCTTTAGAAAGACTCTGCTAGGGTCTAAACGTCAGACCATTAACTAAATTGTTTGCATTTATACCATAGGGCCTTTTGGTTGGTAAGAAGTTTGTAACAGCTAAAACTCCATGTTCTAAAATAAAAAATACTGTTGCGATTTGTACAAAGCTATGATGGCAAGGGCTTTGTGTGTCATCTTTTGGTCATATTCTGAACAATTTGTACTGGTATGAACTTGCTCTTAAGAATTGAATGTCAATCAGTTTCTGTATTGGTGTAGTACCAATTCTATCCCATATTTTTTTTTTTATCAACAATGTCGCACATATTATGTCAGTCACCAAATGTTATTTTTGAAGTGGGAATTGAATATAAATGTGCACAAAGTTCAATTGGTCTCTCACAAAGCCAAATGTAAATTTACACTTGAAAGATATGCAGATTACAGATATAGACTGCATGAGATGTCGTTCAGACACTTGTAATTTTTCAACAGTTCATCTCACTTTTTAACAAATATCAAAATGTGTGTGTTTATAATGCAGTCACCAGTCAGCCATATTCAATCAATCAATCTTGCACTGTATCCCGCAGGACGTTGGCTCCATGAATTTTCTTTCTCCACTCTTGCCTATCTTGCACTTTTTGATATTAGGGGAACATTTAGGCTGGTTGGTGGTTCAGTGTTTCTACGTGTAGCCTACCTGTATGTTTCAGTATTTCTCCCTTTTCAAGGCAATGGACACCTTTGGTAATTGTCAAAGACCAGTAGTCTCAATTAGTGGTCATTGAAGCTGCAAGAAAATAATGACAGAAAAAAACATCCATGTTGCACAAATTTATGTGCTTTCAGATGCTTAAAAAGACTTCAGGCCTTTATGACAATGTGTAAGTGATTAAGATCACTTTTCTGAGAATCCTTGGTTGCATAACCAGAATAAATAACAAACCTAAGTAATACATGTATAACCATAAGCTATAAGCTGAGGTAAGATGTTGGCAAACTTGGGGGGGGGGGTTGTTTATTCACTTTTAAGCTTTTAGCTGAAAAAATCACTGTGCATAATTCCACGTCATTTTACAATATTATCAATGCTTTTGTCCTTTATTTGACTAGTGATTTGTATCTAAACAACTTACAGTAAGTCAGATATTAAAGTGACCTTTGTACGTTTAAAACATACAGTTCAGTTGCCATTGCTAAATCCAGTTTTATCAGAGGGAGCCGTTTCTCACAATGTTTTATACTATCCACCTTTACTTGTCACCGAAAAAGGATTTATGCTAATAATTATTTTGAGTAGTTACAATAGTGTCCACTGCCTTTAAAATTTAAAAAGTGATGTAAGAATTGTTCATAAATAAAAATCAATGTGTTGGTCACTTTCAATGTTGGTCACGTTCAAAAAACTTTTTTTTCCTAAGGCACATACAACTACTCTGTGTAATATACAATATTCATTCAAATTTGCCGTCACAGTTCAAATTAAAACTAGAAAATAATTGTGTTGAATTTTGTTTTCATTGTTGCTAGGCAAGTAAGCAGCAACATGGATTCAGACAAAAATATTCTCTTTAGGATTTTGGCACAAGGTATATTTCTAGACCAAAATTAATCAAATCTGTGCAGCTTTTATCCAAATTTAAAATTAGGTATCCAAAATATGCACAGCTGGGTAGTGCTGCCACTCATGAATACATGTATCTGTGCCATGTTACCATACATGTATCTGTGCCATGTTACCATACATGTATCTGTGCCATGTTACCATACATGTATCTGTGCCATGTTACCATACATGTATCTGTGCCATGTTACCATACATGTAGAGCTAACTTCATTTATATTAGGGATGAGATTTCTCCATATTTTTTAAATCCAAACACCCAAAACTTAAAATATTGTATATAGCAAAATGATTTGTGTTAAGTATTTTACAGCATGAGACCTTAATAAGAAAATGAGGATAAAACCATATATGGAACACCCACGATTGCCCCGAATGAAGAGTAAGGTTATCAAAACCAAAGATAAATGTCTGTACATGTAAGCAGGCATCACAGTCGGAAACTTTCGCACGCAAGCTTTTTATTTTGTGCTCGCAAGTTTTCATGCTATGTGCTCGCAAGCTTTCTTGCTTTGTGCTCGCAAGTTTTCATGCTATGTGCTCGCAAGCTTTCTTGCTTTGTGCTCGCAAGCTTTCACGCTTTGCACTCGCAATCTTTTTTGCTTTGTGCTCATACATGTAGTTCAGGTATTTGAACCTGGTATTATACTGTTGCAGTTTTCACTATCATTTTAGTTTGGCTTTGCTATAGAACACAAACATGACAAGCATTTCACTCACAACAAAAGGCATCACCCTCTTAAGTCTTTGAAAAAAATGCCTAACTACACAAAATATTTTAGTAATTACAAGATAAAAGGAGTTGAACATAGTATGATGAACTATCCTGTATCAAACACAGGGCAAATGGGTGCTTCCAAATGCAGATACAAATTTTTTAAACTATAGAGGGTATACTCATCATGTGGAAATGGCGTACATTCATGCATAATTATGATGTGCAACTTAGGTAATTATGTTTTCGCAGGCAAGTTGTTTACATCACTTGTATAAAAAAACGTTTGTTTTTGTTTGTGATTAGCCAATGGATGTTACCATTGAATGCTGGGGGTGTGTCCATAAGTGTGGGATTGTCCATGCTCAATCACTTTGTCGATGCCTTTTTATGGCGGGAACGGGCATATCGTTTTTTGTAGAAATGGTTGCTGAATCTGACGTGTCATGGCCTTGAAATAATTTAAGAGCAGTGGATTCAAACTCTGGTGATTTTGATCAGCTGAGTGTTGGTTCAAGTCCTAGTCGTGATCCTGTGTCCTTAAGCAAGACACTTAACTATAATGCTTCGCCCTTCGTTTGGGACGTAAAACCGATGGTCCCGTGTATTGTGAAACACACGTAAAAGAACCCAGTGCACTTATCGAAAAGAGAAGGGGTTCGTCCCGGTGTTCCTGGTTTGATGGGCAGCACATTGCACCACAGCACCTTGTAAACCATTACAATGTGTTTTTAGTTAAAATATATTCCCACAATCCTTGCAAGGAATACTGTATACATATAGCGCCAGGAGCGTCACTGTGTGACGGATATGTGCGCTATATAAGAAGCCCCTATTATTAAACTAAAGACCAATCTAAAGTAATGGACCAAGTCCAGGGAACATAGAGACAAATATTGGATGAGAGAAATCCTGTATAACTTGATGAACTTTAAAGGCACTGGATATCATTGGTAATATTAATAAAGACCATGCCAGTATTCTCAACATTTGGACTGGATTGATCATCTGCAGGAATCAAGGGGTTGATAGGCCTAGAATTACACAGAGGCCTTGCCCTCCGTTGCCCCTAGTCGTGGTCTTGGTGCCCCCTTCAAAAGTTTCTATTGGAAGTACCCTGTTCAAAATGAAATGGGCCTTTCCCTATAAAATCAAAGATGAAATTCCAGGCCTTGATGTTATACAATGTAGCCTTGGCTACATCAGCAATAACATCCATTGTTATAGATTATTTAGAATGTTTTTGTGACAAAAGTATTTTTGTGAAATTAATTCTCTCTCAAAAAAAATTGTTACTTCAGAGGTAGTCTTTCTCACAATGATTTCACTGTCAACAGCTTCCCATTGCTTGTTACTAAGTACTTTTGTATGCTTAAAGTTATTTTGAGTAATTACCAATATTGTAGTGCCTTTAATCTGTTTTATTGTTTGGAACAATAGGTTTTGAAAATATAATTTGCAAGCTGCAATCTCATAAATGCTGCATGGAGAGGGTGCCACCTTACTGTATCTCCAGTCACTTCACTGGTACCTTCCCTTGTCTATTTCTGAAAAGTTGTGTGGGTGGATGTAGCCTGACTGTTGTTCTGATTTAACATAATTTTTATAAACAAACAAAAATGGAATCATTTGGGCAAAATACTGTTATGTTTAATTTAATTTCAGTCACAGCAATACCAATTTTGTCATACGTAATTTTTGTTATTCAGTATAAATTTCATATTTCCAATCTCCTTATTGCCCCTTTGTCATCAAATTATTACTGAAGAAAACAACTATTTCCGACTGCAATAATTTTCAAATTATAGGCTTCTTTCTATACTTGCTTGTCTTACATTATGAGTTGGTACGCTTGTACATGTGATGTGTGCTGTAGTGTGGATACACTGTCATTATTTATTAGTTTCAATATTAATTGTTTACATAGCATATCAACAGCCCATAAACTAGGTTAAGTTGTTCCAAACGTTCTTACTTGTCTTGTGTAATCAATTCTGGTCCAGTAACCGGTGCTGTTCACACGACAGCAGTTTAACAACGGTCACTTGTTGAGGCTTAATTTTAGCATGGTTGGAAAATATAGCAATTGTTTTGACAAGATTTTACAAGAGACCTTGGACAGTACCCAAATTGTCTTTTTGAACACAAGGTACATTTTATAAAATTGTATAGCCATGCCAACATTTAACAAGGAACCCTTGCTAAATGGCTCTTGTGTGAAAGGGACTTTAGTGTATACATAGAAGGAATTCCTCCATGGTACATACATGTATACCTGTGATTGGTGTTCTTTGTGTCCGTCTTTTATGTAATTTGTTAAGACTGAAGAGGAATAAAAGATCATTAAAAACCATAAATGTTCTCTCAAATAATCCATAACAATGCTGTTATAGGTTTAATATTAAACTAGAACAGAGCCATTTATGATTTTTTTTTAAATATTATTATAGCTCTATAGGAGTAAAAGACAGCAAAGACAAAATAATCTAAAATTCTTGTTCTACAGACCTGTGATTTTAGGATAAATATGAAAATAATTGAACACCTTGAACCTGAAGCAGATTGTTTCAATAAGGCACTTGATCTACCCATAGACAGTGTGTGTCTGTGATTCCTGCCCCACTCACATTACACTATACCTAATGGTTATTGTAGACTGTACATTGACTATAGTAATGTGTGGCTGTACTCGGTGCGGTACCGCATTTGCACTCAAGCCAGTCCAAATCAATATGTTACCTGCTACGTACCGGGCTTTGAACTTGGACTTAGACTCAAAGAGTAATTTTAATAATTTATCTCCACCTCACGAGGAAGCTAGCTCGCCCACAGCATGTGCAATACGTGTATTATCATACTAAGTGTCACCCATACGTACGTGGGTAGACATATAGCATCCGTACGAAATGTTGCAGGGCACTGTACAGACAAAATTATGGGTTGTGTCTTAAGTATGGGAATTTCTTGATTACAATGTAAATGATGATGTCATACATGTACTTGACACTAAATTGGGTCAGGATTGACAATAAAGGTCTTTATTTGATTAACGGGATTGGGAAGGTGGGGGAAGCTGGGGGAAGGGGAGGGGCGATCAGATATTAATTTATTTTAGCAAAACAGATTATGCAAGTTGTTATGATAGGGATATTATAGTTAATTAGAGATGATTAACATAACTATAGTAGATCTTGACTATAATAATGCGTACTTTGCAGGGATTGTATGTGAAACCTGATTATTTAGTCATCCTCATCATCATTTAGGCTGTGTTCATCCAGTCTTAGATGTAGCCCTCCTCATGTATTTCATTCATTTCTATTTCTTGCAGTTAAAGTCCCTGTTGTTCCTGCATATATTTTCCCTGACCTTGGTTGCCATTTGCCAATCCATTATTCTTGTTGTCTGTCTATTGTCATTTCTGAGGGACATTACAGTTTATTAGAGATGATGAAGAAAAATATAGTAGTATTGATCTTGACTGTACCTGCCTGTTATAATCGATCGTCATTGTTTAAAAAATGTCTTATTCAGTGTGGTGTGGATTACTGGAATAGTCTCAGTGAATCTATCAAAAACCTCATCCTCACTTAACACTGGCTATATTAATGCCAGTAAACTAAAACAACAACTTCTCAATGATAATTCATAACTCTTAATTATATTGTGTACTGTTATGATTCAGTAGCCGTGTGCACACCCATGTTGTTGATACGTTGTCCTGTTCTGTATCTTTGTCTGTCCCTAGGTTCGGACACAAAAGCATTTTATGCTGCAACAATACCTAAATGTTGCCCTTTTGCGTATTTTGATATTTATAACATGTAAAGCTATATTTCAAAATAAATTACTATATTGTATAGCCTACATTGTACTTCTAAGCTATGGGTGATTCCTTCGCCAAGGCCAGCATGAAATAAATGTATTGAAATTAAATGAAATGACTATGATAATGCATACAAAGCGTGATTGGAAACCTGATTATAAGCCAAACTTGTTTTATTCATTTAAACACCATCACTAACTGTTTGAAATCACACATTTATGTGCATTATATTCATTTTCTGGTTCAAACCCCAACCACAGTGTTCATGATTGTTTCTTTGTAGGTGGTTTATTTCACTGCAACGTTCCCGTACGTTCTGATCACCATTCTGTTGATAAGAGCAGTTACTTTGGAAAACGCTTCGGAAGGGTTGATATATTACCTGAAACCTAACATAACCAGGCTACAAGATGGGCAGGTAAGAAACTACTCTTAAAGAATTGTAAGAAATAATGAATAAACAGTAAACTTTTGAACAGTATACTCTGCTTATCTTCCATGAGAAATGAAGACGAGCAGAGTATACTGTTTGAAATGTCGAGACCACACCGGCTCTTTTTAGAGCCAACACTCACATAAAAGAGATTTACACATGGTTGTACCCCAAAATTTACTATTTTTTCAAAGTTGTTTCCTATTTATCCACACCCATGCAAAGCTTTTGATACATCACTGGTTTTTCAACTTATTTTAAAAAACAAACATTTCATCAAATTGGGATGTTCTCGCTTGAATGGTAACATGTTTCTTATGTAGCCAGGGGACTTATAGAGAAAAAAGTAACAATTACCTACGTTTTTGAAATAAGGTTTTTCATGTTGTTTATTTACTCATTTGCAGTGATTACTTGAAACATCTCATCTATAAGCACGTTAATTCGCACAATGGAATGTTTTGCTTATAACTTTAATGATTAAAATACAGTTGGGCTGCATGCTGGATGCACTGGGCCCAGTTTCTTGGCTCTGCATTATACCAGAAGCAAAGAACCTTCTTGCAGAAGCAGGGAATTCTGCACTTACGACAAGCGTACTTCACGGGTTAGCAGGTCATTTTGGCTAGTGCGCGTGTGGGTACTCCACGTTACTAGACATTCTATGCTTACTTACTTGGCGCTTGCTGTGCAAGCGGAGAATGATGCAAGCGGAGAATGGTGATCGTATGCACTGAGTTCAGCAGTTAGCAGAACCATGAAGTTTTGCCCTGTGCACAATTTCATAAAGCAGTTAAGCAGCAAATACTGCTTGACAAACTTCTTTGCTAAACAAAAATTGGGTGGGGTACCATTCATAACATTGTAGACTTGATGTAATTTTGGCTGGTAACCTGTTTCTGCTAAGCAATACTTTTCTGTGCTTAGCAAGTTTTTGTGCTTACAGGCTTTATGATTGGGCCATGGTCTTTCTTGGAATAGTTGAGAAGATTGATTGTAGGCAAGCTGACCTTTTCACTACTCCCAAAAGAAAATGCCAGTGGGGTGGGGGACTGTTTCAATGCACCCTCCATGTTTTTATTGCCATGTCTTTGTTTTATTTCTCCTCAGACTTGGCTTGATGCCGCCACCCAGATCTTCTTTTCCTACTCTCTGGGGCTTGGTAACATGGCTGCCTTGGGTAGCTACAATGCATTCAATCACAACTTCTTCAGGTAAAGAGTGTTTCCGATAATAATTTGTTGCTCATTTTTTAGGATAAGGGGTGGAGCTGTTTAAGCTGAGGGATAAGCACATATGGGTTAGGTTTGAATGACTGGTACAACTTCTTTCCTCAGCTTGTTTATGTCACAAGATATTACATTAAACAAATTGTTTTAGCACGTACGACAGATTTACGCGAGTCTCCTGAAAATATTGCTCTGTGGGTTTCACTTTTTTTCTCAAAAACTTGACAACTAATGAAGGTAAATTAAATTACATACATCTTTATTTAAAGTGAGTAGGGATTCATGTCATGGCCAAAAGCTTGATCTACAAAAGGTATCCAAATCGTCTACCCCCCTGTTCAAATTTAGAAACACTAAAGGGCCCAATTTGATGGCACTGTAGGTGTTAATAGTGATAATGCCTATTGTAGTAGAAATTGCTGGCTTTACATAAGCATAGTTCACAAGTTGGTAAGAAAAGATTGTGTGCCTAGGCACTTAATATTAGTATGAGATTATTTGCTCACACAACAAGCCCACAAAATGTGTACAAACCCTCCAAGTGTAGAATTGTAATCATGAGCACAGACACAAAATGCACTGAGGAAGTAATGTCATAAAATTGGGCGGAGTTTACTTTAAAGGCATTGTACACCTTTGGTAATTGTCAAAGACCAGTATTCTCACTATGCATAATATAAACAAATCTGTGAAAATTTGGGCTCAATTGGTGATCAAAGTTGCAAGAGAATAATGAAAGAAAAACACACCCTTGTTCCACGTGCTTTCAGATGTCTATAATAAAAGGCTTTCTCAAAAACTATGTTACTTCAGAGATATCCGTTTCTCACAATGATTTAAACTATCAACAGCTCGGTACCAAGTAAGGCTTTATGCTAACAATTATTTTAAGTAATTACCAGTAGAATCCAGTGCCTTAAAAGGGCACTCTTAAAATTAAGGGCAATACAAACTTTTTGATTTTTTTTTTTGGCAGATTTGTGTGGAATTTTGTTTCCTTAAGATTTGTGTTACTTACTGACTTGTCATCGTCAAAGTTCTCTTTTTTTCCTCTTTTTTGTCTCTTTCTTTTTCATCTCCAAAGTGCATAGTCTAGAGACTACTATGTGATTGTGATATGGGCTATACAAGAATGATTGTATATTGTTATGATTAAAAATTATTATTATTTATATTATTATTAATTTGACAGGGATGGAGTCATCTTTGCTGTGGTGAATAGCAGCACAAGTTTATACTCTGGAGTGGTTATCTTTGCTATACTTGGCTTCATGGCTGGCCAACAGGGTGTACCAGTGGCTAATGTAGTCAAATCGGGTAACTTTCTATCAATTTTCTTACTAACATGTGGGATACGTTTACACCTTAGCAATTTGTTCTGCTACAGTAAGCATGAAAATTTGCTTACCGTTAAGCACTGCTATGAAATTGGGCCCAGGTGAGTCAAAAAGCTAAAAACAATTTTGCTGAGAATTTACTCTGCGACAGTGAAGTTATAGTCATGAGAATTTCACTCAATCCACTAATTATAAGTAAAAGTTGAAGTCCAAGCTGAAATGTAGAGTCAAACATCATTCATAAATACCTGGGACAGTTTCTCCATTTTGATTTAAACGGATGATATAACCACAGCCAGCGGTGTTTAAACATGGGCGTGACACGCCAGCTTGCACCTGTGCTTATAAGACAGTTAATTCATTCCTATTGGTTGAGAGCAACTGCTGGAACACCAGCAGAGGGCCTTACCATTTCACAGCTGGAGGGGTGTTCTGTTGAAAGAAATCATTAAACAATTATAATGTTTGCATTTTTTTTAACTTTTGGGCCAAAAAGTGTTGATGTTTTTTGACCTAAAAGGTATTTATGGCTCTGGTAATTTTCGCATCCAGACTGCAACCGGTATTAAACAGAGTGTTTAAAACCGGCCATGCACATATTTGTTCCCTTATTTAAGGACAGTTGGTTTACTCTCTACCTGCATTTAATCATCCGTGAAATTAGGGTCGGAGTTCTGTCTGTATAATTATTATTCAGTTACTACAATTTATTGCTAATTAGCCTCAAAGTCTTTCCCTTTGAAGGCACTGGACACATTTGATCTTTATCAGAGTGTAGTGTTCTCGGATCGTGTTCTTAAAGTCACCTGGAAGTGGTATTTTGTCACTAAAATATGTGTTTTGATGAGTGGAATATGAATAAACAATTAACTAAGGTTTTAAAAAATTAGTTTCCTTGTTATTTACAAATTTGAAAATAAGCCCGGCTCGAGAGGGCGCTGTTCGTGATGTAAATCGAGGCGCGATGAATCGCATGCAGTGCCAACACAAGACAGTGACGCTTGGCGCAAGCTAAAAACATGCCTTCAAAGTTGAAACAATAACTGATTTTTTTCACGTTAGGCAAATGCTCCTTTAGGTTCGTTACGTCTTTCAGGTACCTTCTTCGACTTCCCCACTAGCTGGAAATTTTTTTGGGATGGCGTCATGTTTTAGAAAAGAACTTTTCTCTTCATATCAAAATGTGTAGTGTATTACGGATTCTCGAAAAGCAGCAATACACCTGGTTGAAAAATGCAAGAAAAAACCTTTTTAGAAACGTACAAACTCACGACTAGGACTTGAATATACTTACACGTATGTGTGTTCGATGTTCGATCGAGACAAAGTCTGCCTCGATTGACGTCACAAAAGGGGTAGGCGGAGTCACCCCCACACAACTTTATTTATTTTTTTAAGCATAAAAATCATTAAAAACAATTACTCAAAAAATAATTTTATTGTTCAGAAACATATACTCTAATTTTTGAAGGAAAAAAAGAATCTATTTCCTTTGCCACAGGTTAATTTAAAGCGGTAGTAGGTCATTGGTCATGGTACATGTACAGGGTTAGCTTTGGTTGCTGCAATTGAAACAAGCAATGGTGATTTGTCTACATGGTTACACACCTATATTCTGACACACTTATGTTCGGACATCCCTATGTTCCGACAACCCAGCCTATATTCCGACACCCCTATGTTCCGACACCCCTATATTCCGACACCCCTATGTTCTGACACCCCTATATTCCAACACCCCTATATTCCAACACCCCTATGTTCCGACAAGTTAGTTTCGCTTGTACTTTCAGATGCCTGAAAAAAGTTTCAAGCCAAAAGTTCTTTAAACATTTCAGTGAAAAATTACTTCTTTCACACAAAAACTATGTTACTTTAGAGTGAGCCTTTTTTCACAATGTTTTGTACCATCTCCTTTGCTCTTTACCTAGTATATACATATTTTTTGGGAGTAATTACCAATAGTTTCCAATGCTATTAACCTTAAATAGGAAAACAATCTAAGCCATATACGGCTTCTCGTAGTTTGACTAAGCAATATAATACAGAGATTATCCTCTATAATTTTAAAGATGAATAATGCAGTTGGGGGTTAATTGAGCGGTTGTTGACACCATGAGACTTTCTCATCTTCGTGATCTTACACACAGTGAAACTTAAGGTACATGAGACAACAGAATCCGGAGTTTGCAGTAGTGCTTGTGATGTGATGCGAGAGGGCGGGGGTGGGGGGTGGGGGGAGTGCGACCGGCTCATTCTCACAGTTGTCTCCAAAAGTTATGGATTAGAAGTATCTCATTAAAATATTTTTGTATTAAGCTGGTCCCCCACCAGCGTAGAAGTCTTTCAGTAAATATGTTTATATTAATAAGCTGGGGTCGATTTCACAAAGAGTTAGGACCAGTCCTAACTTAGGACTAGGCCTAGGAGGTATACAAATTGCATGGATAGTCCCAAGTTAGGACGAGTAACTGGTCCTAACTCGAGATCAGACTAGTCTTAACTCTTTGTGAAATCCACCCCAGGTCCCTTTGCCCTATGTAGTTTTCTATCTTGCATCCAAAAGTGTTTTAGAGTCAAAGTCTTTCAAAAAATAGTTAATGACCTGCCGATCAATTCCTAGCAGAGTCTTTCTCTAGAAGTCTTTCAGTAGCCTAAATTGATCTAAGCAGGGCCTTCGCCCCCTCACAGTTTGATGTATGCACTTTTAGTCTAGTTTGACCCTTTATTAGATTTTCTTATATCAACCAGATACAATACATTCACCCCGATGACTCCTAGCTAGAGAAGTTAGATTTATTAAGTCAATCAGAAACTTCCTGTGGGTGCAACCCTAATCCTCAAGGTCAACTTTTGACCCAGTTAGTTTTGTTTCATTTGATTAACTTAATATTAAACAGACCTCATATTTCTCAGAAAATGTGGATGTTTTTTTCCAAGCAGAGGGAAGTGGACATGGTCACTGTCAGGGATTGACAAACTTATTCAATCCCTGCCATATCTAGTTGGACCCCCACACCACGGCCCTCGTGACCCCTTTTAATGTTGGCTCTCATTGTGCGGTTTGTGTTCCCATCAACATTGAGCAGGGGGGGGGGAGGGAAGGGAGACAAGGAATGTTTATTGCCATGTTGGGAATGGTTGGCCCAAGCATTTTGGCTGGGATAGTGGACTATGAGCAAAAATTACATGCTTGCATATAGGAAGAGCTCTGTAAAGAGTTATAATAGACCATTATCTCTGAGGATACAAACAACCACAACAGTTGAATTGGCTTTAATATTGGTATCGTCTCAAATGCTGTGTTGATTCAACCATGTCACACCATATTGGTTAATCACCAATTGGGCAAAGACCAGTAACCGTTTTAAGTGACATGGAAAAAGGTTTGCGGCAACACCATCTAAATGAGTTGGGGTGGTTCTGAAAAGAAACGTTGGTTTCAGAACCACCCCAACTCATTTAGAGATAGTCATTACATGGGGTTACCGCAAACCTTTACTACATAGTTTCAAATCCTACTTATTTTTAGTGAAAAAAATTGGTTTGAAATAAACCCCCCAAAGACACACATTGGCAACCTCTCGTATATTTATACTTGGCAACCATAAATACTTGGCAACCTGCCATTACTTAGCAACCTGTCATAAACAACTGGGGGCAAACACACTTACTCACCAAACCAATGATGGGGTTATTATACTTCTTAGGTGTCGAATAGGCAAAAAAAGGGGTGATTGCACTGCTTGTACACGCAATTGCATCACAGTATCTCAGCTGCAGCCCCACTGGAAATAGTCAAGGGGCCATTCAGAATAGTACATGTCACAACAACAAATTACCCACCAACCCCAAATTTTGATGTTTAATTATTGAATGATTTCCATAATATAATCCTTCACACTGAAGAAGATAGTATCGCCTCAAATGAAGCAGATATTTCAGATCAAGTGTCTCCAACATTATTTGATGACCTTTTCCTGGCTTTTAGAAACAGCTTCATCTTCTTCTTTTGTTAAAGGCAGTGGATACTATTGGTAATTACTCAAAGTAGTTTTTAGCATAAAACCTTACTTGGTAACGAGTAATGGGGAAAGGTTGATAGTATAAAACATTGTGAGAAATGGCTCCCTCTGAAGTAATGTAGTTTTCGAGAAAGAAGTAATCTTCCACGAATTTGATTTCGAGACCTCAGATTTAGAATTTGAGGTCTCGAAATCAAGCATCTCAAAGTACCCAACTTCGTGTATGATGACAAGGGTGTTTTTTTCTTTCATAGTTATCTCGCAACTTCAACGACCAATTGAGCTCAAATTTTCACAAGTTTGTTATTTTATGCATTTGTTGAGATACATCAAGTGAGAAGACTGGTCTTTGACAATTACCAATAGTGTCCAGTGTCTTTTATACATATATTTAATAACTTATTTATATTTAAAAACTAAATTTTGATTTTCAGTTATTTCTTGTGACCCCAACCACCTACAATTTCAAAAATAACTTGAATTTTTTTAAAGGCACTGGACAACCATTGGTTATTGTCTAAGAGCAGTATTCTCACTTGGTGTATCCCAACAAATGCATAAAATAGCAAGGCAATACTGAAAGAAAAAAACACCCTTTGCATGTGTGCTTTCAAATACCTTATAAAAGGCTTCAGCTGAGGTATTTTATTAATTTGAGTGAGAAATTACCTCTTTCTCAAAAACTATGTTATTTCAGAGGGAGCAGTTTCTCACAATATGTTATATTTTCAAGAGCTTTCCATTGCTCCTTCCTTACTAAGTAAGTTTTAATGCTAACAATTATTTTGAGTAAATACCATTAGTGTCCAGTGCCTTCAACATTTTAAAATGATTCTAAATGGTAAATAAGGATTATGTCCTCTCATGTACAAGGACAAAGCATTTTATTATGATTGAGTGCCTTAAGTCATTAAATAACACCATTGCCAATTTGTATAGTGGCCATCTTCTATTGGGCTCCAAGGACATGAGTGTCATGACAGGAACACCCACCCTTACTCACAAGGCCAGGGTCTACTATTAGGGTCAATGCACTATACACTGTGCAACCATCACAATCTATTGACATTATGTAGAGAGTTTGTGTTTGGGTATTTTTTGTAACACAAAACACAATGTCCCCAGATGTTCTATTAACTTGACCATTTTGAAGATAATGATAGTAGAAAATGTCATGAATATAAATTATAATATTTTACATGCTTACATAGTTTTCGTGACTTGTTTTACTAATTTCTTAAAAACTACAGCACCTTAGCAAGTAATATTTTAAGGGAAGCTTTTAATCATCATCATCACTGTGTAGGTGTAAATCTGTGGACATTGTGTTTTGTGTCCTACAAAAAGTACCCAGACCCTAAAACTAAGCTTGGGCGATATCGATTTATTTTATTCACGATATATCGCCGACAATATATCGCGATATTCGATATAATCGCGATTAATTAAATTTGACATCATCAGTTTTCAAACTCCAAGTGAAAGTTGTAGAAGAGACAGTCATAGCAGAAGAGAGTTGTTCTAATGACCTATTCTTCTGGTTTTACTCCAAACCCATGGGGTGCAAGATGTCTAAGCTAGCAAATACATCGCAATATTTAATCGATATCACGATATATCGCAATTATCGCGATATATCGCGATATATCGCGATATATCGATATTTCGATTAAAACCAAATCCATCCGATATCGAAATCTTTTCCAAATTAATATCGCGATATTCGATAATATCGTGATATCGCCCAAGCTTACCTAAAACTATTCTAAAATTAAAATGCATCGGCCATTCTCCAACGTTATGCAGGCAAACTGGTTTAGTTTAGTTTAGTTGAGCAGTCAAAGTTCTTTTTATCCAATCTATTTTCTGTTTGTGGATGATTATTTCTTTTTAAAACATTTTCTTTAATAACATTTGTAAATTTGGGGAGCTTTTATCTAGTTGTAATTATACAAATACCAGGCCTGTATGCTTGGTTTTTGAAAGGGCAAGGGCACCAAGGCATCTCCTCATCGGTAAAGGGCACCATGAGGAAATTGTCAATTTCTACTGGGACGTTTCAAGGGTACCGATGACCTAGAGGCATTGAGGCAATCTCCTTCGTGAATAGCTGGCCCGAAATGCTGGGCACAGCAAAAATATTAATAAACATACAATAGTTTGAACATGTAGTATCTGTCTCAAGTTCTGAAGGGTTTAAATTGATCATTACTCTAGGGTCCTCGTACAAGACACTTAACCATGGTTGCTTCTCTCCACCAAGGAATAAATGGGTACCTGCTGGATAGGTAGAAGTTTTGATGAGAAAACTTCCATCCTTTTGTTTTGTGACTGCATACTTGGCTAGTAATTACTAATAGTGTTGGGTGTTTTGGGTAGTAGTGCCTCGTTTATTTAGGTTTTTTTTTTTTTCATACAACAAATAATTTCAATTAATATTACACAAGGCGATAGACTAAATAAAATAGCTAAACCACGTTGTACACTAGATGAGTCCAAAATTAATTGGTATCTGTATCATTCTGTAGCATTCTGTAGCATTTTGAGTTTAACTCACAATTCTTGATGACTTTTGTAGGTCCTGGTCTAGCCTTCATAGCATACCCAGAAGCTGTCTGCCAGATGCCAATCTCAACCTTATGGGCCATCTTATTCTTCTTCATGCTCCTCCTACTTGGAATCGACAGTGAGGTAAGAGTCATTTTATTTCATTCTCCAATAATTCACATTCCCAATTTTGAATTTTCAACTAATTTTTATCTGTTCAGTGTGCACCATTTTCATTTTTACAATACAAGTTGTGAAACAATAGATGTTGTGGATATAAGTGAACTGCAGACAGTGTTTAGCAACGGTTAACATAGGATTGTTCACTCATCTGGTGTTTCCAAGCCGTGTGCAGTTGGGTCCAGATTGCAGTTTGAGAAGGATGGAGCAGCGTGCCATGTAGAGTAGTTGGTGTTGAATATGGCACCATGGTCTGATAGAGAAGTAACTATCCATCATTGTGCATGAATTCAGTGTGTGCAAACAAGCTCACTAACCTGTTTGTTTGGATTTGGATATATTCTCAACGCATTAGAGCCAAACGAGAAGAGAGAAGAAAATGAAGAAATTTCAGTTTTAGATGTGGGAGGAAAACCCCAGAGAATCATTCCAGGGAAAAACCCGCGCAGTCTGGTAGGGACTGAAAACCGATTCCACATACTCCCCCAACCAGGTCCCCATAGGTGGAAGGCAAGACCTTAGAGACCACTACACCTACCTGATCGCCATTGTTGATTCAGACTTATGAGTCTAATAAATAATGGGTCTTATACTGTCATGTACTTGTGTCATTGGAGCTTTTGAAAATGTGTTTTTGAGGGATGTTAATATTAATACTAATGTTAAAAAAAACAATTATTACTTTTAATCACACTCAAAGTTTGTCAATATATTGTTTTGGTATGGTATTTTATTTTATTCTAAAACATATAATGTCACACTATTTAAAAAACTAAACAAATTGTATCCATTCTTTCAATACATTAAATGTCTTCTTTTAAACCATGACTAACTTCCCAATCATGTAATACCCATAATATGACATTGCATGGCACTGTTTGTATTTCAAACACTTTGCATGTGTAGTGCTGTGGGCTCTTAACAAAACAATGGTGCACCATTCCTACAGAGGCAGACTTGTTTAAAGATACTGGACACTTTTGGTATTTATCAAAGACCAGTCTTTTCACTTGGTGTATCTCAACATTATGCACAAAATAACAAACATGTGTGAAAATTTGTACTCAATTGGTCATCAAAGTTGCTAGAGAATAATGGAAGAAAAAACACCCTTGTTGCACAAAGTTATGTGCCTCTGATTATTTGATTTCGAGCCCTCACCTTAGGTCTCAAACTCAGTTCAAATATTTTAGTGATAAAATACTTTTTTTGTCAAAAACCAAATTACTTCAGAGGAGGCCGTTTCTCACAATGTTTTATACTATAAGCAGCCCTTCATTGCTGGTTGTTTTTATGCTTACAATTATTTTGAGTAATGGTGTCCAGTGCCTTTAAATAGTTTATACAATGATGGTAAAAAGTATGGACAAACTTCAGTATGAATTTTTGCCTGGTTGACATTGCAAAAGTGTTCTCTCGGATAAGCTATTTACGTAATGGCATTGTATTATGTAAACTTGTTTACCATGCATGTTAGTTAATATTTAAAAGAAAAACAAATAATAAGTTACATAATAATCTGTAACTGGTTGATAAAAATCAACACATAGTATTATTCAAACAGAACAGTTTCCCATCACTTTACTATTTCCAATGCATGAAATTTACAACTATTAAGAAAATAACAATTAAGAAAATAAGGCAACCAGAAACTCACTCAAACAAACCTAATGTTTAAATGCAGCAAAAGCCAACACAAAACAAATGCATTTTGAAATTATCTTCTGTGAGTAGAGGAATAATGAAGAGAGGGGCATATCAATATTGTAAATTATATATTCAATATCATTAAAAAATATATATATATATTATCAAAATAGAAGAAAAATGAATTATTGCTGATTTATCACTAATAAAATGGTGTAGAGAGGTGGTTTAGCTTTATCTCAACAATCTTCTCCATCCCAGTTGAAAGCTCTTATCTGACGATATTGCTGAAATGGTGAAATGAGTTAGGGTAGGTGTGGGGTAGTCTTGGTTCAATGACCTTTGCATGGCCGGATTATATCCCAGCCTTGCAACCTTGGGCAGCGCGCCATATCACTAGCTAGCTTTGCGTAAGTGTAATCTTGGTTTAATTTCCAGCTTCACAGTCGTCAACCGAAATGTTGTTACGGTACATTACGTTACGTTATGCTATGCTACGTTATGAGTATGAGATAGTGACTTCTTGGACCAAGACTAGGGTGGGGGTGGAGCTAATGCTAAGCTCAGAGCATATAGCATCATCTCCATTCAACACTTATGTTCAGACACAGACCAAAGCATGCTAGTCAAATTTTGAAAGTTAAACATGGAGGTAGTACAATTTTCGAAACACAATCAGACTTTAGTGACACAATCCTTCAATTCTGTCAGCGTGAACTTTACTATTGCGCCTGCGGCAAACATTATGCTGCAATGCATCTTGAGAGTTTAAAACCAGTCGGGACTTGTGTCGAAGTCGCATTTATTTTATTGTAATAGGCAAGACTTGGTGAGTAGTAAATTTCACCAGTGAATTACTGACGATACAAACATGTATTTCCACACATTTGGTTCTTTGAACATACTATAAGACAGGACCCCACATTAATACTAAATCAAATTGAGTCTTTATCAATATCATTATCATCACAATTTTGTGTTGTTTTGTTTCTTTTATCTTTTTCCAAGAATTCACACATAAAAGTAGATACATAATTTGTTAACAGGTGGGCAAGTCCGGAGCGTTGAAGCCAGGAGTTAGTAGTCGGTTCTTTTGTTAAAACTAACTTTTTCTACCTGTATTGTAATTATGTTTCTAATTATAGTAACGTGGAGCAGTATAATTAACTATAATATATTCACTGTGTGTAATTCTTGAATAAAAACGAATAACCCATTTTTGAGAAAGACATTGCAGTGGTGTAATGGGAGGTGGTGGTTTGTTAATCCAAGCCACAGTGTCAACATTGTTGCAACATTGCTGACAGGCATTTTGTTGGTGAAACTAATGCTAACAAATACTCTTTAATGGAATTTTTTTGATTCCTTTGTTGAGTAACCCCAAAAGACTTACTAAAATGTTATAATTAAATACTTGAAGTGAGTTTTGAACAGGGCAATTGCTTACTGCTGTTTGACTAACGTCATTCATCTCAATGTTGGTTAGTCACTGGTAGTTTGTTAAGTCAACTAAAATTTCAAACCATGAGTACTCCTTATAAAATGTTTCCAGCAAAAGAACCTTAAAAATAAGGGTGCCCATAAAAAATATGGGTTATGGTTATGGTTATGCATATGCATGCATGCTTATGAAAGTGCCCTTGTGGTGCCTTTTACACAAAAGAACAGTGAACCCCACAAGGGAATTCAATCTTGACCCCACAAACAAAGGAACAATATAGCAACAATAGTAGGATCCCATAAACCTGATCTGTAAGGTTGCATGTACTAACAGATTTTAGACCAAGTATATGTATTTAATAATTGTGTTGTTGATAATATGCCACGGCGTGGTTTGGCGTTTTATTTTCACATGACAAAACTGCCAAACTTATCATTGCTTTTAAAAGTTTTTGAAAAGCACTTTTCACCATTTCTCTACTATTCATTTAAATGTAAGCACATGGCTTCCTATCCACTAATCAGAATGGACAGACTATCTGGGGTATTTAGGAATACCTAATTGGATTTTTATTTTGTAACTGTAAACAAGTTTATCCACTGCCTTTTTTTTTGGGGGGGGGGAGCTTAAACAATCATCTAGGCCTATACATATCATCACCATTTTTACAAAGTGGCAAATCCACCCAAAATGATGTGATGGGGCGAATAAGTTTGGAGCCTAACAGCTTTCTAAAAGAGCATCCAAATAAAGAAATAAGTATCTAGTCATGCAATTCAACTTTTGCACTACCCTATCACTAGAAAATATTTTACGTTTCCAATTAAAAGATCCGCAAAAACACTTTTATCAAATGTGAATAACTACCAAAGCGTTTTTCTTGAATTGTCAGCTGTTGTGTTTCAGCTGCGTGGACGGGTCCGCCACTTTGTGAAAATGGCAACGATATTTTTATTTTGCCGTTATTTTGATGTATGAAATTTTCTAACTGGGGAATAAGTAATGAACACCAGGGTATAAATTTGGGTATAAATGAGGATAATTTTGAATACTGGAGAACTTCACACGCTTAAGCAAAACCTGGGAGGTCTATGCCTTGTTATCAAAGTAGTAGTCTTTCAAAACAGAACATAACATGTGCCCTGGTGTTACCCTTGCCCCTCCATTACACCATTTGCTCTGGGCTTGTTGACCAAGTGTATCTTTTCCTACTTACTACCGGTCTTTTTTATCTAACCTCCTTTGATGGCAGGTTTGAAGAGAGATGTCTAGCTTTGGGAGCTAGACAAGCAGATCAAGGTGGTCTAGCCCGAAGAGTTGCACCTCACTATCTGCACCCAATCAGGGGGGTGTAAGGCTCCCTGCCAACCCTCCTTCCAGGGAGTAGAGGTGGGGCAGACCTACCCCCAATCTCCTGACAGAAGTCACCAGCAGTGTCTTCATGATACAGAGGGGCACATTGCAGGGGAGCTAGTAGGTTGACTAGCTCTAGGAGTACAAACTACTAACCATACCGCCTGTCAGTAGGGGTAGGGGGTGGGGAAGCTAGGTAGTTAACAGGTGTTGGAGTCTTTCCAGTTGAGATGTCATCACTCTATCTTCAATGTTAACAACAACATAGATCAACCCAATCGTGATGTCTAAGCTGTTTTTATCATGAGAAGCTGAGCTGTTTCTATCCTGAGGCGCCCGGATTAGTCTAATACTTTGTTTTGTTTTCAAGGGCTACTCTACAAAGATGTGGACAACTGTTTATCAGTGATGATTGATGAGGAGCTGAAGAATGAAATCATATAGGGACACAGCGTTCATTGGTTGAGTTGAGTACAATAAATCATCTTCAAACTAATTTCCACTGATCATCCAATTGCAATACGATTCAAAGCAAGGAAATAATCATGACATATACATGTACATTGAATCCAAATACAGCAATAAGCAGGTTGTTTTTTTCTCCTCCCCAGAGTTAATCAAGTAAAACTTCAGAATATTTTTCAGGCCACTGTTTTGGGTTTTTTTTTTCCAAGCATTTTTTTTTTTTTTTTTACAAGATCATTTTCAGGCCTGGAATTTCATGTTTGAAAGGGCAAGGTAATTTTCATTTGGCAAAGGGCACTTCCATTGTTAAATCTTAAAGGAACGTTACAGAATTGGTAAGAAACAAAAATTGTGAACATCACAGATTTACATAAAACTTACATGGTCTGATGACGATAGTTGAAAACATCCCTTGAAATATTTCTTTCTAAAAATGTCATATTTGATGAGAAATAAATAATCTAACTTCGCGTTTTGGAGTTCATCGCTCAGTGAGCGTTTTATTCATTTTTATTTTGGCATCGATACAATGCAAAATTTGTAATCGGTTTTTCACTATTCTCTCGTGACCCAGATGGCCAATCGATCTCAAACTTATACAGGTTTGTCAGTTTATGTATATGGTAGATTACATAAAGTGCGTACACTGCCAGCAACTTTTTTGCTAGCAAAACCAATTCTGTAATGTTCCTTTAAAGTCAATGAGAAACATTTGAAGGGCACCGAGGCAAACAAGGGACAATGGAAGCCATGGCCTCTGTGGCCTGTGTGTTATTCCAGGCCTGGATTTGAACATTATGTAGTTTCAGAAGTCATGCATGTAGGTCTTATTTTATGTCTGTAACACCTCCCTGTACACATGTATCTAGCGAGGTTTTATGAGTCGTTGAGTAAGAAGTGTCATGATTGAGTGAGTAGTTAACATGACTCAATCAGAGGGTGTTATTCATGAGAAGTATCCACTGAAAACAATATAGGAGCACTCATTTGAAATGATCATGTTTTTTTTGTTTTTTTTCGGGGGGGGGGGAGGGGGTGTAACTAATATTTATTCAATATTGTTGTGTTTGTTTGTTTGTTTGTTTATGTGTTTGTTGGGGTAATTTTTTGTTTGTTTGTTGGTTTTCTTTTGGGTTTTTTAGGGGGAGACGTCAATTATTTATCATGATTTCATTAGAAGGTAAAGTGATCAAAGAATATTCATTTTGTTTTACCCAAACACACCGTTGTGTTTTAAGTACTGTATACTGAGTACTTTCCCGAGTTCTGTAATAAAAAATCACATGCATATTAGTGGGTGAGATTTGAACCCACGACCCTTGCAATTCTAGAGCAGTGTCTTACCAACTAGACCACCGAGATTGCCCGGTGACTAGAGGAAGTTCGAATCCTACGTTTTAGCAGCGGGTACTGCAAATGATTTAATAGATGTTAAATTTGCATCGGGATAAAGAATATTCATTTTAGTTTAACCCAAATACACCTATGTGTGTTAGCACCATATACTCAAGTACTTTGTCCAGTAGTATGTGATTTTTTTTCACTGCTAGCTCACATTGGCGTATAAGGGGAAAACCAAAATGAGTATTTTTTATCCCGAATGCAAATTTTATCGGAGTATGATAATAACTTCTATAGCTGAAACTATACACTTTTGTTTCTGTATAATGGTAAATATTTGAGTTTATACACAAACAAAAGTGTTTAGTTTCAGTTAGAAGAAGTCATTATCATACTCTGATCACTGTAATTTCTAAAAGGTAAAACTGTTATACCAGCCAGGCTCCTAGTGGTTGATACCCATGCCCATTTTCTTAAAATGTACTATGAACGGGGTAACCTTGTTTCTTCCTCAGGAGTAATTGGCAGGGTGCCCCTAGTGGCAGTTGGTTTGGGTCGACAACCCATAGCTATACCAGCCAGGCTCCTAATAGATGATACCCATGCCCACACTCTTACGGGCTGTGAAGGGGGTAACCCTGTTACAACTCCAGGAGTAGGTAGCAACATGCCCCTGGTGGCAGTTGATTTGGATCGAAAGCCCAAATCAGTGAAGTGTAGCCCTCACCTTGATGTGGCTGTCCTTGTGATGTTGGGCAATATCTCATTAAAAAAAAACACTCTGAGTTTTGCCCAGATTTGCTGAAAAAACAGACAATCTTTTGAATGAATTAGATTCCTTGGCTGTCATCAGATTGATAAATGAGAAGGAAGATAATTTAACAAAGTGGCATCAATGAACATTATTTCCACTGCTTCGTTGAATTTGTGTGAGTGTTTGAGGGATTTGGCAAAAGAGTGTGTCATTTAATGCTGCCTTTAAAGGCACTGGACTATTGGTAATTGTCAAAGACCAGTCTTCTCACTTGATGTGTCTCAACATATACGCATCGAATAACAAAGCTGTACAAATTTGAACTAAATTGGTCGTCGAAGTCGCGAGATAATAATGGAAAAAAAAACACCCTTGTCACACGTAGTTGTGGGCTTTCAGATGCTTGATTTTGGGACCTCGAAATCTAATTCTGAGGTCTTGAAATCAAGTTCAAATATTTTAGTGAAAAATTATTTTTTTCTCGAAAACTATCTTACTTCAGAGGGTGCTGTTTCTCACAATGTTTTATACTATCATCAGCTCTCCATTACTTGTTACCAAGTAAGGTTTTATGCTAATAATTATGTGGAGTGATTGCCTACAAACGGTATCAAAATCCTTTAATGATCTGGTGAGGTGGGACCAGAATACTCATTATTTCTGAAGATAAGTTTATGTTTGCCTTTCAGGGCCATATTCTAACCCATAGTGCATGATTTTAAATATTGCATGCACGTATTTCACCTATCTCATATTAGTGGGAATGTAATTAATTAGTTTGTTTTGAATGTGTTCTGGTCGCTGCTCATTGTCAAGACAATCTATATGACTCATAACATTGGATCGCGAGACCAATGTTCAGCTAAGAGTGGGTAGTGACAAGAGATAGTTCCAGGGAACTGAAGATGTGAAACTATTTAGGGCACTAATGAATCGTTTATTTTAAAATGTTTGTCTCTTAACCTAGTCACGTGCACCATCAATTCATTGTCGGACTTTAATTTCATGCAGACATATTAATGTTAAGCCACTAAATATCAACCTTTGTTTTTTCTAAATCCACTTCCACTGCTGCAAAATACATCAAAAAGGCACTGATTTCAAGATCTACTACTTCGTCTCTCAACTGTTTTCAGCGAATGTGAATGCAAAGCGAATTTTGGCGTCACAGGGCTGTTTTCACAGCGAATGTTTCACAAAAGTTGAGCACATTTTAACTGTTCCAATTATTTAATGCGAAGTTTTGACGTCAAAAATTTGTTTTGCATTCGCAGGAAGTATGAACCAGGCTTTATACTTAATATCATAATGAGACTTCCAGAAAAAAACAACTTAATTCCTGATTTTGCTTGAACTATGGTATTTAGCTGTGATGTTGCTCCCAGCACTGCATGCTACCCCCACTCTCACACCTAGCTTCCTACTCCATTCACCACTGATTAGACACATACATGTTCATTTTATTGTACATCTTCTCCTCGGCCAATGTCTGTGGTCCTCCAGCTCCATCTGCACCTCTTCCTTCTCCTTGTCCTTTGCCTTATTAGATTGCACATGACGTCATCTACCATCATCTTTGATGTAAAACAATGAAAGACTGCATGCCTGTACATGCGCGCTTGACTCTCAGCCAATAATAGCCCTTCACGTGTGTGCACATTTCATCAAAGATGGCGATCAATGCAAGATCTGAGGTCTATAGATGCAACGCTGTAACGCGTATTCTTCCAGCTGATATCATCCTAGTGGTAGTCACAGCATTGTATCAACTTTAAAAGCTTACCTTTTGGCATACAACACATCATGATGGCAGCATTGTGCGATATTAAACTAGACTTGGTTAGCATCCGTTGTCTTCTTTGGACTTGGGGATGCCTAAAAGTAACTCATCTGAATTATCTATCTATCTGTGTGTTTGTTTAATATTCAGCATAATGGATGTTAAATTTGCATCGGGGTTAAAAAATATAAATTTGGGTTTTTACCCTTACATTCCCGAGTCCTGTGATAAAATTTCACAGGCATATTACTTGGGTGGGATTCGAACCCACAACCCTTGCAATTTTAGAGCAGTGTTTTGCCAACTAGACTACCAAGATTGCCCGGTAGCTAGAGGCGGTTCTAATACTCAGCATGTCTTGAGTATTACTCCCATCCTTTATGCCAGTGTCATTTAGTATGTCATTTTGCCTTAGTAGTGCTGCATTTTCGTTGCACAATCAGCTAAGTCTTTTTCTTGTAGAGCCATACATAGATGAAGAAGGTATCATTTTGTTTAATAACATTAATTTATTTGAGTAGAAGCTTTGCTGTTAGTTGCACAGTCATTGCCCATTGGACCTGAAGGAAAACTAACTTAATGCGGTTTTATTTTTCAGATTGCTAGTTCCTCGTTGATTAATGTTTGTGTATTTGTCTTCTCCTCTGAACGGTGCAGTGGGAAAGCCTCTTAATAAGCTCCAAGCTTTTTAGGCAATCGATCCCTCAGGCCTGCATGATCTGTTTCAGTGGTGTGTCTACATGTATGTTCTGTCTCTGTCCATCTCGTTTATAGGTCTGTTTTTTTGTTCTGTGATTTTGAGTTTTTTTACCCCATGTTTTGTTTCTTGTAAATTTTGCTAATATTTTTGTCACTAGACATGTTTTGGTGTCATCTTAAAATTGCTTGCTGTAATGTTGCCTGATATTTTTTCTAATAAAAATGAAATCAAATAAAATATTTTATAGAGACAGAGACGTCATGGTTTATCAGTGGTTGTTCAAGGTTTGTGATTGAGTATGTTGGAATGATGCAATCTTCAACATCCATTACATGCTAGAACAAAAAGAAAACTCATGCAAGAGATTTATTTTCAAGGATATATTTTTTCCTTTTGTAATTCCAAAGCTTCAAAATGCCATCTCCTTGTCTGGAAATGACAATTGGCTTCAGAGCTAGAAAGAAAATGGTGGGATTTTTTACTAGGCTGTTTTCATTTCAGAGTTTTAAAACATGTTTATGCAATCAAAACATTTGAAGAAAAACAAATTCAGTTTACATTTGTATCTCATCAAGCATTCTGGCTATGCTTACGTGTTATTTGAAAGCACATTCAAGGTTATTTTGACAAGGACATCTTAAAATGTATCCAATGCAAAGATCTTCTATTTTATCAAAAATAAAATTGAATGATTCCAGCCTGTCCAATTTACGATTACAACTAATGTTCATATTTTTGACTTAATATACACGCAGTTTCCAGGTGTCATGTGAACTTAACCATTGTTAATAATTGAAGGTTTTCTATGCATTGTGTTTTGCAATTATGGCTGAGGTGAAAGCTTTTACCATTGTTGTGCTTTTATTCCTCTTCATTAGGCACAACATCTCTAAGTATCCTTTCAGCATCTTGCAGTTCAGCTTAGAATAAAGGAAACCAAAGTTTTTGTATTGAAAGAAAACATTGAGGTATATTGGTGGCTCATGGATTTACATATCAGTTTTAGTCATTAATTGAGATAATAAAGAAGATTTTAAAATGAGTCTCAGAAATAATGTAAATCTGACCTGAGAAAAGAGCTGGTCAAATAACATTTGGCAAGATTTCTCTAGGGGAGTCAGTAGCATGCATTTTTAAACACAAAATAATCTTTAAAAAATTGCTGCATGCTTACAATAACGTTTAATTGAGTTTGCAAATCATCAGTGCACCCTCATGTGATGTATTTTTAAGAGAGAGTTTATTATTCAGAGAGTAAGAAATGCACATTAATATTGTTCAAGTTTTTAATAACAGCATTTAAATGATGTCTTATATTATTTGCATTGAGCTCAGTCTTGTTTCTTAATATCTGAGCAGTTGACTATAGTAATGCATGTCTTGAGTCACATAATGGCAGAACTTTGAACGAATAGCAATCCTTCCTCTTGATAATTAATTGCAAAGTCTTCCTGCACCTAACACTACAGGCTTGCATCTCGTCTTATATTTCATCAAAGTATAAAAAAGCCATCCTCATTTATAGTGAGTTGTCATTTAGCATTTTTTTTAACAGGACTGATTCCAGAGCATATCATCAATAATCTAACTTTATTTTCAGCTATTTTTGTCACTTTCTCCCAAGGTGTAGTTTTAGTTCGAGGTGGAAAATACTTGGCTGATTAGTTTAAGGATTTTAAAATAATTATTTCTGTTATGATTATTGAAGTGGTTTGTTCATCGATTTCTAAGGTAGATATCAGTTGTGGTCGCATAATACACTAAAACTTATTTCATTTTTTAATTTTTTTTATTGTTAATGTTTTATTTTTTACGGATGGGGTTTAGAAATACATTCAGAGTCTTGCTTTTTGATGGTACCTAAAAAATAGTCACAACTAAATAAATTAAAAGTACAAACAAAATTGTTTAAGGGTAATATTATGTATATGTATCGTAAAGATGAGAGAAGATGTGTGATAAGAAATTCTGATCCAATGAGAACGAAAAATTGTAATCATCAAGATAGTCAATTTATTGAGAAATGGTAAGTATGATAACAATATTTATACATTCAATCGGATGCTCAAGCTCAGTAATGAGGTAGTTAGGCGGGTATAAACTATTTCATTAGTGGAGATTAGAAAAGGTTGTTTGAGTAGCTTCTTTAAGGTGAAATCATGATCACTTTTTTGTTTCACAAACTCATACAAATTCAGTTGCACTACGAAAGGCTTTTTTATTTTAACTATTAGAATGACTTCACTCATCTGTTGATCTTTATGAAATAAGTTTATATTTTGGTCAACTGCTTTGATGTATTTTGCCAAGTTTACTTGTGGGATGTTGTTCAGCAGCAAGTATAAAGTTTTATACTCACAACTTCTCCGAGCTCTGTGAAAAAAAATCACAGGCATATTACTCGGGTGGGATTCAAACCCACGACCCTTGCAATTCTAAAGCAGTGTCATACCAACTAGACTACCAAGATCTGTGTATTATGGGTAAATCCAAAATGACTATGATATTATTAGATATAATAGTTTGATGATTGTGTTTGTATGACTTACAGTTTGTTGGGGTTGAGGGAATGGTGACGGCCATTGTTGACTTCTTTCCCAGTTTGCATAAAGGCAAACGACGGCCACTCTTTGTCCTCTTACTCTGCTTTCTGATGTTTCTGGCTGGTCTACCAATGACATGTTCGGTAAGTTTGCCTTTTCCTGTATGTTTCTACTGTTTTTAATCCAGTTTCGCTTATTTAGGTGGTTTAAAACTCCACTGGTGATATTAACTTTAAAGTTACCTGACGCTGTAATTACTCAATATAATCACCAAATGAGTCCAAATTTTCACAGATTTGTTATTTCATCATGCATTTGTTGAGATACACCAAGTGAGAAGACTGGTCTTTGACAATTACCAAAGGTGTCCAGTGCATTTAAACAAACTAACTCAAAATAATATCCTTTAGTTCTCGATAAACACATTATACAAGCCTGTAAAAAAAATGTAAAAAAAATGGTTCGGGGTTATATGAGTGACGCTGCGACGAGAAAGGTCTTCACAGCAATTAAACCCTTACAAAAAAGTTCCATCTATAGGCGAAATGCCTATAGAATCCAATTGGATTGATAAAATCGGATTGGATTCTTAAAGGATTGCCGGCACTTCTTTGATTGATATAGGATTCTCACAGGGGTTTTTTGGTAAGGGAATGTGCACATTCGAAGTTAAACATACTCACACCACAAAAAGAATTTCCCTGAAATTTGTTTTGCTCACGAGGCATAATATAATAATACGAAGGCCTTCAACTAAGCACACATTTCTTGCCCTGGTAAATAAAACAAGGACTTCTTTCTGTTCTGTTGTTTCGGACCTAAATTCTGTTAGCTTCGTCCCTGTTGGTTTGTACACAAAAGCAAAGCGAGGGTGTCTTCTCTCTGTCAAAACACCTGGAACCTTTTGGTTAAAGTCTTCTGTTTCATAAGGGTGCCCTTGACATGCTAAAAGGCTGCATTGATAGCAGGTGGGCTGAAGAATTTTATAAAGACTCTTGGACAAAAGTTAACCTCCGACATTTTCTTGTCCCGACTCTCCTTGTAAATGATCTTGTACATATTGTGTTCCATGTGAAGAGCAAAAAATAGCCACAGCATGATTGTCATAAGCTCCTTGTAATGTGCATTAAAGGCACTGGACACTATTGGTATTGGCAAAGAATGTTATCGTCACTAGGTGTATCCCAACATATGCATACAATAATAAGTCTGTCAACATTTAGACTCAATTGGTCAGCAAAGTGACCAGAGAATGATGAAAGAAAGAACACCGTTGTTGAACAAATTTGTGTGCTTTCAGATGCATTAAAAGGTTTCATATCATGCCTGAAGTCTTTTAATATTATTTGAAGGAGAAATTACCTCTTTTGTTAAAAACTGCATTACTTCAGAGGGAGCCGTTTCTCACAAAGTTTTATACCATCAACAGCTCTCGATTGTTAAGTACCAAGTAAGTTTTAATGCTGATAAATATTGTGATTAATTACGAAACGTGTCCAGTACCTTTAAAGGCAAAGAATACTAACTGTTTTGAAATAGTTGTGGACAGTAATTGCTGTTGCCCTTGAGGTCAAGATGTCCAAAAGGTCTATCCGGGACTCAAGTTGAACATATCTACCAAATTGGAGCCCTTGTGTTCCTGCAGTTTTTTTAGTTATGTTGTGACAAAGGTCTTATTAAAAAAAAGTAGTTGTGTCGCTGCAATGTCACTGCTATTTTACAGGCTAAGATACTGAGCAGGGAATACTTGATACACATTGGAGACAGAACTACTTCTATCAGGATGTGTGACAAACCAAATTCTTGTTGGTTTGCTTATGAAATAATAAGACCTTTAATGAACATTGAGTTCTCGACGAGAAGGGGTCGAAGTAAATCCTACACTAGATGAAAACAAGTTAAGGCCAAGTTTAGTACTGTACGAGGAAATACTTGCATACACATTGGAGAAGTTAGGACAGAACTATTTCTCAGGATATTTGATACTGAGTCCAGTTTACTAAAAGTATGTTTCAATTTTGAAAAAAAAAGTAATTGTATTTTAGATCCATTACTAAGGGCATAAAAGGGTAACGTCGAGTTCTTACAAGGCCGTTTAAAGCCGGCAGGGTCGATTTGCCGTGTGATACTCAACGACCCTGCAAGGTTTTAAACAGACGATTAGGAATGTGTCTCTACTCTTTTATTCCCATTCATAAGTGCTCTTTTGTTAAAAAAACATTTGAAACAACAATTACAGACACTTTTGACAGTTGAAAATTTGATGTTTTTTTTTATAATCTTGCGCGTCTGACACACGGAAGCCAGCAGATTATAAACACTGGTCATTATCAACCGTTTAAACACCCCAACGTGACGCACTCTCCACCAATAGGAGTAAAGAAACTGTCTGGGGTATTTATGAAGAATCGTTTATTTCACTATTTGGTTTGTTCAACAACTCCCCAGAACTTGAGCGTATTTATGGCCCCTGTTGCTAATTAAAATGATTTTTATTGCAGCGACATCAAATTTGATGGTGATGAATAGACCTGATGGTGAAAAACATAATTGGTGAAAAACAACTTCATAAAAGCCAGGACTTGAGCACATTTTATTGTTCCTGTTGCCAATTCAAAGATTTTTATCCCAGCAACATTAAAGTATAAATGGTGAATAACTGTTCCCCAAAGTGTAGGTCATATTTCATGAAAAACAACTTTTTAAAAACATATGAAGGAAGTGATGAGTAATATTTTCCTCCAGATTTAACTTTGGGATTTTATGAAAATTTGATTTATTAAAATCATTTCCCCTGAGTATTGACATGCGACTTGTGATTATAGATGATAAGCAGAAACAACCTTTGAACCAGTATCAATTGTTTTGAGAAATATTTCAATGACGGGCTTATCTAGAGAACAGTTTCCATGTTAGGCAATATTACAGTTAAGAGTCGTAGGTTTTTGTCCTGAGCAAGAAACTTTAGGGTAAGGTTTCTTGCTCAGGACAAAAACCTATGACTCGATGGGACATTTAACTGTAGGTCCTGTGTACTAGGAGTAGTAGTGCATGTAAAAGAACCAAAGACACTTAACTTTGGAAGAGTAGGGGTTTACCTTAGTGTTTCTAGTTCATTGCAAGGTTTCCTTTAAGGTATTCTTTTATAGGTTTCCTCAGGCTTGCAAGCTACAGTGATTAAGTTCACTTCCTAGGTCAAAATTCCAGTTGAACCCAGTTAACTGGGGTAAACTGGTTCAACTGGAGAGTGGCCAAACTCATCCATTTTCCATATGAAAGGGTCTATGTAACTTTTGTAGGACAAAAAACACAATGTCCACAGATTTAGTTTTTGCAAAATTAGTAAAAAAATGTCATGATAAAATTTTTCGTCTCATGAGACGAAAATTATTTTAATCATTTACAAACGTATTTTCATGACATTTTTTTTACTCATTTCTCAAAAACTACAGCACCTCAGTTAGTAATATTTGAAGGGAAGCTTTCCACTATCATTATCTTCAAACCCTGTAAGTTTAATGTAAATCTATGGACATTGTGAAAAAGTACCCAAATCCTTTAACCAACTGGTTTGGACTAGGTTTAATTGTGCTCAACTAGGTTTAAATTAAAAACCAGTTGGTTTCTGTCCATTTTCCATATTAAACCAACTGGTTTTAACGGTGCTTAACTAGTTTATCAACTGGTTTTCAACTAGTTCCAGTTAAACCCAGTTTAACTAGGTTCAACTGGAATTTTGACCTGGGAAGGCATCCTTGGTTCCCTTACCAGCAATATATAATAATAACAGTTAATTGTCAACTAAATTTTGGTTGATGTCTGTTTTCTCAGTCTTTGGATAAAGACGCATTTGTTAATCATCTTGGTGCGTGATTTTCCTTGTGTCCCCCCCCCCCCCCCTCCCCATTTCTGGATTTACACTCTGAAAGCCATAGCAGAGTTTGTGTACCAGACTGTTATTACACTCTGAAAGCCATAGCAGAGTTTGTGTACCAGACTGTTATTCCTTTTATTTTCTTTGTTTAGAACCAAAGTTATGTTTTCACTGTTGGGAAACAACTGGAATCAAGATTTTCTGTAGCATTTTGTTATAACATGTATCTCTCTAATGAATTTGGGTTTGTCTGTTAACATAAATGGTGGTGTAATTAGAACTATTATGGTGGTGATAAATTGTTCATGTTTTTGCTTTGATAAACACCTTGAAATAAAATTCAATTTTGTTTTGTTTTACACAGGGAGGAATGTACGTATTCCAGTTGTTTGATGCTTATGCTGCCAGTGGATTTGCACTACTGTGGGTTGCCTTCTTTGAAGCTGTTGTTATTGGCTGGGTGTACGGTAAGATAATTGGCACCTAACCACAGACCAATGTTTGGATAGTGTGAAGGATTTTGAAAATGAATAGGGCAAGTTTGTACTGAATCCTGTGTGATATTGGCAGCCAGTGGAGATCCTGTAATACAGGAGTGATGTGGGAATATTTACTGGTGAGAAAAATTAGTCTGGCAGCGATGTTTTGTAGACGCTGCAGATGTTTTAGTTGGTTTCTCTTGATGTCATAAAGCAATGCAAAATCATTGATTGTAACATTGATATCATAGATGGAAGTTTGCATCGAGATAAAGAATAAGGGAATAAAAGTGTAGCAACGAGTTCGAGTCGAAGGCGAGGGCCTTTATTACACGGCAACGACCCTGCAAAGTTTTAAACAGCCGTAAAAGAACGAGTCACTACTCTTTTATTGCCATTCATAAATGCCTTTTTGGTTAAAAGGCGTAATAAATTAAGAAACTCTGTAAAACTTATCCGTTTCCGACGTGCTTGAGCTCTGTATGTACATGTGCAACGTCTGTGTGTTGCATTGTTAACACTGAGACGCCTATTTCCGACAGTTTCCGGTTCTGTTCATGCGCGTATAGTCTTGGTGCAACACGTTCTCGTTTTCCTTTCACACACACCGCGGCCAACTCACCGACAGCGCCCGTATCGCTCGTGACAATAATAATAATAATAATAATATTTATTCGGGCAATCACATTTACAAGCACATGTACATACATTAAACATATTTAAGAAAACAAAGTAAAACAACAGTGGGGTGCCCAGGAGAGCATAAAAGTTAAAAAAATAACTATCGCAAAAAGGCGTATGTCACGAGGGGGCATATAAATAAGCACAGAAGAAACGTCTTGCACCAAGACTAGCACGGAGTATCCGCTCACAACCGGTTATAAACACTGGTCATTATCAAAGGTTTAAACACCTCCACGTGACGTTTTTCCACCAATAGGAATAGCGAAACTGTCTGAGGTATTTATAAATATTAATTTCAGCACTGATACATGTACTCGGTACTTTTTCAAGCTCTATGAAAAAGACAGGCATATTACTCAAGTGGGCTTCGAACCCATGACCTTGTCTTAGCTAAGTGTCTTAGCAACTAGACCACCGAGATTGCCCGGTAGCTAGAGGCAGTTGAATCTTATGTTCTAGGTGTTAATATCTTTTTATCATCATGTTTAGGTTCCAACAAAATGTATGATAATTTCAATGAGATGTTAGACTGGCGTCCAAGTCCTTACTTGAAAGTTTGCTGGATGTTCGTCACGCCTGCCTTCACTTTGGTAAGTACGTCTACTATGTAGAATTAAGTGAATTGAATAATACAATAATAGGTTGTGGGCAGGATAAGGGTGCACCCCTCTAAATAAACTCTCAAAGCATACAGTGCTTAATGCTTTTTACAGTAAAGGGGAATTTATTCATTGACTCTGGCACTTTATTCCTCTGCTCAATTTATTATGGTGAGTCCCTTGGCCAGTCATGTAATTCACCCCCGAATTAAAATATCCCTAAACCAGTGTAATTGTCCAACGTCATGTCTTGAAAAATGCCCCTACACCTTAGGCAAATAGTTCCCATCTGGTCTTACAATCCGCAAAGTTTACATAGCTTTTACAACGACATGTATAGTGGCTGTATGTTCCACAGAGCTGTTCCCACTGAACTTGTTAGCGGCTCTGATAAGTTGTTGTGGCTGCCGGATTTCTTCCGCACCCTCTTTTTGAGCCTGTTAGTTTTACATCACGGTCGCGGTAAGCTGACTAGTCTTGGTGCAAGACATTTCTCCTTTTCCTTTCATGCACATTGCGGCCGACTCACCAAAACAACAGCTCCCGCATCGACCGCCCCATAGCTAACTCACCGCCCCGCGAGAAACGAAGTGAGTGGGCCAAGTCAGGTGAGTGTGTACGGGCGGTCGATGCGGGCGCTGTTGGTGAGTTGGCCGCGCTGTGCTCTAAAGGAAAACGAGAAACGTCTTGCACCAAGACTATAAGTTGACTGGGAGGTCAGTGTACCATGCGTCCCCATTGAATTTAATGTTGTCATTCTACAGAAAAAGCAGGGTACTTTAACAAATGAAATAGTCCAATAGGAACACAGCTTTTAGGCTTTCAATGAGTGCACTGTGTCAATTATAATATTTATGTCCAACTTCTGATTTGTTTTTGTTCATCTGACTTTGATTACAGGGTGTATTCATCTTTAGTTGTGTGAGTTTTAAACCATTAGAATACAATGACTACGTCTACCCAGCCTGGGGCCAGGCAATTGGATGGATTATGGCTGCTTCATCCATGGTACAAGTCCCTATCTTCTGTATATATCAGATGCTCTCAACTAAAGGAACATTCCGAGAGGTAAAATTTACACACTGAGAAATATTTTCAAAAAAATGATCTTTAAAGGCACTGGACACTATTGGTAAAGTTACATACAAAAATAACAAACATGTGAGCATTTGGACTCGATTGGTCATTTAAGTTGCAAGAGAATAATGAAAGAAAGAAAAAACCTTGTTGCACAATTTTGTGTGCTTTCAGATACCAATAAAAGGCTTTAGCTGAAGTCTTTTATTATTTGAGTGAGAATTTACCTCTTTCTCGAACACTACGTTACTTCAGAGGGAGTCGTTTCTCACAACGTTTTATACTATCAACAGCTCTCTATTGCTTGTTACTAAAAGTTTTTATTCTAACAGAAATTTTGAATAACTACCAATAGTGTCCAGTGCCTTAACAACTTTTCATATATGTGAAATTTGATACTATAAAAAAAATGTGTTACATATGAAAACATTTCATTCGTTGAAAGATGGACATTTTCCACTTGGCTTTACCATTGAACCAAACATGCCATATATAGGCCTATATCTTTTTGAACTATTCTGACAATGAGCATTGGTTACTGTGTGTTATCTTGCATTAGAGTTTATAAATGCAAAGAGACTATGTCAACAAAGAGGCCTGAGTGAGCCTTCCATCAGATGAATATCAGATAAAATGTTAGTCACATTTTGGGGGGGTCCAATGCTGATCAAGGTTCACACTAACGTTGCCTTGGAAAGATGTTTTAAAAGTATAGAATATAATAATCCACACAAATATGTCTCAAAATTGCATGGTTTTCCTTTTATGTTGTGAACTAACAAGGCACATGGGAGAGAATTTGTTTGCTCCTGATAAGTTGTCCGACCAAGTTAGTTTGCAAAGTAAAAGGAAAACAGGCAATTTTAGGCACATTTGTGTGGATCATAATATTCTACTATTAAAACACCTTTCTAACCTTGCAATTCAAGGCAACGTGTCTCTTTAAATAAGATAAAACACTTCTGAAGGCAAATACAGATAAGGTTATTCTTTAAGTAGGTTGATATAATACTAACAAATTATACTTATCTTTTTGGTATCACTTTATATATTGTTCTATTGTTATTCTTCCTTTATATATTCTGTGATAAATCAAATGCTTTATAAATCATCATTCTCAGAACAAATTCAGTTCAGTCAAACATATTGTTAGGTGTTGATAAGTGGGATGTGGTATTTAGGGCGGTCAATGCCTTGGTGCCCCGAAAATGCTCTGACAGTAGAAGTTTACAATTTCCTCATAGGGTGCCCTTCACCAAGGAGCAAATGCCTTGGTGCCCTTGCCCTTTCAGAATCGAAACATACAGTCGTGGGTATTGATTGACCAAACCCCTTTCCAACAGTCTCCAACAATTTGTGCCTACAAAATATATCTGTTGCCAAAGCAGAAATGGACTTTAAATTTTTTACTGGTTATACAGCACCCTTCATCAAAAGTTCATTGTTTTCTTATTTAATCATTTGGACTATGGTGTGTTATAAAACACATATGGACTGGCATAACTCGGTCACTAGACATGCTAGAGCGTGTCTATCCCCCGTTTAGGTCTGTGAGTGACTTTCACAAAGAGTTAAGACTTTCTTAAATTATGAATTTCTCCTAAGATTAGTCCTAAGTTAGGACGAGTCCTTACTCTCTGTGAAATCGACCAGAAGAGGGACTTTGCCTTCGGCCTCGTGAAATAGGTCCCTCTTCTGGTCACTCAAGGTCCCTCAGGGGAATAGACGTACACTAGTTACCTCATTGCCAGTCAATATGTGTACATCTATATCATTATACACTTATTGACCTTCTATGTAACATTTGTTGTTTCTTCTTCCTGTAGCGCTGGGTTTTGTTAACTACTCCTAGACACAGTCAGAGTTTTCCATCAAGTTATGATGCAGAGAGCATTCCTGTACAAGATATAGGCCTATCATCAGCCACCACCAGACTACCTATGGAGCAAGAGAACACTGATCCTCCTCCATATGATGAAACTATCGTCCAAACGGGAGAACAAGGAGTAAATACAATTTAAATTACACACGTTTCAGAAAGGTGCTCCAAAGTCAGGCTGCACCAAATTCTTAATTAAAGGAACACATTACCTCGGATCGGACGAGTTTGCATGGTCTATAAAAGGCGTTTGTAACCGTTTTTTATAAAATGCATATGGTTGGAACGATGTTTTAAAAGAAGAATACAATAATCCACACAAATTTGCCTAAAAATTGCATGGTTTTCCTTTTACTGTGCGAACTAACACGGTCGGCCATTTATGGGAGTCAAAAATTTGACTCCCATAAATTATGGCCAACCGTGTTAGTCGACGAGGTAAAAGGAAAACCGTGCAGAGTCATTTTTGTGTGGATCATTGTTACAACATCTTTCTATCCATGTGCATTTATAACAAACGGTTACAAACGCTTTTCAAAGACCAACTCGACCGATCCAAGGCAACGTGTTCCTTTAAGTACATGAAAAGTTTGACATCTGAAACAGTCAAAAGCGACTGGAGGCGCTGGAAGTCAAAAAATAGACTGTTGCAGTCGTTCGGAATGACTCTGGAGGGCCTTGCTTTCAGACGTCGATCTTGTCATGAGCCAAGCCAATGTAAATGTTATGTTAAGTTTACCTGTCTGTGAAACTAACATTCATGTGTGTCGACCTAGAGTTGCTCCTAATCTAAATGGTTTGGCATGACTCTGGTTCGCCTCTCTGAAATGGGTGTTAGTGATCTCTGCCTATCTAGTTGTTGATTCTACTAATTTTTATAAAAAATTTATGACCTCAAAATGATGTTTCATACAATTTTACCATCATGAAAGTATTAATTTTGTCTGGAGTTTTCTAATTGTTTTCTCGAACAATTCTTCAGTACAGTCAGGAAATAGTTTATAAATGATTTTGTTAACATCTTGTTGGCTGGAAAATAACACGCAGCCTGACTGTCGTGTTCGTGTTTCGTTGCAATGGCGCAGAAAGACAGAGTTTTGCGCACAGCCAATGCTGTTGCTATGTAGGGAACTTTCCTCCAATCAGAGGCGATGACGTAGTGGTGCGGTCCGCCGGACCCAATGAACACAAGCCACACCGTGACCCTGTCTACTCAACATGACCCTGTCTACTCAGGGATCGCATTGTAACAACAAACACGCTACACTTTGTATTACTGTTTGTAAACAAACTGTAAGGGATGCACGCATGGTTCCTGTGTTGCATAAACCTGATTAAGTATGCACTTAATATTCCTTTAATTTCTTATCCAATATTATTGATTCACAATTATGTTATTATGTTTTTAGAACCCTGTGTTACAGATTGACAATCCGATTTGTACGGTTTCAGAATCTGTTACAGATTCACATCTTTATGGCCACTTTGATTTTTGAGGCATGACAAGCATTTTAGTTTTCTAATTAAGTCAAATGGTTCTCTGAATGATCAAACAGGGAATTGAACAAACCTCTTGTGTGATATATGTGGTATTTCTGCATGTTCTTTAAAAAAACACAAATGTATCTTTGCAAGATGGCTGACTTTACAATAGTTGTGAGACATCACAGTGGGATAATCAAGCTGGTTGGGGATCAAAAGTGAGGCTGTAGTCATATCAATCACCCACTGTAGCATAAATCACTACATTCATCATTATCACACCACCATTTCATCCCTGGAATATTTGTGTTCTATGGATCAGAACTAACAAGAAGAATAAGTCCACCCAAAGCAAAACAAAATTGTGCACACACAAAACTAAGTGCAAAGATTGACCAAATGGCTTGAATTGGGCCTTTTATTTTCGATTAAATTTCCTTTGCTTATGATGAATTTGGCGTATAAACTAGTCTTCTAGCTAAATCAGATTGTCATGGGGAAAGTTCTTCCATTGATACTCCACCAGTAAGTTTTCTGCACATACTAATATTGAAATCATAAAAACCAATGTATCAGATCCCCAAACCTACCATCTGCAAAAAGTTGAATCAGTTTTCTTTGAATTTATTTCCACACTGCCATTAAGTATATTAGGCCATTTATTTGCTTTAATCGTGTATTTTACTTGTCTTTTATTATCTAGGATTTGCTATTTGACTACAGAGAAAAATAGTCATAACAGTCCGCTGATTTAAGTCAACAAATTCTTTTAAAAGTTTCCTGATGGGATGTGTGCATCGATCTCACTGCATTCTTGCCATCACATGACAATGCTGTTACCATGACAACTCATCATCATCTCCATCGTCACTACCACCATCATGTTCGCCATCAACCAGGGACTCTGACCCAAAATATATTTTTTCATTTCAGATACATTTATTTCATGTCAACATCAATCAATACATAGTGTGATAATATTTTTCAGAAAACATATAATAACTTGTACAAAATGAAAACTTGATCCAGTAAATGATAAATAAATAGATCATATTGTGAGATAATAATGTGACATTAACATGTAGGAAAAAGGAGTAGCATATGCTTTTGGTTCCCCTTCTCTAAAGACAAAGACAAAATAAACCAAAACATACACAAACAAACAAAAGGGACATGGACATTATGCATGAGTGAGACTGGGCAATAGATAAATAATTACCCAAAAAATAGGTGTATTAGAATGAAATAGATAAGTTAAGTGGTGTATAAATCAATCAATCTCTTTTTAATTTTTTCACGAAAAGATAAAACACTGACTGACTGTTTAAGTTCTCTATATGTTCCTAGAGTAGTTCTATACAATTGACCCTAACTCCTATCCATCAATAATCTGAATCCCTCTGGGCCAAATTTCACTGAAGCGGAAGTTATTGATCACCAAAAGTATTTCACAAGCAAAGAATTATCATGGATCATTTCCAGCACTGACGTTAGTTCTTAAATTAATTTCATCCGTGAGAGGGCAAGGTCATAAGGCCTCTTGCAGAAGGCCTCTTGTGGATGACGTCAATTTGCTGTCATGTCTTTCCTGCATCTCATATTTTCACTCACTCAGTCGACCCATATATATAGGGGTGTCTCAAAGCGCTTCCAACACTATTACCCCTAGTCACTGGTCACTGGGCCTTAAATCATTCCTGAAACCATATCAGCTCCCTGGGGGGGTATACAGCCTGTGCGCAATATAAGCGCCACTCGGCTAAACCAATCACAAGTACCGTCTCTGCCCTCGCAGGTACCCATTTACCCCTAGGTGGAGAGAAGCAATTATAGTCAAGTGTCTTTCTCAGGGACACAAGTGTGACGACCGGGATTCGCACCAACACTCTGCTTTAACAGAAGCATCAGAGCTTGAGTTCGGTGCTCTTATCCACTCGGCCACTACACCCCACAGTACTGGGCTTGCAGGAAATACTGACAGTTAAGCGCCTTGAGCGTCACTTAGTCTAAAGAGAATAGGCCTGGAATTACATCATTGAAGGGTACGGCCATTTTCATTTTGCAAATGGCTCTGCCTTTTCACAATTTTTAAGCTGTACAGGAATATTTTGACAGAGCACCACCAATGCTATGGTCTTTTAAGGACTATATCTGTGTTTTTATGTCAGGATTTCTCAGTTTCTTATATAATTACTGAAATAATGACTTAGTATAAAAAGCTCAGGAATTTTTCAAAGGAGACCAAGTGATGCTGGGAGAACTCAAAACAAATGACTGGATGGACCATGGAATGTGGTTAAAATTTAGTTTGTTTAATTTTAGACTGAAACCATAATTATGTTTTATTAATACTATTGTTTTCTTATTCTTCTATATATTTTTTTTAAACATTTCAGTTTCAAATTAAATGTATGTTGCTTGTAGAAAAAAACAACTTTTAACATATTGATTTTACAAATTGTATTATTAAGTTATAAACATTCCATATTCGTTCACTCATAATCAGCTTAAAACAAATTTTAATTATGTTTTTAGTTTTTATATGCATATCATGTGTTGGTTAATTGCCCTCTCATTTTTGTGTGTATGAACTAACGGCATGTATAAACTTATATTATGTACATGATGTATGTACAAATATATTTTAATTATCCTGCTCTTTTATGCTGATTTTATTCACTGGTAGCATGGGATGTTTTAAACTGGTGTTAGAATCAAGGGACTAGATTGAAATTGATTTATGAGAGAGAGTATTTAATGTTTAATGCAACAAATTAACCTAAAGGGGGCTGGCTAAGGGGCTTTGTATTAAAGCCATGCACTCGTCAGTCTACGTGTCACATCCATAGAGTTATATATAAGAACTAGAGGGCGCACTGGCCTACATAGGCGACCCGGCAGGCGGCCATTTTCTAAGTTGACAAAACAGGCACCGCACAGCGTGTGTTTGTGCGGCCATTTTGAAAGTTGACACGACAGCATCGCGCAGCGTTCAATAAACACAAACTCCAACGTGAATTTCATATTCAACACGTACAGAATTGGGCACGTGTCTCCTTGCGGTCCCGTCGCGTTTGTGCAAGAAGCATCTCTTGTTCTTATATATGACTCTATGGTCACAACCTTGTAAATTAGTGTAAATGGTGCTCAGATAAGAATATATTCAATAGCATTGACAAAAGTAGGATTTATTACAATTTCATGAAGACAGTTGATGAGAGAGAATATATGTATATCCTAAAAATAGTATTCATTATTATGCATGTAAAGTTTGCAACAATAATTGTAAATTTGTAATGGAAGCGATCTCGTCTTTTACTGAACTAATCTGTTTGAATGTTGATCCTTTTCCGTCCACTTAGAAGTGACAAATATTTGTCACACTGCAGTGTGTGTAGATTGCATGTATTTTGTTCATCAATTTGAAAGCCTTAAGCCCGGTTCATACTTCATGCGAACGCGAATTTGAAGTGAATTTGACGTCACAACCTCCTTTTACAGCGATTATTCGCAAGGGAGTAGAGCAGAGTTCAACTGCTGCGAATTGTTCGTTGCGAATTTGTGACGTCAAGATTCGCTTCGCATTCGCATGAAGTATGAACCGGGCTATATAGCTGTGTCTAGGATGGTGATGTACCCATTTGTGTGTGTTACGTTGTTTTAGCTCTTATGGGTAACTTCTTTGGAAGCTTCAAAATAATAACGCTAGTAATTTTACACCATTTTCCTCAGTTACTACCTGGCCCAATGTCATTGAGCTATTTGCACCATGTGTTCAAATTGCTTGTGCTTATTTAAGTGTGCTGGGGTGGATTTCACAAAGAGTTAAGACTTAGACTAGTCTCATCTCGAGTTACTCGTTCTAACTTGGACTAGCTTTAAGTTTGTAATAAAGAGTCCTAGGACTTGTCCTAAGTTAGGACTATCCTTGTGAAATCTACCCACAGATTGTATAATGTATAGCTACCACCATGCATACAGTTAATAATTTGTAAATACATTGGTTGAATTATGTGGAAACCAATCACTGTGTGTTAGAACAACCAGACGGCACAAATCATCAAATGAATATTGTGTCACAAACAAAATGAATTTTTCCATGTATGAATGAATTCTTGATTCAGGAAATTTTCCAAACTTTGCCAATTGTTCATTCCCAAGGCTAATGGCCCAAGTCTACAAGTCTACTACTAATGTACTCTACTAAGGGTGTAGATGGTCCCCGCCCCATGTAGTGGCACCCCACAGAAGTAGGACCCTTTACCTGAACCCTACTGCTACAAGAGTGTCCTTCAAAGCCATAGACACTCCTATTCCATGTGTAGGGTGTGTCTCCATTTAAAGTAGAACACTTTTCAAGACCTTTTCTAATATTAATCTCCCTTGATTTTTTTATTTGAATTTTACTACACAGGATCCATTTCAGACTTTTTCCTTTCAGACTTTTTAAAGATACACTTCTGAACTGCTGAAGGAAGGGTCCTTGGTTTTGATATTGAAACTCAACATGTTGTGCCAGTTGGGGGATTTTGCTTGCAATATCTATTACTTTGGGTGGACCATCAGCACCGGCACCGAAACTAGGGTAAAATTTTAGGGGGCACTAGGGGTTGACCATTTTTTTAAGGGGTACTTATGGCCAATTAAACTGTAATGTTTGCATTTTACACAAACCTCTTTTCAGAGCTCTTGATTATGCCATTTACTATTTTATTTTAGATAATCTGACGCGAGTGTAAAAACAAATAACGTTGTCTGCATGTTTTTGTAAGGAAAAATAGTTTTACAAAATTGAAAGTATAACACTCAAGCTTATAGAATGTAATATTTTAGCCTACTCTGGTAATTTTTAATCCCCAAAGTCCAGATTTTGTACACCCAACCCCTTTAATTTCACCTTTGAAAATAACGCTAAATGTATTGTGGTAAAACATATGGGCCCAATTTCATAAAGCTTACAATGCAATTTTGGCTGGTAACCCGTTTCTGCTAAGCAAAACTATTCTGTGCTTGGCAAGTTTTTTGTGCTTATAGGCTTTATGAAATTCGGCCGTTAAATTCAGAGGATTCATCAACTTGTTAATTAATAATCAATTTATGTGAGTTAAACATTTTGTGGATGTGCCAGGCTGGACCTTTACATATTTTGTTTTTAACAAAACTAATAGTTAAGTATAGGTACCATAGAATATGAATTTGTGCTATAATCTCTGTGGGAAGGTTAGGTCAAAAAATAAATTGTGTGGTTTGTCCACAGAGGGTCCACAAAAGGTAGGATCGATAGGTGGATTATTTTTGTAATTAATATTGTAATTACAATTAATATTGTAATTATAATATTATGAGAATTTTGAGAGAAAAAATCTTTCGGACCAACTTTTTGAAAATCAGGTTTAAATAAAATATTGAAGTAGTGAATATTGAACATTAATACAAATCAGTCATGAATTCAACTGTCAGCAAAACACAAAGTGGGTTTAAAATTGGCAGGTGCACTATAAAACACTTTTATTGTAAGAAGATTTCATATTCTCAACATCAAGTACAATGTATTGTAAAACACAATCAGTGGGACAAGCTTTGAGTATGCTCGAATCTTCATATCTAAAGTTGTAAACAATCATACAATGTGAGACTTTGGAACACTAGATGGCAGCAGACTTACCAGGTAAGTTTCCATTGTTTAAGTAGTTCTGAGCATGCACACATTTACCGAGAACGATAGATTTTACCTGGTAAGTCTGCTGCCACCAAACGTTCCAAAAGTCTCTGATTGCAGTGTACAATCCCCATTTAATGTAACAACATTGTTTTGCACAACTGAGCTTTATACAATTATACAAATTGTATGTAGAAAGTATACAGTCTCTGTAGCTCATCTAGCGTGTAGTACATAATGACATTGAAAATGTGTACCATCAAGGTTTAACCCAGGATTTGGAAAAAGGGTGTCCAAATTTGCTAGAAATTTTAAAACTGTGTGTCCAAATTGTTTATATACAATACACTTACATGTAAATGAAAGATAAAACAGGATGCAAACAAAGTTGCCAAAAGACACCCACCCAGACACCCCTCTGCCACACCCATACTTGGAACAATAGACACTTGAATATGACTAGATTGTTGAATCTTATATAAAGCAATAATATTGTATATGCTGCACTGAATGGATATTTTAATAAACAGTTTTAAAAATATACAGTAGAGAATGTATGTTATTTTGAAAACATTTTGTATTAGCCAGTAATAAAATGCATAAATTTGATCATCACTATGGAATGTGTGTGGTTTGGAAATGGGTTTGGGCTTTAATGACAGTGAATTTGCAAGTCTTTGTCTTTAAAATTAATAAGGCAATGTAAGAATTATACACATTTAATAAAACACTTCTTTCTAGGAAAATGTTGTGTTTCCTTATTTTCCCAAAGCAATGTAAATGTTATTTTTTAAGATTTCAAAATAAGATCTTCCAAAAGCCAAATCATTCTTGTGTAAATTTTCAATATTGGGTTTGGGTTTCATTCTATAGTGACAACATTTTAAAATTAACATGTGAAATTCACAACATTCCTGTCCAATGAATCAAACACCACTATAAAACATTACTTGTAACAGGTGCACCTACTTCAAAAAACTATTGGAAGGAGGCGAGCAATGTATAGTCCATAAAAAGGATTTCTTGGCAAACATTTGCAAATATAGGTTTTGTAAAATTTAGATTGAAATGTACTCCAGGTAAAAGCATGTTTTGAGTATTTACAAATTTGAAGACTTGTATGGTATTGTCCATAAAAAAGATTTACTTGGCAAACATTTGCAATTAACGGTATTTACAATTTAGATTGAAGGCAAAAGCATGTTTTGAGTATTTACAGTTTTTAAGATGTTAATAGTACGTGCATGCCATCTTTGCTGGAAAAACATCATTCCTATTTACATATTTCAATAAATACAATTATTTTCATGCCTGGGATTTCACAGAGGCCATGAAGGCCGCCATTAGCCGTTTTGAGATATGGTGGCCGTGGGCCAATTTCATAGAGCTGCTTAAGCAAAAAATTTGCTTAAGCACGAAAATAGCTTGCTTATTTTACACATGTTACTGGCCAAAATTTCATGCCATATACATTGCTTGTGACTGGTATATAGCTGTTGTTTACTAAGCATAACAATTGAATGGAGTCTTGGCCAGTATCTGATTTTACTAAGCAAGGAACTTCTTTGCTTAAGCAAAACTTTGTGCTTAAGCAGCTCTATGAAATTGGGCCCTGGTTTAGTGTTATAGTTTTGTGTCTGCACCATATCTCAATATGGTTAATAGCCTATGTTGCTTCTTTTCTTGGCCATGGAGTCCCTTCAAAAGTTTCCAATAGACTTTAAGATTTTCCAATTGAAGTGCCCTTTTTGAAATGAAAGTGGCCTTGTCCTCTCAAAAGCTGAAATTCGAGGCATGTATTTTGTCTTCTAAGGGTAACAAACAATGCAAAAAGTATATATTGGTTTTTATCCATATACACCTATGTGTGTTAATAGCACTGTATACTCAGTACTTACCAAAGTTCTGTGACTAAAATCACAGCCATATTACTCAGGTGGGATTCAAACCCACGACCTTTTGCAATTCTAGAGCAGTGTCATACTAACTATGGGTAAAAACCAATCTTTATCCCGATGCAAATTTAACATCTATTAAATACAAAAAGGCTTTTAAAATTACAAGAAAATATAAAAAGATGATTCTCGGTTGGCATACTTGTAGACCTATGGCTTTCTGCAGGCAATCCTGTCATCAGTCAGTGATTTTAAATGACTTTTTCTGGTTCAGATAGTCACTGACGCTTCTTGCTCTCTGTGACAGACGTAAGGAAGCCCGTCTTATAAGCCCAGAGGTTGCTTGTGAAGACGACTTCTCCCACTCACTAGCTGGTGCTGTCATCGTGTTCTTCTTTGCTTTATTGCTGGACATAGGATCATAACGAATAGATGAACTCCTCCGCTTTCGGTTTGAGTTCAAAGGTGCAAGAGGCATCTTGAAGGGGGCGTTGTCATCTCTCTCTGTGGGTGTGGTGAGGATGGAGCGAGGTTTCCGAAGCGTCTTGCAGGCGTTCAGCATCTGCAGTACTCCTGTGGGTGCAGGGCGACTCTCTGGTTCTAGTAGAGCCATCCTACGAAGAAGTCGTCTAAGATTAGGGCTCACACCGCGGAAAAGTTGGTGGTCCAAATCCACACTTGGGTTGTTGTGCATGAATTTACCAACTGGGACCTGTCCATAACCGGGAAATGGCAAATATGTTGCCATTACTTCAAGGTGTGGTTCTTTTGTCTTATCAGTTTGGTGGAGAAGGGAGTGGTCGGCTGCGGCATTGAATAACATTCCAAGCATGAAAATATCAGCTGGCTTCGATGGTTTGTCAAATTCTCGTGCCCAGTTCGGATTGTAGGCCTCTGGGGGTAGGGCGTATGTTAAGCTTTTAGACCTGCCCTCTTCCATGGCATACTTGTCACCCTCAGCTTTGAGACAAAGCTGAGATAGTCCGTAGTCTGTCAACTTTGCTACTCCATCCCCGTTGTGGTATTCCGTCATGACCACACTGAATGGTGTGAGGGCATTGTGAGCCACACCGTTGGAGTGTAGGAAAGACAACCCAGTAGCAAGCTGCACGAAAAGCGATTTATACGAGTCATCCGTCATTCCCTTGTGCTTGTGTATCAGAAATTCATTCAAAGTTTGACTGTCATATTTCTTCCAGACACTACACAAGTACACTGTACCTTGTTGTTTGTGAAGGAAAGCCTCTTTCACCTTCATAATGTTCTCATGTTTGAGCATGAAAACGATGTTTTCCTTGTACACGCCGAGGGCTCTCATAGCAAACTCTCTGCTACCACACGGGACGAGCTTCATCCGACGCTCTTTCTTACCGGGCCCACGGCGTTCCATTACCCGGTGATCGGGGCCGAAGAACCCGCTGCAAATTCTCTCAACTGGCGTGTAGCGGTTCATGATTGAGGTGCAAACTATCAGCCAAAATTACAAAATTATTAGTGTCACAGATGATCAAAAAAGAACAGATCCAAATTGCAGAGCACACAAATCAGTCTAACTTCCAGGTAACGGAATCCGTTTTAATCTTGTTTGGGCGAGTTCGAATAGAGCGCCATTGTTCACATACAAGATTTCTATTGGACGATTTCCTGGTTCCCAAGGTAGCAGCTATAAAATGGCCTTTGACCGCTTTTGTTTGTGAACAAAGGACACACAGCTAGCGTATACAAACAAAGGTTGTGTGCAAAGTGAAGGCCGTTGTAAACAGCTGGTGCATTGCCCTTGTACATCTACTAGTTGGCCTTTGCACTGGATATTAAAGCATGCTTGTATTGAGAAATACACTCGAGTTCCACCTAAGACCATCAAGACATCAGAGAAAGGACGTAGGCCCCTACGTGGGGCTTCATTGTTATTCCCCATCTTTGGGTGATCCAAAATTGAGAGTTGTTTTTAGTTAAAATATGATTGCGCAAAGGGTCAGTGACGAATACTTTTCAAACATATATGTTTATCTGATTTCCAGATGTTTGCAATTAACAGGACGGTATTCTTCTTATAATTTGAAGTTTGTCCTCAAACCAGTGCAACTATTTAATATTAATTTTGTATGCTTTTTGTTCAACATAATTTGTCTTGTAATACGGTGCGGCCAACTAAGTGTTAGCGCAATTACACATATGTATAAATGGGGCCATGGGTGCAACCGTACGGCATCGATCGGTTGAAATGACTGGTTTCGCTGCGAGTGGCTTTCTCTAGATTAAAAAATATGTGCCAATCTAAGTCTTGTTGGTGCCGAGTTACTATGGGCACAGATTGTCAATGTGACAGAAGGCCTATATGCAGACTTGGAATTCCATCTTTGAACGTGTTGAAAAAGACAAAACCATTTTAATTTTTCAAAGGGCACTGCCATTAGGAAAATCTTAAAGTCTCTGATGGGACATTTTGAAGGGCACCAGTCCAAGGTGCCAAGATCAGGGGCAAGGAGGCTGGCCTCCGTGGCCTGTATTTTGTGGCCTACTAGAATGCTCATTCATTATGTTACTCAATTTACTTTTTTTGCTGGTATATACTTACTCAAACAAGACTGCAGATGTCCGCCGTCGTTCACGGTATGTGTTTTTCTTTGCCCGGCACATGGCAAACTGCAGTATTTTAAAACCGCGCGCGTTAAAGTTTCGTGTTCGACTATAATTGCGCGTCGGCGACATACAAATATATATAATTAAAATAACTAGTTGTGCTATTCTATATCTATGGCGACATAAAAGAAAACTGGATAGATTTCCATCAAAGATCATAGATACGATCTTTGAATTATATACATTAGACCTATCAATGTGAAAAAACGCTGGCTTATAATTATTCTCGAAGACATAAGTGTGCAATGTAGAGCCTATGCTATTTTGTGAAAAAATATCACTTCTCACATTTTTGTTTGCTATGAATTATTCTAGTAATCAGCAGTTTTATCACGCGCTTAGCAAATTGGGGGAGGGGGTAGTTCTATGTTAACCGCCCTATTAACAAAAAGTGGTGGTGGGGGGGGGGGCTATAATTTCCCCGCGCGGCAGCGCAACACTAAGCGGCATTGAGTTACCACAATGGCAGACTTACATTTGTACAAGCAGCGTTATTGTTTTATATATTACACAACATCAATGGTTTGGGGTTCAATCGTTGATCTCCTTTAAAACTGCTGTTAAATTTAATACCCCCCCCCCCCCTTCCCACGAGGTTTGATGCAGTTGTCCTAACCATTCTGGGCTAAATTCCATAAAGCCTGTAACCATAAAACTTCCTTGAGAAGCACAGAAAAGTGTTGCTTACAGAAACAGGTTACCATCCAAAACATTGCTGTGACTGGTGCCCCACTCAATGTTTGCAATTTGCAAGCAATATTTTCTGCTAAACATCTTGTATTTTTGAAATTTGGCTCTGTGTTCATGCAGATCAATGTGTTTAATTCAATTCGTTAATCAGGAAAACAACTTAACCGGGATCTGTCTTTTTATTTTGGGGGGTGGGGTAGGGGGTTGCAAAGAAAGTTACTTGGCCAAATTTAATGGCTCTAAAGCAAAGAATCGACCAAGACGGGAGCAGGGAATTCCATGCTTATGTCCAGCATATTACACAGTCAAGCTGGGAATGATTTGTAGAGTGCATGTGCACATGCATTCGTCGATTACAGTTAGCTATTAAAGATGAAGCGTTTGTCCTATATAGACCAAGAGTGGTGACCACAAGTACAGAAGGCAGTAAGCAGTGCCATGAACTTGGCCCTTTAGAAGCAACCCCCCCCCCCCCCACCCAGTGCCGCTGTTGATCCCACTCGCCCACCCCCACTCACCACCCATATTATATACGCCCGTTTGTGTAGCTGACACCATATCAGTTTTTGCAAAAATAAAGCCACAATATGTTTTATTTTGGGGGGGTTTAATTGGTTACATAAAATGCATTGAATCTTTTCATTACAAAATTCAAAAACTCTATAAACATGTAAAAAGTACTGCATGTAGTAAATGAATTTTCCAGAACACTTGTTAGTAAAATTCATCGGGAATATAACAGCTTTTTATATGGTTATAACAACTTGAAACCCCCTAAAAAAAAACATATTCCCCCAATGTATTAGACTTGTGGACAAGTCGTTAAATTAGTCCCACGTGGTGAGCTAGTCGAGTTGTGGCAGTGCTTTCGCGAGATCACTGCTCTCGCGCGAACTGCTGGCTCCCCGGATTTCTACTCCTCATTAAAGGGGAGCCAGCAGTTTGCGCGAGAGCAGTGATCTCGCGAGAGCATAGACTTGTGGACAAGTCGTTATATCGGCCCCACGCCCTGAGATAGTGCTCTCGCGAGATCACTGCTCTCGCGCGAACTGGTGGCTCCCCGATTTCGACTAGAGTCAAAGAGAGCACTATCTCAGCGCGTGGGGCCGATTTAACGACTTGTCCACAAGTCTAGTGAGAGCACCGCCACAACTAGACTATCTCACCGCGTGGGACCGATTTAACGACTTGTCCACAAGTCTACCAATGTATCTGTAAAGCTCTCATAAATATTAAATGACTACAATTAGTAATATTCATTTACAACCTGGTTAAGGCTACTGTGTTTTTAATGTCCAACGCTTTTAAGGCACTGGACACTACTGGATTGTCAAAGACCAGTATTCTCACTTGGACCCAATTTCATAGAGCTGCTTAGCACTGAAATTTGCTTAGCATAAAATTTCTTCCTTGATAAAAACAGGATTACCAACCAAGTTTCCTACTATTGGAATATTGCTTGTTGCAGGTATTTAGCTGTTGTTTGCTTATCCTAAAAATCACGTGGAAATTTGGTTGGTAATCCTGTTTTTATCAAGGCAACAAAATTCATACTTAGCAAATTTTTGTGCTTAGCAGCTCTATGAAATTGGGCCCTGGTGTAACCCAAAATATGCATCAAAAAACAAACCCGTGGAAACAATTGGTCATCAAATTTGCAAGAGACTAATGGAAGAAGAAAAAATCTTGTTGCATTACGTTGTGTGCTTTCAGACACATACTATAGGGCTTCAGCTGAAGTAAGCTGAAGTATTCTAGTATTTAAGTGAGAAAATACATTCTTTCTCATGCCGTTTCTCACAAAGTGTTATACTATCAACAGCTCCCCATTGCTCGTTACCAAGTAAGTTTTTATGCTAACAGTTATTTTGAGTAACTGCCAATAGTGTCCGGTGCCTTTAAGAAATTGCTGATCAAACATTTGCGACAAACCAATACCATACAAGACATAGCATTTTGGTTGGAAGCAATTCTGCAATAACACAAACAGAGATAGGAAATCAAAGCTAATGAAAATCACATTAAGCTTCCATATAAGAAACTAAAGCATGAACTATAAATATCGATGTACAATGGTGTTATATAGTTAAACTGACAATTCAAATGAACTATAAATACTCAAACATGTAATATATACCAAACTGTGTAGAAGACAAATCCTGAGGCTGCATTGTATACAAAATTACACAATGAAAACTGCATCTTCACAGTTTTGAGCTAGAATTGAATAGTATAAAACCTTTTGCACCGACTTTGCGATTGTTTGTCTAAGTAAGTGCCCTAACAATGAGACCCTGTCACTTTTCAGAACTGTTATCTTTTCAAGATAATTGACATTAAAAGTCTTATGCTTACTTGAACTTCTGGGACCAAGTTTGTCCCAACCATGTGCGACACGATTCTGTATCTTCAAATACTTTAGTTTTTACATATTTTATGGCTACAAACTTATATAATTTTGTTGGGATAGTCAAATTAAGCCATGAAATATGAGTAAATACAGTCAAGTAAAAAAAAACTTTTCCTCCATTTCTGGTTTACTTGTAAACAATTATGAATTTTGCCAAACTGACACTCATATTGGGGTGTCGTGGCCGAGCGGATAAGAGCACCGAATTCAAGCTCTGCTGATTCTGTTAAGCAGAGTGTGGGTTTGAATCCAGGTCATGACACAAGTGTCCCTGAGCAAGACACTGAACTTTAATTGCTTCTCTCCACCCAGGGGTAAATGGGTACTTGTTAGGGCAGAGATGGTTCTTGTGATTGATTTAGCCGAGTAGTGCATATTAATGTTGCACAGACTGCATACTCCCCCAGGGAGCTGAGATGGTTTAAGGAATGATTTAAGGCCCAGTGACCAGAGGTAATAGCTGGAAGCGCTTTGGGACACCCTTCGGAAGGGAAAAAACGCTGTATACAAACTTAATATTATATTATCATGTTATCATTAAACTGTCGTAATGGTCTCACAAATTCAGGGGCGACTGGAAAATTGGGTTTCTATAAAACACAATGCCAAAAAATAGTCCTACTGCATAGTGTCGAATGCATCCCTTCAAAGAGTTTTAATCAAATGCAGCATACACGATGTTTGCATTGATTGATTTTATACACCATCATCATGTAATAACTATCAAAATATGATTAAAAACCTCAACTACCTGAAAATTTCATTGAAATAAGTACTTTATTTTAATAATAATAATAAAAGCGAACAAATCTGTCAGTCAGTGATGCACATGGCACTCTTCGCTCGGCCCCAGCAGCCAGTCTATCCAGGACCACTGGGATGGGCTAATCAGCTTGCACAGATTTGTGCCTAGGAAGTACGTCATGCGTTCAGTGTATTTCTATGGTGCAGTGTGATGCATGATGGGACTGAGCACTTTCTGGATTGACCAATGAGCTTGCTTGATACATTTGCCCATCCCAGCACCTTTGGTTAAGGCAAGGTGCTGGGGACGAGCCAAATGGCACTCCAACATTACCATCATTTATCCTATAAGGTTTTTAGAGCTACGATTTGAAGTATGAGATCTTTTCCCTTCACATGCTGCAAGTCAGCTCAAGTAAAACATTTTTCTGGAACCATATAGAATCTGGAATTCAGACTTTAGCCGTGTTCCATTGGACTTTTTCTTCCACTTCCACGTGGAAAGTTACCGTGACTGGCTTTTGTGAAATTCTACCGTATGTTCCCACCTGGACTTATACTCTGCGACGTTTGCATAGCAAGTACAGTCTTCCGCGACCTCTTTCGGCCTGTTAGTTTTAAATCACGGTCGTGGTAAGTTGACAGGGAGGTCAGTTTACCATGTGTCTCCATTGGATTTAATTTTGTCATTCTACAGAAAAGTCGCTGTACTTTAACAAAAATAAGTGCAATGGGAACACGGCTTTATGTTGATATGTAGCTATAGGGAGTCAGCTATAGACTAGTCAGATAGTTCACTTGGAGGCAATATTGACTTGTCTTTGAGTGTTTTAACCATTGTTTGCGGCCTGCAGACCACTGAGTTTTACTGAATTGAACATCCATTCAAACTGTTCAACTGCACAGGTTTGGATTGTCTTTGACAGGTTTGGATTGTGGCGTGTCATGGCCGAGCAGTCAAGAGCACCGGATTCAACCACTGGTGTTTCTGATCAGCAGAGTGTGGGTTTGAATCACAGTCGTGACACCGGGCCAGTTTCACAAAGCAATAAAATTCATCACAAGACAAATTGTCAGTATTACCATAGTGATTTGTATTGTGACATCACACTTTACTTAGCAACTACGATTGATTTGCAGTTATGTTCAATCTTAGCTCTTTGTGAAATCGGCCCGTATCCTTAAGCAAGACACTTAACCATGATGCTTCGTCCTTCGAATGGGACGTAAAGCCATTGGTCCTGTGTGTTGTGTAACGCGCGTAAAAGAACCCAGTGCACTTTAGTGTAAAGAGAAGGGGTTCGCCCCGGAAATCCTAGTTTGATTGCACATATTGCGCCACAACACCTTAAAAACTATTACATGGTGATATGTTGAAGGAGTAGGTCTCATAATTCAAACGTACTCTCACATACCTTGCAGGAAAAACTGTATGTTAAAGAGCCTTGAGTGTCACTGAGTGATGGATATGCGCATTATATAAGAAACCACTATTATTATTATTACTTGCAGGCTAGACGGTGCATTCAAAACCACAGTGGACGATATTGAATGGTCAGACAGCATCGAACCAAAAACAGCAATCTTTCATAAGCTATGACCAGAGGTATACCTGATTCCCATACAACTCTGGATTGGTTATCGGAAACAACAAAGCAAAGAAGAGTAGCAAACCAACAACGAACATAGTCCAGATGGTTAGTTGCTGTGTTCTACTGTACCTAGAGATGTCATCAAATGCAGGAAAACCCATTATATTGCAGAACATATGTGTTATAATAGAGGCAATCAGATGACCTGTACAAAAGACAAACAAATGTTGGTGAGTATTGAGTGCAGTCTCCTTCAGCTCTTATAATAATCTAAGCATTTACATAGCGTTCTCACACAAAAAAGCTTGCAACAATAATATCAAAGCAATCACGATGTAACAATACAAAGCAATGAGAATGAAATAAATAGCCTTGTAAGCAAAATAAGTCTGGAAAAGGTGAGTTTTAAGCAATGTTTTGAATTCAGTAGGTGAGACAGTATGACGTATTTGATAGCACACACATTTTCTTAAAGACAGTGGACACTATTGGTAATTGTCAAAGACCAGTCTTCTCACTTGGTGTATCTCAAAATAAACATAAAATAACAAACCTGTGAAAATTTGAGCTCAATCGATCGACGAAGTTGTGAGATAATAATGTAAGAAAAAACACCCTTGTAACACGAAGTTGTGTGCTTTTAGATGGTTGATTTCGAGACCTCAAATTCTAAACGTGAGGTCTCGAAATCAAATTCGTCAAAAAATACTTCTTTCTCAAAAACTATGTCACTTCAGAGGGTCCCCTTTCTCACAATGTTTTATACCATCAACCTCTCCCAACTACTCGTCACCAAGAAAGGTTTTATGCTAATAATTATTTTGAGTAATTACCAATAGTGTCCACTGCCTCTAAAGATGTTCAGTCGTGCCACCATACACAATTCATGCAAACTTGAAATAGTTAGATGCATTAAGTTGGTCATCCCGCTCAAAAATACTATCAAGAGTAAAGCCATGCTCCATTGGACTTTTTTTTTTTTTTTAGTACCGCGTCTTCTGTAGAATGACAAAACTAACTTGAATTGAACTTTTTGTGTGGCAGCGGAAGAAAAAGTCCAATGGGAACGCCGCTTGATAGCATGAAGCAACAAATAACACATATCGTAATTCTTACCCGTTCTGAGAAATATAAAAGCAGAGAAGGTACCAAAGACTGTAGTGTAGAAAAACTGGAAAACTGTAAACAAAAATGGAGCTTGTTATTTCTTTAAACTTTTTACACACAAAAATGTGAAAATAAATGTCCTATATCAAATAAAAACCACAAGGGAAACTAACTGGGTAGTATTTAAACAATTTAGGTTTGAACAAAGACAACTTTACTGAGGGGGGACTCCTTATTTGTGTAGGACGTCCTAATCTAGAGGTCAAAAGAAGGTGGTCATTGGCTCATCCTGCACTCAGCGCGTATATAGATGTGCATTTGCCATTGTGCCGTTATAGTTTTACCTCTAACGTGGTGGCGTGATGACGTCAATTGATAAGGTCTTTTGTCCCCACAGAGGTGCACTCCCAAAGAGTGCCTTGTGGATTAGGGCTAGTTTGAATCCACTGATTGTAATATCTAATTCTTAAAGGCACTGGACACTATTGATAATTACTCAAAATAGTTGTTAGCATAACAACTTACTTGGTAACAAGCAAAGGAGAGCTGTTGGTAGTTTTTGAGAAAGAGGTAATTTCTCACTCAAAAATTCAAAGCCTTTTATTAGGCATCTGAAAGCACACTAAGTAATGCACAACAGTGTTTTTTTTTCTTCATTATTCTCTTGCAACTTCTGACCAGTTGAGTCCAAATTTTCACATATTTTTTAATTTATGCACATGTTGGAATACACCAAGTAAGAATACTGGTCTTTGACAATTACCAAACGTGTCCAGTGCCTTTAACATTTATAATCACAAAAACGTTGCAAACTACATAAAGGATATGTTCTATATTGGGACACTACCAAGTAAAAAATGATATGAACAAATGTAATAAAAGAAATAAAATACAGTTGTATCAAGTGTATTGACATTTGCTCTTATTTCTTTGAAGTGTCTGCAACTTACTTGTGTCTAGCCATATCATTTGAGGTTTCTTCACTCCCAGCCGTACATTTTCTATGACGTGGTGAACATGTGCTAAATGGATACAACAAAAAATGCCTTTAAAAAATGCTATATTCATTATCATATTCATTATTTATTATCATTTCAATCCAGGAAATAAGTTATCATGTCACACTCACATGGCACGCCCTCTTTGGAACAGTGCCCCACTTCAACTCAGAAAAGGAGATACTTGTTCCCACCTCAAAACACATCTCAAAACATTTCTATTTCAAAAACCATCAAAGCCTTCAAACTATTGGTTGTCTTGTGTATTAGCAGAGTTCTTGTTTTTTGCGCCAGGTGTGTCATCATTGACAGACATGGCGCACTACAAATGTTTAACATTATTATTCATTACTTCCGACTCCACTACAGCTGGCATACATCTGTGTAATTTTTGCCCAAAACTATACAGCATTCATTTTATTTTCAGGAAACGGAACTTATGAGAATTCTTTAAAAATTAATTTACATTATTGAATTTGTAGCTCCATTCTTCTGTAGAAATTGTTTTACTTTGTACAATCATTTATCAAACCAACCAGAACCAAGCAAACAATCTTGTTACAGTTTAGTTTGACCAAATCAACACACGTCATCACTGCAATTTTGAACGCGAGTTCACCATTGACCATAGGTCAAAAAAGTTTCTGGTTAATCCTGGTTCATACTTCCTGTGAATGCAAATGTGAAGCGAATTGCGACGTCACGTCTGTTTTCGCTGTAAATGTTTCGCAGGGGTTGAGCACATTTCAACTGTTGCGAATTATTTGCTGTGAATTTGTGACGTCAAAATTCGTATCGCGTTCGCGTTCGCAGGAAGTATGAACCAGACTTTATGCTAATAAAAGAACACGCGCCTACAATTTAGTATAAAACTTACTACAAACAAAAAAGCTTACCAACTCCGAAGAAGAATGGACAAATGAAGATAGCACTAGTGTTTCCAACACAAGGCACAAGTAGAGGTAGCATGCAAGATCTGAAGACAATTTCTTCTGTGATTGGACCCTAGTCATCGAAAATAACAAAAACAATTTTAGCGAATCTGCGCCAGGTAAGGTGTAAATATTTCTATCATGTTCAAAATATCAAATGGCAAGACGATACAACTAATATCAGTGTGTTGGAGAAAGTTCACAACCCAACAAGCTTAGTTTCAGATCATGGTCTTGAAAGCTGTCCCCAAGATGTTAAGGAACAAACCCCACAAGAGTCAGAATATCTAAATTGTCTAGGGCAGAAATTATCAAAAGAATTCAAAGGAGAAAGCCGTCTGTTTTGAATTCCATTTGATATTGGTCTAAAGAAATAGCATTGCAGTAGTTATTTAATTCCTGTAATAACCAAAGGGTGTTTTTGCAATTACTCATTGATTTTGTACCATCTTTTACTGTACTTGAATTTGCCAATTGTTGATATTGTGTATGCATGGGCAATTTTTCTGGTACAAACAGGATGGCTAGACCAAGAAGCCACACAACTCTCTTTGACGTGGCTGGCAATCCAGCTTCTCGAACACGTTGTAGCCGCGTCCTTCACATTTCAGCTCTTAGCTGGGAGTAAGGATGATTAGCCCCCCAAAATGACTATTATTATAATTATTATATTGTATTAAAAAAAGCCCAGTTAACATCATACTAAAGAAGAAGCTTGAGTATTTGGGGCATATTACTAGGAGAGAGAGGGGGGGGGGGTTTGAAAAGCACTGCAGGGAAGGGCATGTTGCTGGTCCCGCTGGAAGAGAAAGGTCGAAAGCTAGATGGACCGAACAACATTCGAGCACTTAAAAGAAGTAGCATACATGAGCTAACGACAACCGCTCTGGACAGGGGGCTTGGAAGAGTTCGTTTCTCGGACCACCACGGAACGGCGACCGCCCCAATGAGAGAGAGATGCTCAACAGCCAGAACAAAAGTGCTCTGTACCTTAAGATCTAGAACCATGCAATCATCTGGGCCAAATTTCATTAAGCTGCTTTAAAAGCAGAAAATATTGCTTAAACATTTAATGCTAAGCAGAAATGAGAAGGATACTGGGCACAAATCGTACATTTGTTTGGGTAGTTTGGCTGGTACCTTATTCTGGTAAGCATAAATTAACTGTACTGGGCTGCTTTTTGTGCTTAGGGAGTTCGACCCTGTTCGGTTTAAGACACTCATTATACCAGTGGCGTAAAGATTCAGTTTACATGAAAGTTTAAACATTCTCAACCTGAAAAACAGCTGTTCAATATTTTGATCAGGCCAATAGCATTCCGCACTAATGCTAAAAATAGAAGCCAAGTACCCAGATCTCAGACAAATGTGTCAAATTTCACTGACGTACGTCCAAATTGTATGTTTACTCGGGACTACACTCCCAACTTGTGCAGTTTCACAAATTGATGACGCAGTGATTGCGTCGTAGGGGTGTGGCATGTTTGTCTGACAGCCGGGTATTTTAACAAAAGTGATGTAATTAGTGCGGTGAGCAATTGACTTGAACTTACTACAATGTAGTTGCGTACAGACGTAGCCACAACTCGGCTGTTGCTCCACCACTTCTTGAGGGATATGGAAACTAGAGGGAAAAAAGGGAATTAGTTTACAATCAGTAAATGAGCTTATCTAATCTGACACTTTCATTAAAAGAAAGTTGTTATATCAGATTTGCTATTTTATACATATGTTTGGATACACCAAGTGAGAATGGTCTTTGACAATAACCAAACATGTGCCCAGTGCCTTTAAAGCATTGTTGTGTTTCACACCAAAGCGAAAAAACCAGGCAGCAGAGTGGGGCAGGTATGTGGAATTATTAAATGGAACCGTTATATCACTCATTCTCAACCAGTAGTTACTGGAATTACTTTGTCTGTACCATGGTTATGATTAGCAGCAGTTCAATGCAATGGAATTGTGCAGTAAACAAAACCAAATGTCAAACCAAACTTTGCTACGGTAATCGTAATCTTCTGAATTTGAGCTCCACAAAGATACGTTTTGAAAATCTAACCCGAAGTTCCTGAACACCTTATTCCTTGCAATAAGTTTATTAATAAATTTATTTAAACACAATTAACTTGGAAAGTTGCCGTTAAAACTGTGAGAAAAACAAACAAATAATGCAGGAAAAAGGACAATACACTTACTAGGAAAATATTGTCTGATGTCACTCAAAATCATCATGTACAAAGGTCCTAAAAATAGTATCTTCAGAAAGAAAATAATGGAGAAGAAATTACATAAAATTATTCAATCTTGAGAACCTAAACTTGCACAAGAAAATACTGATGTTAAATGATAATGATGAAGCACGCAGTGACTAAGCAATTCTGGTAACAACAATAAAGGGGCAAGGTTAAAGTTTACAAAAGGAAGAAGAAAGCAAAAATAAAACAAAAAATACAACAATGAAAAAAGAGCAGGGACCCCTGGACACACCCCCTGGTTTAAGTCAGAACAATTCCTCAACGATAGTTTGTTATCAATATAATTAGAAATCACCTTTCTTGTTCAGAGTTTTAAAGCCATATTACATTAGTTCAGTTTAAAAAAAAAACTTTATACCTAAATTTTTGTAAAACATAACGGTCAAATCAGTTAATGAAGTGATCCCTATAATCCTTGTATTTAGCAAAGGAAAATATTGCACGTCATCATCAGCTTAATAAAATACAAGGTTTTATGTTTTCTTCCAGTGAATGTTTACACTTTGTGTCGGCAAGAAGTCTAGCTCTGTATACCTTTAGTTAACATGCAATGTGATCCCACTGCTGCCACCATGGGTGGATAACTTCACATAGAACAACACTTCCAGAGTACACTTTTATTCCACTAAGAAGCATGGCTTGATTGGTAACCAGGATTGAGAGAATAGCATCCTCTAGTGAAGACATATTACAGATATAAACTTTTGTTTTGATAAAATTAAAGCCCTTTTCGAAACCACAGCTTCGGCATTGGATTCGGCTTCAGGCTCAGTCCTCTTGTCTGAAGCCCTGATGAGCCGAGTCTAGCCTGAGTGTAATCTGGAGTTGAAGTCGTGGATGCAAAAAGGGCCCATGATTAGGCACTGCTAGGAAGGCTAAACCTAGACTCACTTACCATTGTTAGCAATAGAGGAAGGCATAGTGATGTTAGGAGACCAGTCTGTCGTATACCAAGATACTGTAATAATGAACTACCCTGTAAAAACCATAATAAAAATGATGTTCATTTCATCCTGTATGTTCATCAGATTGGCACAAATTGTGGACATCTAGCTGGGTACATCACTGTGCGAGCAAACGGGATGTCTTACAATCTTTTAAACACCCTTTTTTAATTTGACAGGGTCACACCTTGGACCACTGGCTGATTTGACAAGGAATGACCCACATACTTCTTTCTAGTGTATGAAGAAAGCACCCTTGAACAAGTTCGAGTGCGCACAACAAATCCACCAGTGGTCAACCACAGACTAGCAATGCACATGCGCAGTGACGTACTCACCCGAACGACTCGTTTGGTAGTCTAGTCAACCTTCCACCTTTTCGTTAAAAGTGTCACTGATTCCCCTCTGCGCTTAACACATGTTAGAATGGAACATGCTGATGGGACCAGTGAAGAAACCATGGGCTCGAGGCTGGTTCCAAATGGTCGACCACAGTAGTCAACCAATGGTCGACCAGCCTGGGTTCGAGTAAAAATGGTCAACTTTTAGTTAACCATTGTGCACAATCGAACTTGCTCCTTGTTTACAGGTTTCCTTAGGCTTACGAGATAGTGATTAAGTTTTACTTATAATGGAAGAGTTGGGGTTTACCCCAGTATTTCTGGTTCATTGCAAGCACCCTTGTATACAGGTTTCCTCAGTCTTGTGCGCTACAGTGATTTTAGTTCACTTATATGAGGCATCCTTGGTTTCATTATAGAATAATAATGAAAAGAGGGTAGGAGGGTTAGAAACAATAACTCAAACTTAGATTATGCCATCTCACCTTTCCATCTTCACTCTGATGTGCCTGTGTGAGAAGTAAGATTGGTGCTAACAGGGACACCACAACAGCACTTAAACTTCTTCTCCTAATTGTGGCTGGGTCATCTCTGTTGAAAAAACCAACAAACCAAAATACATTATATAGGCCGAATAAAGTATACAGTTTTGACCTGAAAACCAGGCCTGTTACTTTATTCTTCTTACTAGGGCAAGGCAGCTGACTCTTGGTAAAAGGGTACGGCTAAGAGAAATGATAGTTAAATTACTTCTCCCATTTTGCCAATATCTGTTTTATACATGTGAAGATTAACATAAAATAAACCAAAAACCCTAAATATGGTGCCAAACAACTGCGGTCAGGTTGGCATCTTTCCGGCTAGTTGCAATAATGTAACCCTCCTCCCGATGGGAAGCCGTCGGGAGGAGGGTTACTTTATAGTCGCAACTACTTTCCGGCTTCCCTTCCCACCTCAGGCAAGGGAACTATGTGGTTTGGATAAATTCCCTATTTGACTGCGTGGGTTTTACAAGGAATATTTATCAGGATTTTCCTCTCACACAAGCCACATATAAAGATGAATATTCCTCATTGTCTTCTCTCTTCTCATTTGGCTCTGCTAATACTTGACTTGACTTTTACCAAATAAAAAACCCAAGTGCCCAACAAATTATGGAAACTTTTCTGTGGTTTGTCTGCATTATAATGATCATTATTATTTTTTACAATAATTACTAACTACTAGGGGCCTACTGTTTGAAAATTGTCCACAACTAGATCCAGTAACCATGGTAACTGGGGCGCTGCTGCTCAATTGTTTCTAAATTTTGACATCTGCGGTTGTAGTCAAACATTTTAAAAAGGAGTACAGCACCCCAGTTACTGTGTCATAAATACCCTAGACAGTTTCTCTACTCCTATTGGTGGAGAGCGCGTCATGTGGGGGTGTTTAAACCTTTGATAATGACCAGCTGGAGCTATTTATAATAAGCTGGCTTCCGTGTGTCAGGCGCGCAAGATTATCATGCGGAATGCAGTTCACTACAGCTATAGTAACAGCGCGTAATCTAAGCGCGGGCGCATTTTCTAAGCATGCGCGCGTACACACAACCCACGCGCATCAAACAGATTCTTCACAAAGCTTTTGAAAAAAATATTTCAAACCTCGAATTGTTAAAGTGTCTATAATAATTGTATTTGTTTACGTTTTTTAACAAAAGGGCATTTATGAATAAATTTATGAATAAATAAGGAAGTGACTCGTTCTTAAAAGTCTGTTTAAAACCTTGCAGGGTCGTTGCAGTAGGGTCGTTGCCGTGCGATAAAGGCCCTCGCCTTCGGCTCGGGCCTTTATCACACGACCGCCGACCCTGCCGGCTTTAAACGGACGTTTAAGAACGAGTCGCTACCCTCCCTTATTACACAACATTATCATAAAATACAAATTTCAATTATAAATGCAAACAGAAATTCATAACCAAAGGATCACACTTTTCACCGAAGGACTTCGGCTCGGGCCTTTATCACACGGCCGCCGACCCTGCCGGCTTTAAACGGACGTTTAAGAACGAGTCGCTACCCTCCCTTATTACACAACATTATCATAAACACAAATTTCAATTAAAAATGCAAACAGAAATTCATAACCAAAGGATCACACTTTTCACCGAAGGACTTCGGCTCGGGCCTTTATCACACGACCGCCGACCCTGCCGGCTTTAAACGGACGTTTAAGAACGAGTCGCTACCCTCCCTTATTACACAACATTATCATAAAATACAAATTTCAATTAAAAATGCAAACAGAAATTCATAACCAAAGAATCACACTTTTCACATACAGGACCACATATTCACAAAAACAAATAACACTAAAAAATAACAGGCTACCACAAACAAAATTCAAGTTTACAAACCTCGGTAAACCTGTTCGCCAAATGTACAAACTGCCAACGTAGCTGACACCAAAAAAGAGGCACGATATGACAGCTCGGAGTACAGAATGGCACTGAAATAAGAGTTGGTCTCTTGCAAAGTAGCTATCTAGTATTAGTAACAACACCATTCTGAACACGTTGTCTGTTTGAGCATGGAGGAAAGAAGTTTGACCGACTCTCAAGTTGTTGAGACTCAACTCAGCTCAACTGACTTGCTTCTGTAAAGTCTTCAGCAGAGCAAGATAAACCAGGATTGTCTCAGATCTACAGGGAATACCAAGCTCTGCCGGCCCAAATTTAGCTGGCACTGCAGCCCGGCAGATTGTTTGTTGAAAATACGGAAATGTATTCGGATCACACACACACATACACAGTACTTTTTAGTAAATAATTCGTTGTCGCGGATTACCCTACGGCTGTTTTATTAGCAGAACAAATTGCCCTAAACTTTTTAGTACAACAAAGCATCGCAATGTATCAATGTGTTTATTATAAAAAAGCAGAAGAGTATTATTATGTCTCTAATTTTGATTTTCGACCTTCACAAATTTTGCATTTTGTGTAATAACCATGCAATTCAACTAGGTCCGAATAACTGAGTATAAAACAGTCGTATGAAGATTTAATTATTTTAAGAATTAAAACACTTGGTGGCGCTGTACAAACTGACATAAATATTTATGTAATCATTAGCATGCGAGTGGAGCTGGAGGAAGGGAAAAGGAGGAGAAAAAGGGACTCTCACACATATCCAGCTGTGGTATTTACAAATTACAACCAGATATCGTTATCCATGGTTCTACAGTAAGCCGTCCAGTTGCATAATGTATACATCAAGAATGTCACATATTCAGTTGTTTTTCTGCTGCTTTTGGTTGGTTTTGTCCAACGTTTACGCTCATGAATTGTACAATCTGGTGTCTTCGCAAGATGTGGAAACCTTCAAGCAATGCACCGTGCCGTGTGCAGTGCACGTCTTCACACGTCAGCCGCAAGAAAAGAAAACACTGCTGAGTGAGTATAGTTTGATACAGAAAGGCTGTGTTATGTACTTCCTCATACTTAATTTAATAAAAGGGGAAGATTGTTCGTATCCTAATGTATTTCACTCAAGACAAACAATTACAATAGGGCCGATATAATTTTAATTTTAATAATACCAAAATAAATAGTTCATTGACTCATTTGCGTAGATACACTAATTTTATTTCATAAACCTGATAGTGAATGAAAAAGACTGATTCGGGGGATTGAGTTGATCAATTAGCACAATCACCAGGGTGCAATCATAATCACTGCAATTGTAAATATTTTAATAATTCATTGTTGTAATCATTCAAACACTATATAAATTGTTTAATTTATAGTTTACTTTTAGTAGACAGAATTTTTCAATATTATTATTATTCATGTGTTCATTATGGTAAAAAATACTTGCTATACTGTTATATGATTATTGGAAGTCACTACATTTATATCCATGAAATATGGTGTAGAAGAAACACTCATCAAATTTTAACCACCGCCCTCCACTTTTCCTTTCATCGCTTATACTTCAGACACTTTAGATACAGTGTAACACAATTAAGTTACCAAAACATACATTAATTGACATTTTTACACAATGGTGGCACTTTAATTGATGCCAATTAATATGTATCTTCTACTATTGGTGCCTCAAGTATTTATAAGAAATTGAACTGTCAAGCATTATCTACTACATAATAATGATCCGTTAAAAACTGTAGCACGAGTTACCGGTAGCACGAGTTACCGATGTAGCATGAGTTACCGCAATTCACTCTCCCCTAAATCAGCAAGAGGATTCAGTTAGTTTTACCAAATATTACTTGGCAACAACTAAGAGCTCTCTTCTGCATATAATGAATAAATGCAATCTTGTAATGCATGGGGTATATGGTTGGCAGTTGCAGGCATCATATGTGAACAAATCTTTTGGCTTTTTATAGACGGTAGAGTGAAGTCATACATCTAGCCGTGTGCCAGCAAAATTACAGAAAATTGGTTTGATGGTATCCAATGTGCAAAGACATTAGTTCATATTATATGTAGGACCGGAATACACTAAAAGTATTGGAAAAAGCTTTATAGATTTTGCAATTTCTGAAGCTTGTCGAGTGAGAATTATTGAAAGGCACGCTTTAAAAACGAATATGAGGTGTCATGTGCAGTTCCTGATGACAAGAGTGGGGTCAACCAAAAAGAACAGACCCATGTACTAAGTGGGGTTTTTTTTTTTGGGGGGGCAGGATAGATAGGAGGGAGGGTGTACGAAAGAAGGAGACTGAGTGCATAGACACTGTTCTTCCCCAAGATTCTACCAGTACAAAGGAAGTTCTTAGACTACTAATGACCTTAAAGGCAGTGGACACTATTGGTAATTACTCAAAATAATTATTAGCATAAAACCTCACTTGGTAATAAGTAATGGGGAGAGGTTGATAGTATAAAACATTGTGAGAAATGGCTTCCTCTGAAGTGACGTAGTTTTCGAGAAAGAAGTAATTTTCCACGAACTTGATTTCGAGACCTCAAGTTTAGAATTTGAGGTCTCGAAATCAAGCATGAAAGCACACAACTTTGTGTGACAAGGGTGTTTTTTTCTTTCATTATTATCTCGCAACTTCGATGACCAATTGAGCTCAAATTTTCACAGGTTTGTTATTGTTAAGTTAGAAGACTTGTCTTTGACAATTACCAATAGTGTCCACTGCCTTTAACACTGAGATTTGTGATGGTCGATGGTTTGTGGTTGAACATGAAGCCTTTTGTAGGAGACCACTTTCTAGGTGAAGTTGTGGAAATTGGGCAAAATTACTGTACATTGTCTGATTGTTGCACAGAGCTGGATATTCATTTTAATGAAAGTGGCCTAAGAAAGGATGATAAAACACTCTGAAAAATCAAATGAATGAAAATGTGAAAGAACCTTAAAAACCAACAACCGTAGTCCAAACTTAACAAGATTCTTGAACAGATTTAGGCTAATTGTGAGAACTTTTCTTTCATCTTTGCCAGAATCAGTTGTTGAAAGTTTAATTCAACCGTGGAGCAATTGCTCCAGGATTCAACTGATCAAAGCCGTACATGCAAACTGTGGGTGTACTTCACACTTCTTTGTGATGTATATGTAACTGTCGCGTACATGTACATTTTGTACGTTTTGTACAAATACACTATTTTGTGTTATAAATTGTGTATACAAGTTAAAAGGTGATGGTCAGTATTGGCATTATTGCCCCCAAACATAATTCAGCAAACCTTTAAAGCAAAAAAAACTAGTAGGCCTACAAAATTACCAAAAATGCAAATTGGTGTATTTTAAAGGCACTTGACACATAGGCCTAATGGTGATTACCAAAAATAATTGTTAGCACTTACTTGGTATGTAACAGGCCAACAATGGAGAGCTGTTGATAGGTTACAAGCCAATGTAAGAAATGGCTCCCTCTGAAGTTAGGCCTATGTAGTTGTTGACTAGCATAACTGACATGCCCCCATACAGATCCTTGTCATGTGATTGGTGGAACTTACTTCACGTGACATTCACTATTACTCCCATCCGCACCGGCGATCAAAAAGACCTATTCGCCCATGGGGAATAGCGTTTACCATTCAACAGTTAGGATCATCCTTGTTCCCAATGTTTGTGAGGAGTACAGCGCCGCTGCTAAAACAAAGGGGCACCTGTGCAAAAGGTTGTGATCCGATATTTTGTGCATTGTTGCCGCTACGCGGCGCTATAAAACTTTGGTTGTCAGTAATTTGTGTGATTTTTCATAATGTTATACTTTTAAAATACATCAAATGACAAGGATCGATATGTCGGTTATATATAAAACAAACATTGAGTGGCTCAGAGTAGAATGGAAGGAATATTATCACTCTGTAAAATTTGGACTGTTCCATTTGCGATAATATTCCTCTCATTCCACTCTGAGCCACTCAATATTTGTATACTATTAATTCCAAGACTTCAGGCGTGAAGCCTTTTATTATGCATCTGAAAAAACACAGGCAACAAGGGTGTGTTTTCTTTCATTATTCTCTTGCAACTTCAAAGACCAATTGAGTTCAAATTTTATTTTGTGCATATGTTGAGATACACCAGATGAGAATCATGATCTTTGGCATTAACCAAACGTGTCCAGTGCCTTAAACTGTACATTGTATGTATTCAGTGTGAAGTATTACTGTTAGTAGTGTTAAAGGCAGTGGACACTATTGGTAGTTACTCAAAATAATTATTAGCATAAAACCTTTCTTGGTGACAAGTAATAGGGAGAGGTTGATTGTATAAAACATTGTGAGAAACGGCTCCCTCTGAAGTGCCATAGTTTCTGAGAAAGAAGTAATTTTCCACGAATTTGATTTTGAGACCTCAGATTTAGAACTTGAGGTCTCAAAATCAACCATCTAAACGCACACACCTGCGTGTGACAAGGGTGTTTTTTCTTTCATTCATATCTCGCAAGTTCGATGACCGATTGAGCTCAAATTTTCACAGGTTTGTTATTTTATGTATATGTTGAGATACACCAACTATGAAGGCTAGTCTTTGACAATTATTACCAATAGTGTCCACTGCCTTTAAATGAAGTATTGTCTGTTAACCAACAGATAAGGACTATCGCTTGAAAGAGTTTTTAGCCAACTTTATGGAGGCAGGGAAGTATCTGGAAGATTTTGAAGTCAAGTTTGCTTCAGTAAGTAACAATCAACTAACTTACCATACTTTACATACTTCCTCAAAGGTCCTAATTCCTATTTATATTAAGCAGCATTTAAACAAATTATGTCCTCTCTCGTGTGTGTTTTGAATTATATTTTTACTTATATTTTTGTTCTGTAATTCTTATCTTTTCAATTATAATTTCTTGTATTTTTCTTGTTTAATAATCTTCTAATATCCTTTTATAAACCATCAGCGAACTAAAAAATACAATTTGAATCAAATGTGTTTAGAAAGAATTGAATTTAAATAATTTGTTTGGCATCTGTAAAACAAAATAACATTACTGTACACTAAAGATGACTAAAAAAGCAGACATTTTAACAAAAAGTATCAATATTAATTAATACAATGCTTGATTGTAATACACTCTCTGTTTTTTTTACCATGGTTAAATTAGATTGACTGTTATAATGATCCTGTTGAGGAACTTTGCTCAAAGGAATCAGCCAAGACTACAATCTTTGTCTACAGGTAATTAATGCATCGTGATTATACGCTCGTACATGTTCCAGTGTGTTATCCAACCAATTAAAACCATATAACTGCATGGGTTGTGTAGGATGGCACATCTGTGCATGCACATTAACTGCTGCACTGTGCTTTCACCTCATCTCATATGCAGGGTTCTCAACAAGCTGTAAATTGTGTGTATGTACCTACAACCTTGGGCCAATATGCAACAAAGAAAAGGACAAATTATTTGTTTTTGTAATTTCTTAATTTATTCTGTTTGTTTATTGTTTTCTTTTATTTTTCTCTTTGAGGGGGATTATAGTTTTATATAAATCTCACATAAATCAATTGATGAGACCATTTAGAATGCTCCAGATGGCACAGGGAAAACCAAAGATGATAAAAAAGATCCTAGATTTCAATAGCGTGATAGGTGTAACTTAAAAGAACGTTACAGAATTGGTAAGGAACACAAATCGTGAAGATCACAGATTTACATAAAACTTACACAGTCTAATGATGATGATAGTAGAAAACATCCCTTGAAATATTTCTGTCTGAAATTTCATATTTGATCAGAAATAAACAGACTAATTTTTAGTTTTGAGTTTATCGCTCAGTGAGCGTTTTATTCATTGTTGTTTTGGCATCGATGCAATACAAAATTTGTAATCGGTTTTTCACTATTCTCTCGTGACCCAGATGGCCGATCGATGGCTCAAACTTCTACAGGTGTCAGTTCATGTATATGGTGCAAAGTGATTACACTGCCAGCAACTTTTTTTGCTAGCAAAACCGATTCTGTAATGTTCCTTTAAACCTTTTTGGTACAGATCTTCAACAGTTATGAAAAATCTTGGTGAGAACACTGATATCACAAGAAGTTTTATCACATTGGGTAGCATTTAATGGTCAGAAAGTAGGAAGGGTTTTAAATAGGCATGCAAGTGTTCCCCGGATCAGCTAATTTTCACCTTTTTTTTAACCTCAGTTTTACCATTTAAAATTGAAAATACTATACAAATACAAAATCATTGAGTTTTTTGTAATTTCCTCTTTCTTTGGTGAAGTTACAGTTACAGTGGACACTAATTGGTAATTACTCAAAATAATTATTAGCACAAAACCTTACTTGGTAACAAGTAATGGGGAGAGGTTGATAGTATAAAACATTGTGAGAAACTGCTCCCTCTGAAGTGACGTACTTTTTGAGAAAAAAGTAATTTTCCACGAATTTGATTTCGAGACCTCAGATTTAGAACTTGAGGTCTCAAAATCAACCATCTAAAGGCACACACCTTCGTGTGACAAGGGTGTTTTTTCTTTCATTCATATCTCGCAAGTTCGATGACCGATTGAGCTCAAAGGTTTGTTATTTTGTGCATACGTTGAGATAGACCAACTGTGAAGACTGGTCTTTGACAATTACCAATAGTGTCCATTATCTTTAAAGCAGGGAGTGTCAGTTTAGCGAGATGATGTCTCCAGAGAAATCTTTACAGTATGTTTACATAGATAGATGACTTGAAGGAATGTGTGATGAATTTAAAACCTGAATGCACTTTTCCTTGTTATTTGTATTGCTATAGGTATGGCCACATTCTTACTGAGCTTCCTATGGATGCATTGTACAATGTGGATTCCATCATTTCCAACATGCTACAGTAAGTTTTGTTTGAAGCTTTGCATGTTGTGGATAAGAAGAAACTATAAATAAATAAATAAATAGTAAACTTGCGGGTACAACCATGTGTAAATCTTTTTTTTGTGAGTGCTGGCTCAAAAAAGAGCTGGTGTTTTCTCAACGTTTTGAACTATGCTGAGGACAAGCAGAGTCGTGTTTCACACAAAAGAGATTTACAGATGGTTGTACATGTACACGCAAGTTTACTATTTATTTATAGTTTTGTTCTTATGCAACAGTGAGTTATTGTCCTGTGTTTTAAAATTAAGAAAGAAATTACTATTAAGTCAAACTAAAACTGTATTGTATTTATATCCACTGCTATGTTTTACGTGGAAGTTTCCTGATAATATCTAATTCAGAATCAGGTCGGGAATTTTATAATTTTTGGGATAATGTTTTTGTTTAGATATTATTTTACTAGACATGTGGACAAGTCGTTATGGGTTGTCGCGGTGAGATTGCCGAGTCATGGGGGTGGCGTAATGATTCAGGTCTCCGCGATCGAATACTACTCTCGTGAGATCACTGCTCTCACACGTAGCTGCTGGCTGCGGACTACTACTCCCACTGTAGTCTTGAGAGCAGCACTAATCTCACAGGGCCAGCAGTCTCGCCGAGAGAGTCGGAATCGCGGAGAGTCAGAATACTATCACTGTGACAGACTTTGAACAACTTGTCCACAAGTTTAATGATTACCAGCCATTTACCTTATCCTAAGCTCCTAATTAAAAACAGCAATTAACCATAATACAAACCTAATTGCCTTGGATTAATATTATCCCTGCTCATTGAGTCTTGTATTCTTGAGCCATTACACCTTTTTAAGAGTAAAAGGGCGTCTGTGTCACATGAACCAAAAAATGCTTTTGTTCTTTAATTTTGCAGTCTAGTGCTTCTCCGTGAAGTGCCCTTTGTTCAGGAACCGATAGATCTGGCAGCGATGCAACAGAAAGCAAAGAGGCATAAAGATATTATGTTTGCAAAAGTAATAGCTGTGGGTACTCCAGGTAATTACTCCATTAATAAGAAAATAGGTTTTGAAGTAAAATAAATTATTGAAATCTGAGACATCCAGTGTGTTACTAAATTAAAAGTTAAAACCCAAGATCCAAGTACATACGGATACAGAGAAAATAAACAAACAGGCAAAGCACGGATACAGAAAAAAAGGGGGGGGATACAAACTTGAAATTTTAAAGTGTTATAATGGGTTGTTTTTTAATGTTGTCAATTTTTTTTTTTTTATAATTGTGTTCTGCTACCATGCTAAGCTACTTTTTTTTAGCTCTAAGCAGCTCAAACCGGGCCCAGGAAATGGCCACTTTACAGAATTTTTTTTATTTTAGCTCACAGTGGCTGGTTGCTACTTTTATTTCAGATGGTACCTATCTCTGTAAAATTGGTACTTTATATAGTTTTGTTATCTCTTTCAGAACATCGTGCCTTTATGGAAGGTGCCTTTGCATACAGCCATCTCTACCAGTTTGTTATGACGACTAACTCTCATCACAGCATGCTTGGAATAGGGTGAGAACTTCCAATGTTTTCAATCTCTAAAGGCACTGGTAACTACTCAAAATAATTGTTAGCATAAAAACTTTATGTCGAGTATTGTTAAACAAGTAAATTTGGCTAACATTTGAAGTTTCAAGACAAACAATTCAGAAATAGCAGGGACACTCTACTCACAGAATATTGATTGTATGAGATAGTCACAGTACTCCAAGACTTATCAATGCTTAAAAGCCAGGTTCATACTTCCTGCGAATGCGATGCAAATTTGATGTAAATTTGACTTTACAACTCTGTTTTTCGCTGCTGCAAATTATTTGTTGCGAATTTGTGACGTCAACATTTGCTTCGCATTCGCATGAAGTATGAACCGGGCTTAACTGTACTTTTTCTACTTGAGACACAACCTCATTCCCATTGAGACACAACCTCATTCCCATGGGTAAGATCTTGTTGCCATATGCCTTACCCCTGTCATCTGAAGTGACTCTTTCAGTGTACGTATGCACAAGTCTAAATTGAATGTTGCTAAAAGTTCCCTGGTGAGGTACATGTACTGTATGTTGAAGCGCCTTGAGCATCACTGAGTGACGGATATCACTGAGTGACGCTCTTTAAGAAGCCAAATATTATTATGATTATTATTTAACCTTTTGGTTTGTATTGTATGATGAGTGTTTATTACATGATGCTCACCATCTACATGTCTTGAAAATGATGTGTTGGCGTAGCTATATTTAATCATCTTTATTTAAAAAATAGTCAATAAAAGAATGTATGTTCATGTACATGTGTGTGACACACAATCAGCTTAGGAGGGGACCGGGTGTCGACTTCACACAGAGGACCAATCCTAACTTGGGATTAGTCCTAGGAAATATTAAAAACTTAAGGCTAGTCCTAAATTCAAGATAAGACTAGTATGCCATGATTTCCTTATGTTGTAGCTTGAAAGCAGGGATATTCGACTAAGATCTTTTTTTAGGTTTTGGATTTGTCGTTTACTGGTCTAGAATGGACTGTAAAAAAAAGAGGTCTTCATTACCAGGTTGGATAACTCCGTCGCTACCCACCTCAATAAAATAGCAGGGCATTGTAACCCCCAATATTTAGGTAATATTACCCAAATCCAAAGAATGCCAAATTCTTCTAGCATTTCTGTGAAATCTTAACGGCCTACCTCTTGAAGACAATTTTGCGTTGAAACATGCAATAATTGTAAGACTATAATCAGAATATGAAAAACTAACAGGACAAGTGTTGACAATGGAATTACTTTGCTTTTATTTTATTTTTTTATAAATCAATCTTTCAATGTCAGCTTGTAAGTCCAGTTAAGATTTTTTGATAGTGCCATTTTTGTAGCAAGAGGTGTATGCATAAAATCATACACATTTGCCAGTCTAGAGCAGATTTCTTACCATATAAGATACAGAAAGGGGGCAGGGGGCTCAAGGAGATATTGTCCGGGATTGTAGACTAGACATGCTAGAAGCAGTTTGACCGAATCGTACATGTATAATATCCTATAGTTACTTTACAATCCATTCAATGGTGCTTGTTTGTGTTCCTGGGTTGAGTTGCAGGAGGGACAGTGCACAGCCAAAGGCATATAGCACTTTTTTGAGGACACAATGCAATTTGGTGCATCAAACTGATTGCCATATCTCAAGTTACAAACATGTATCTTGGCAGTGTAAGATTAATTCACAGACACCTTTCACCAAGGACTAAAATGAAAGGATTTTGATACCTTTTGCAGATCAAGTTTTTGGCTATGACATATTTCCATACTCACTGTAAATATTTCTACAGGCAGTGTTGTATGGAATGCCAAAGAGGCATTTAATCATCGGTGATGGTCTTTTGCAACCGGTGATCAAATTTGTCATCGGTGGTGGTCCTATGCGATCGGTGATCAACTTTCGCGAGCGGTGATAAACACGATCGGTGGTCCATTTTAGCGATCGGTCATGCATATTCACGACCGTTGATGGCTTTTTGCAATCGGTGGTCAACTTTAGTGATCGGTGGTGGCTTTTTGCAATCGGTCGACTTTAGTGATCGGTGGTGGCTTTTTGCAATCGGTCAACGTTAGGGATCGGTGGTGGCTTTTTGCAGTTGGTCAACTTTAGGGATCGGTGATGGCTTTTTGCAATCGGTCAACTTCAGGGATCGGTGATGGCTTTTTGCATGCGGTCAGTTTTAGTGATCGGTGGTGGCTTTTTGCAATCGGTCAACTTTAGTGATTGGTGGTGGCTTTTTGCAATCGGTCAACTTTAGGGATCGGTGATGGCTTTTTGCAATCGGTCAACTTAAGGGATCGGAGGTGGCTTTTTGCAATCGGTCAACTTTAGGGATCGGTGGTGGCTTTTTGCAATCGGTCAACTTTAGGGATCGGTGATGGGATTTTGGGATATCCGAATTTTGCGTCCGGTCGGTGCAGGCCTACTTCAAAACCTATGATTGTGTAGATTGTGGATATTAGTTGTTGTTATTTTCTAGTTCACACCACCATGGAGGAATAAATTACACTCACCAGCGGGTTGACTGACTTGCCAAACATTTTTAGAAGAGTACCATTTTATAACTATGTAAGGGGGAACGCAACAAACATCAAATTAATCAGCTCTTTCTAAAAAGATAATAATAATAATAACAAATGGGTAGGAGAGGGTGTGGAAGGGTTATCTATGTCCCACAATTGGTTGTCGTCTTCCGGAAATGGTGTATGCCGGGGAAATACAAATATTTATATTCAGTGAAGGGAAATGTTTTTGAACAAGAGTCTCTACCGATAGTTTTGTGTGTAAGGGGAAATCTGAAATCATACAAGTAGCCCTGTGTAAACAGACCCGGAGGTGAGATCATTATGACCACACACAAAAAAAAGGGTAAAAATTCTTCATTAATTAACCACGTGGTCTTCATTTGAACTTTTTAATTTGTAATTTTGATGCAGTCACTTTCATGTTATTGTGAAACATTCTCTTTGGTTATACAACACAGTATGTACCTCAATGAGTTGTTGACTTCTTGAGAGGAGTCTATACTATTTTGTTTTCTACCCGCGTTCTGAACACATTACTCTGTACACGCACAAAGTACGGAGGTTTGGGATTTTCGTTAGAACGTGCGTTAAATTTGTCCTTGTTTTTCTAACCGCGTTCTGGACCAATTACTCTGTGCATGGGTTTTCGTTAAAACGAACGTGCGTAATTAGATAGGGGTTTTTGACGACATCGACGTCGTCGTCAAAAACCCCCTTAAGGCAATCTAATACTACATTTCAACCCTACTTAACAGTTATAAAATATTACTTGCTGTGGTGTTGTAGTTTTTGAGAAATGAGTGAAAAAATGTCAAATTTAGACTCCGATGTGTTTTCTTCGTGGACGAACGTGCGTAGTTGAATAGGGGTTTTTGACGACGACGACGTCCTCGTCAAAAACCCCTTAAGGCATCAAATACTACATTTCAACCCTACTTAATAGTTAAAGGCGTTAGCAGTTCATATTTAGTGACAATGTTCGCAAAATCATGACACGAGAATTATTTCGCCGGATCATAATCCCCTCTGTTGAAATACATACATGTAAACCCTCGATTAATGTATTGGCCCTCATAGCCTAGTGGACATCAGTCGCGCTTTCTTCACTGATACGTGCGAGTTCGAATCTGCGCACGGGAAAAATATTGTTTTTAGCCCCCAAAACTAAAAAAATATTTCTTTTTGAAATATTTTAAGTTAGATTCTTATCTTTATATCGATAGTGTTGCCTTTTCTTTTTCTCAATTGTTAGCCAAACATAACCTGTGTGCATGCATGACACGATGATGTTTGAAAAACACAGTAATCGGAAAATGGTGATCATAAGCGCAGAGTTTGGTGGTTAAGAGTTCTGTGAAATCAAATCGTACTAGATCAAACATCAAACCACCGACCCCAAAAAAAATTAAAAATCGTAATTAATTAACCACGTGACCCATATTTGCATATTTAATTGTACAAGGGGACAAAGTGGTTGGAACTTCCTAGCTGCACCATAGCAACTTTTGCAACCGGTGATGGAATTTTGGGATATCCGAATTTTGCGTCCGGTCGGTGCAGGCCTACTTCAAAACCTATGATTGTGTAGATTGTGGATATTAATTGTTGTTATTTTCTAGTTCACACCACCGTGGAGGAATAAATTACACTCACCAGCGGGTTGACTGACTTGCCAAACATTTTTAGAAGAGTACCATTTTATACCCAGATAACATACATACATTGGGCAATCAGTTATTCCAAATTATTACATTATTGCAATCAAGATTTATTAATATCTACAATATTTGGGGTATTTTATAGCAAAAAAAATCTCAACAAATTACAATACTTTGTCATTTTTTAATTGTTTCGAAAATTGCATATTATGACCAATGTCGGTTCAATGCCGGCCCAATGGTGGCCGTTACCAAATCAGTATTGGCACAAAAAAGTTGTTTTATACCATTATTTGCCAAAATGGTGTGCCACTTCGAAACAAGTATTGGCCCAGAAAAAGTTTTCTATACCATTTTGTCAAAATGGCGTGGCGCTAAAAAAAAAAGTATTTGCCCAGAAAAGATTGTCTATGGTGCAGCTACAAAACCAGTGTTGGCACAATAGAGGTATTCTACCATTTTGCCAAAATGGCCTGCCGCCAACAAACCAGTAGACAGATGACAGAAAGTAAAACTTTCATTATCAGACGAAAATTCAACCAGCATTTTAACTCGTAAGTTTTTATTAGTAAAATAAAAATGCAAAAAGTATATCAAATATATTAAATTTAGATGAAATTACTTTGCAATAAAAAAGTTCATTACAATAAAGTGTAGTTGTCCATGATAAACCCAAAACATAAAAAATGAAAAAAACAGCAGCAATGAATAAATCAAATTAAAAATGCTATGTAAAAACCAATAAAATAATAAAGGAGGTATACATTTTAGAATTTTGTTTTATTAATAGTATTCGGTTTCTCAAAATGCCAAGCCATCAGGGGTCGATTTCACAGAGAGTTAGGCCTAGTCCTAACTTAGGACATAGTCCTTGGAGATATAAGAAACATATGGCTAGTCCTAAGTTAGGACGATTAACTCTTCCTAACTCGAGATAAGACTAGTCTTAACTCTTTGTGAAATCCACCCCAGCTTCAATAACTTGCATGGGCTAATTCCTTTTTAAATATCAAGTCGGTTAAGTAATTAGAACATATTTCTTTACCGTTTTGCCAAAGCCAGTATTGGCATGATTGGCCCCGAAAAGGTTTTCTATATGACACCATTTTGACAAAAATGGTGTGCAGCTACAAAACCAGTATTGGCTCAATGAGAGGTTTTCTGCCTGTTTTTCCAAATGGTGTGCCACAAAACCAGTATTGGACCACTGCAGGTTTTCTACCACTTTCCCAAAATGGTGCACCGCTACAAAACCAGCATTGGCCCATTAAAGGTTCATCATTTTGCCGAAACGGTGTGCCGCACAAAACCAATATTGGCCAAGACAGGCAAACCTCTGTCCTAACTAAAATAGTTTGCCTCTATAAAACCGACATTGGCCCAGTGTGGGCACTTTACTAGCAAGGACATGACGCTTGACCGGAAGAAGGCCAGCACTGGCCCAATTCTGGCTCAATATCACCATCATAATTAACGGCACCGTATCGAAACTCGACGCCGGTACATGCCACCATTGGCCCGATTCTGTATTGTTTGTTAGGCTATAACTGAAAAATGGTTTGAACATAGGTTGTGAAGTTCTTGGGATATTGTCCCACTTCCGGTTGACCTGGAATTAGAGCTAGGTCAATATGGGGGCAAAATTTTGTTAAGGTTAATCCTTAATGCTCAAAGAGTCTCTAAGTAAAAAAGGGTTTGAAAATTAGTGGTGTAGTTCGTGAGGTATGGTCCCACTTCCGGTTGACCCTGAAGTAGAGGTCAACAAGGGGACACATTTTTCAAAGTTAATATTTAACACAAAGGAGTGTGCAACTGAAAAAAAAGTTCTGGTCCCAATTAAGGTTGACCCGAAAATAGAGGTCAACATGGGGTCACAGTTTTCCAAAGTAAAAATTTAAAAGGAGTCTAACTGAAACAAAAAATGAAGATTGATTGTGTAGTATAACTGAAACAAAAAATGGGCCAACTTCTGGTTGACCCGGAAGTATACTTCTTGAGATATGGCGCTCTACTAAGATTTACTAATTAAATATGCAAATGAAGATCACAAGGTTAATTAATTAATAATTTAAAACAAAATTACGTTTAGAGTAAAGCTTATTTTCAAGCTTCAATTTTATATAAGATTTAACTCTTTTATCTTTATACTTTATACACCCCCACCCCACCCCCTAAATTGGATTCAATTAATACGTGCCTCTCCGTTTATTACAAGGAAATATTTGTATAATACTTTACCTAGCCTTTTATAAAACGTGTTGAGTGCGTCCCGGTCTGTGTTTGTCCATCACATTCATGATGCACATAATATGTGTTTTCCATCAAAACGGTTTTTGTGTGGTCATAATGTTCACACCTCCGGGTCTGTTTACACAGGGCTACTTGTATGATTTCAGATTTCCCCTTACACACAAAACTATCGGTAGAGACTCTTGTTCAAAAACATTTCCCTTCACTGAATATAAATATTTGTATTTCCCCGGCATACACCATTTCCGGAAGACGACAACCAATTGTGGGACATAGATAACCCTTCCACACCCTCTCCTACCCATTTGTTATTATTATTATTATCTTTTTAGAAAGAGCTGATTAATTTGATGTTTGTTGCGTTCCCCCTTACATAGTTATAAAATGGTACTCTTCTAAAAATGTTTGGCAAGTCAGTCAACCCACTGGTGAGTGTAATTTATTCCTCCATGGTGGTGTGAACTAGAAAATAACAACAACTAATATCCACAATCTAACAATCATAGGTTTTGAAGTAGGCCTGCACCGACCGGACGCAAAATTCGGATATCCCAAAATCCCATCACCGGTTGCAAAAGTTGACCGATTGCAAAAAGCCACCACCGATCCCTAAAGTTGACTAATTGCAAAAAGCCACCTCCGATCCCTTAAGTTGACCGATTGCAAAAAGCCATCACCGATCCCTAAAGTTGACCGATTGCAAAAAGCCACCACCGATCACTAAAGTTGACCGATTGCAAAAAGCCACCACCGATCACTAAAGTTGACCGCATGCAAAAAGCCATCACCGATCCCTAAAGTTGACCAACTGCAAAAAGCCACCACCGATCCCTAACGTTGACCGATTGCAAAAAGCCACCACCGATCACTAAAGTTGACCGATTGCAAAAAGCCACCACCGATCACTAAAGTTGACCACCGATTGCAAAAAGCCATCAACGGTCGTGAATATGCATGACCGATCGCTATATACCATCACCGATCATGAATATGCATGACCGATCGCTAAAATGGACCACCGATCGTGTTTTATCACCCCTCGCTAAAGTTGATCACCGATCGCATAGGACCACCACCGATGACAAATTTGATCACCGGTTGCAAAAGACCATCACCGATGATTAAATGCCTCTTTGGCGTTCCATAGTGTTGTAACCAAGTCATTTTTCCTCAAGTCAAGTCAAGCCGCAAGTCAAATTTTCGCTGTTTACCCCAAAAAAATTCATCTTGAATATACTAAAACTACTGAGGGGACTGTGAGTATGCAAGAAGGATTGTGGAAATATGCTAATAAATATAACAATTACTATAACAAAACAGTACTTATACATGTAGTACATCACACGGAAGTCTTGATGCACTTTACAGCAAATACTACATACACTAAGCAATTTAAAAAACTGGTAACTTTTAGGAAGCGATTTAAAAACAGTTGCAGTTTTGATTTGTTTACAAGGTGATGAATTCATGAATGACCATTGCCTAATGTCTTAGTGTGAGTGACCGGCATATACACACTTGCGTGAGTGACCGGTATAATGAGCAGCAATGTTGAGCTACATGTACTACACAGGAATTTAGAACAGAGGGTGCATGGTGGTTGATACACTTGAATGAGTTCCTGAAGGTGTACTGGTGCTGAGCCATGAGTGCATCTGTATGTGTGGAGTAGAATCTTGAAAATAATGTGCTCTTGACAGGTGACCAGTGCCGGGTGCGAAGAATTGGAGCTAATGCTGCCGGGCGTGTAACAAGTCTGGTGACAGCATTTAGAATGCTGTCAATCGGATTTCTTGTTATTATTGTCTGTTGTTTTATTATCTCCTGCTTGTAGAACTGATGCAGAGTGGTCAGAGGCTCAGAATAGAGTATGGTTCTTGAATTGTAAAGTAGCTTCATCTGGGGATGTATGTCAACGCTCATTCTACAGAGGCAAACTTAATGTGCCAGACTTTGCATTGTATCTGAAAACTCTGGACGTGCTACCCTATGTGAGTCCAATCAATTTTCTTCAACCATGTACAATTTTTAACACATTCATTTTGAGCCTATTATGTCTGTTAAGGCAGTGGACACTATTGGTACTCAAAATAATTATTAGCATAAAACCTTACTTGGTCACGAGTAATGGGGAGAGGTTGATAGTATAAAACAGTGGGAGAAACGGCTTCCTATGAACATGATGGCATAATGTAGTTTTTTAGGAAGAGGTGAATTCTCACTCAAATAATAAAAGATGTCAGGCCTGAAACCTTTTATTGGGCATCTGTAAGCACACAACTTGTGCGACAAGGGAATTTTTTTCTTTTATTCTCTTGCAACTTTGATGACCAATTGAGTCAAAATGTTCACAGGTTTGTTATTTTATGCATACGTTGCGACAAACCAAGTGAGAATACTGGTCTTTGACAATTACCAAAGGGGCACGGTGCCTTTAATTGATTGCCCACGTTTGAACAAAGAAGCAGTGATTGAAGTCAGTTTTTTTCTGACAAATAAATTGTCCATAGTATTGGAATGACATGGAACATTGTTAATCAGTGAGCCCTCTAATTTTCCCCTTACTATCAATCCTGTGTTCCGCCTTTAAATGAAGGGTATAACCTTTGGTAATTACTCAAAAGATTAAAGACCATTAGATATGACTTTGTTTGAAGCATTGTAGCTGTGGATAAGGTGTTCAATTTTGAGAAACAATTCCCTCCCGAGGAATATGCTTTAGAGAGAGGGATTCAAAAACATTTCAATCTGAGAGACGTTTCTGTTCAAATAATTTCTCAGATTGTGTATTCAATTATGGGTTACTCTTCCGGCGTGGACATAACAGCTCCAGATTTTCGGCGATGTTTCAAAAACTCTGTCCAATATATTTTATTATGTTATTTATCTACATTTAGGCTGTTAATAAGATTAATACAATTGAATAGGTCCAAAAACCAAATGTATATTTTGCCTTTAAAGTTTAAGCATTTTATTTTAAATAGGCTAATATTGCACCACAGCACCTTACATGGTCCTATAAGGGAAAAGTTCTCATACTTCAAAAACGCGTTCCAAATACCTTGTAGGTAATGAGCGTCACTGAGTGATGGATTTGAGCAACATAATAAGAAGCCATTACAATTATTATTTGTTTTTCTATTTTATTTTGTTCTCAGTTGGAGTATCAAGCCACAACTGAGAGTATATTTTACCAGAGGTTAAGTATACCAACTGCTTACGTGTACAGCAGCAATGCCCAGTATGCTGAGCATAAGGCAATAGTGCAAGACCTCTCACAAACCTACAAGGGTAACTTGGGATTTGTTCTCATCAACAGGTAACTTACTTTGCTTTCTTTATACATATAGGACATCTTATAAGATGGTTATCTTTTTTGTTGCCTTTATGCTAACATGTCACTCAATTTCATAGAGCTGCTTTAAGCAAGAAAGTTAATGTAGATATGAGCACAATAAAATTATGCTTACCATAATAAAGTTATCAGCTACTGGTATCCTGCTCATTTCTATTCAACAGGAAATTTTAAAGCAACAACCTTAAATTTTAATTTATTGAAATCTATGAAATTAGGCCCCACGTTGTATAATAAACTTGGGTGTGATTCCTGGCTACACGGCAGTTAACAGTTGTTTGGCTTCTGACTGCTGGCACCCCCGAACAAAGATATTGACAAAATAGGGACACCGCCAACATCGGGCTAGATAGCTCTTTTGGTAGACTGCGGCATGTCATTGGTTTGAGTTCCACTGTACATGTATAAATTTTTCTTTATTCAATGCCATTTTTTTTTCTTTTCATTATCTTAATCTTTTGATTGTAATATTATTTTGATGGTTATCCCACTTAGTGACATAACAACAAAGAGTGTGATCAGTGATGACATCAATCCTTGCCAGCATCCTTGTCTGATGCTACAGAGAGCTCCTAAGGTAAGAACAACAATAAGGCTACATCGAAACAATAGGCTATTGTTACTGTAGCTAGGATTTGGAAAGTGGGGGTGCAAATTAAAAAATAGCGAGTGCAAATTTTTTTAACCGAAAAATCCACACAGCACACGCAATATGCTTTCAAATTACCTTGAAAATGAAACTTTTTTTATCAATGGTTTTAAGGCCCATCGAAAAGCTTAAATTACTGATTGTATATCTCCCTCTGGTGCATTCTGTGCATTGAATTTCTAAAACTTGTTTTTGTGGAGTTCATTCTAAGAAATTAACTTGGTAAAAAAAAATGTTCGTCCTCTTTTTAGGATGAGACTTTGTTTGGACCATAAACATCAATTTTGTTTTCATCAACCACCATTTTCATGGATTTGTGATTTGAGGATCAGTTTTATAGAACTTCTTTTCCAATGAAATCTTTTTGGTCAATGATCAGTCAACGACGCACTGTAAAAACTTTATATAACTGATAATGTATACATCAGCTGCTGACCTGCTTCCCTTGTGAGTAATGTGTCATGGATGAGAACCACATAAAACAAACCCTCTTTCTGATCACATGTTTTGGTGAATGCCTTTTTTCAATTGTGTTGTATTGTGCACAAAATTTTTAAAAAGTTGATTAGGTTGCCCTACAGATAAAATGCCATTTTTACTACCATTCTCTTTGTTGAGGTACAGGGTTGTAAAGTCAGACTTTCTTAGCAGTTTCGAAAATGTTCACACTTCTAGGTGAAACTTAGCAATTAAAGGGTTTTGATATTTTTTGTAAATCAAGTTTTGGACATAACATAAATCACTACTGTTTCAGTTTCATTAGTCGTCAAGTTTTTGAGAGAAAAAAAGGAGTAAATCACAGAGCAGTGATTTCAGAAGAGTCGTGTAAATCTGTTGCACACTTCTAAACTAACTTTCATGAAGTTGTTTGACTCATTTCTCAAAGACTACAGCACCTCAGCAGGTAATATTTTAAGAGAAGCTTTCTACCATCATTGTCTTGAAACCGTGTAAACTTTTAAGGTTAATACTGTATGTAGTTGCTTGGCTGACCTAAGTTTTTTGGGGGTTTTTACAATATTTTGGCTGATACCCTTTTACCTTTTCCTGAAGGAGAATGTGATTACAATGATTGGTGATCTGACAGTCAAGAGTGTATCATCCTTCATTGAAGACAATATGTACATCCAGGTTGAGCCGTCTGATGAACAAAGTGAGGACGAGGAGAACGAGGGGAACAAACAAATTCCAGGTAAAATAACTTTCCTCATCTCCTTATGATGACTAGAGCAAGCTAGTCGAAACTTTGAGACCAATTAAGAACTCAATCTGAGGTAGTGAACAATCCACTAAAAGCTAAAGTAGCAGTAGTCCCAGCCGATTTCCAACCTTGTAGTAGTTAAAAACTAGGACAGTTCTTTTCAGAACAGAGATGTCTCCCGAATGCCGAAAATCTACTCCGCGGTAGTAGAATAGAAAGCAAGACAGTTCTCTACTACTGGCAAGTAGATACACACATGGTGTCACTGCAAACCAAATAATATACAAAAGCAAATATACCTCACCATGCAATGTCTCAAATTTGGAGCCACATTTGGACTAAAGGACAAACGTCTGTGATAACATAATGACCACTGGATAAAGGGAGATTTAAATCTATTGTTCTCGTAATTGTTCTCGTTCTCTTTAACTATTGTTCTCGTAATTTTCAGTGTAATTACCATTTTTAAATCTGTTTAAATTATTGTTAATATCTGTATATTGTTTGTAATGCGCATCTGTACATATTTTTTATGAAACTTGCGCATAATAAATGAATAAATTATTATTATTATTATTATAGAGCATGAACTCTAGTACCATCTGTCCCTCTTTGTATGTGTGAAATGAAGCATATGGCAGTAGGTGCGACAATGGATTGTCTCAGCAAATATATATATGTCAGCTGTCCAACTATAACCACCAGAAAAATAAAAAGAATGCTTTGAATTGTACAGGGCGTTTATAAAACGTCCACCATAAACCAGTTTTGAAAAGTTTGGCAAATTCACACTCCACTCGTTGGCAGTGCCGTTAATGCAATACTTTATTTCCACTCAATCAAAAAATACGTTGACAAATACATAATAGAAGGTGTCTCCAAAAAGCAAAGCTTTTTGAGTAGAGACCTCCAATACCGTGTGTAGCTTAGTGATATTAATTGCATACAATTGTTTGTGTTTTAAGACAACTATACTTATTTAGTGGCGGTTCCTACATGTAACTGGCGGTGGCCCCAATATTCAGAGTGTTGGGCGCCGTTACAGAACTTTAGTTTGTATATTACACACTAAATGAACAAAAACCAAGATACACATACAAGGACTAGGACAACTCACAACAGCAGCTGCTGATGAAGTAGACGTCTTTAGGCGGATTGCTGATTCCTTTTTTCCCTTTATTGATGCAGTGCAAGAGATCCAGGATGATGAAGTACAGTTTGCTGTCAACAGAGATACTAGAGTATTGGATATGTCACATATCCCTAAGCTCACTGACAAGACCTTCCCTGAGCTCATAGTCAGGTCACAGCTAGTCGTTATCCTGTTTACTGTTCGCTGTAAGAAAAACACAATTTGTTTTTGTTATTAAGCTGTTTGAGTGTTGTTATTTGTGACTTTCGTGTATAGATTGTGATGACATGGTAGAAGTGTTGAAGTTTTAACTGTAGATTCGAAGTGTCATTCGCTGTAAGAAAAAACACCATTTGTTTTTGTAATTCAGCTGTTTCACTGTTGTGATTGTAAGTATTGTTGATGACATAGCCTTTTATCAAGGGGCACGCGACGGCGGCACCCCCATATGTGACCATCCACCACCAATGGGCTGTAAAGTTGACACTTTTACTGTTATGGGCTCAATGCATTTTTGGAGAGAGTGTGTAATCAGCTTCAAAATGATACCATCCACATTTAAATCAGACTTTTCTTGACGAAGTTATGATTTCTCAAAGCCACCTACTTTTTTATTCAGATTTCTCAAAGATTTCTTGAAAACCCAAACAATTTAATAGGCCCTGCAATGTACAAGTGCAACTTTACAGCCTATTGGTGGTGGATGGTCACATATGTCTCGCACGAAAAAAGACAAGCGAGAGCGGCGAAGCTGCGAAGCGCCTTTATCAACTCGTTTATCTAATCAATTATTCATATATGCACCTTATGTGTGTTGCTCTCAGCGCATGACTTTTGAGTGCACCATTATGTGTGTGTGGGTTATCTGTGGTTATTGTGTGTTTTTATTGGCCACTACTCATCATGCTCCTGTATTATGTTTCCCACCAAAATTGGTGGCAAAAAGTAAAGAAAAACATAAGGCCCCAAAACAAGTCTTTTTTCGTACGTGATATCTTGGGTCGTGCTTGACATCTGGGGGTGCCACGTGCGCCTTGACTAGAGGCTGTTGATGACATGGTAGAAGTAACTGTAAGTTTTTTATTACAGCATGAAGTCTGTAAGCCATTAAAGGCACTGGACAGGTTTGGTAATATTGGCAAAGACCAGTATTCTCACTTGGTGTATCCCATATGCAAAAATTACAAAGTAACAAACCTGTGAAAACTTGGACTCCGATAAATTGGTCACCAAACTTGCATGCTGAGAATAATGAAAGAAAAACACAGTTGTTGCACAACTTTGTGTGCTTTCAGATTCATAACAAAAGGGCCTGAAGTCTTTTATTATTTGAGTGAGAAATTACCTCTTTTCTCAAAACTGCATTGAGGGAGCCAATTCTCACAATGTTATATACTATCAACAGCTCTCCATTGCTCGTACCGAGTAAGTTTTTATGTTAAACATTATTTTGGGGAATTACCAAAAGTGTCCAGTGCCTGTTAACCCTCTTTGTAAAAAAAAACTGCTTACCCAGACTTACTAAAGTAGTTACAAGTATTTTTCACAACAACAAAGTGTGAAGAGTTTGGTTACAAATCTTCTATTATTTCTCCTGGCAGGGGATCCAAGATGCAAAGCTTTCTTAGAATCTTACTCGTCTGCAGCCAAGACCATTCAAGAAGCTAATCCCCAGCTTAGCCAACCCCTAACTCAAGTAGAATGCTTCAGCTGGCCTGACGTCTGTCAGCTTAATAATGTAACTACCTACCCAGCTGTTAAGATGTACAAGGAAGGCAAGATGGTGGCCGATTATAAAGGCTCGCTTAGCAAGGAGGGAATCCTGAAAGCTTACCACCTGTGAGTACTTCTAGAGTTTGCTGTTAACAAATTTGTTTGGATGTTTTTTTCTGAACAGTCTACCAGGGTTCTCCCAATGCACAAACAAGCTTGCGTATAGGACTGATACAAGCAAACTGAGAGCCGATAACACTCAAGTTTTGGTCGATACGCCAAAAGAAAAATGCATAAGTATTACTATTATTATTTGGTTTCACAAAAAAACATCAAGAGACGATGATATAGAATGCTCCAGATTGCGCAGTGGGGTTTTTGTAATCAATATAAACACCAAATTGGAAACATTCCAAAGATCTTATTTCAATTCAGCTTGCTTCGGCCAGAAACATCCAACAATTTGGGTTTAGAGTGCCCCTCAGGTTTGAAAAATCCTTGGAAGAAACCTAGTGTATGTAACTGAAGTTTGCTTGTGGTCAGAGTGGGGGTTTGAATCTTTAAGTGCAGCTCTTGCGCCCTTGAAGAAAGACACCTTATTGTTACTTTTAAACTCTGATAAGTAAATGGATACCTGCGATGGTAGATTGATCAGCTCTGAGAATGTGTGAGGTACCTTGCTTATTGGTTTAAAAGAGCTTCATAAATGCCTACCATTACTTTTGAGCTTATGAAATGAAATTATGAACAAAATTCAATTACTTTTTGCTGAAATTGGCCAGGAAAATGTATTTATATACTGTATACATGTATGTAAATGTTTTTGCAATTCAAATTATCTCGTTACTTTTCTTTATTAGTGTTATGATTATTCTTGTTTTCTCTGTTGTTGGAGTCAAAATAAATATCCATGAAAAAAAGGTAAATAAAAAAATAATATGACCCAATTTTCCCAATTGGCTTTCCTCCTTGACACCTTCAGGTATTCCACATCCAACCCTGTGATCCTGGAGACATGTTCAGATTGTGCTGCATTTAGTAGCGGTCAGCAACCAGAGTGGGTTCAATCTACACTCACTGCTGTAGTCATGGGTTACTTCCCAGCTACAGCTACCAAAGGTAAGCTCTTGTATTAACTCTTTGCTTTAAGGCACTAGACACTATTGGTAATTACTCAAAGTAATTTTTAGTATAAAAACCTACTTGGTAACAAGCAATGGAGAGCTGTTTATAGTATAAAACATTGTGAGAAACCGCTCCACTTGAAATAATGTAATTTTTGAGAGAGGTTAGTTCTCACTCAAATATTAAAAGACTTCAGGCCTGAAACCTTTTTAACGCATCTGAAAGCTCACTCATTATTTTGTGCAACAAGAGTGTTTTTTCTTTCATTTTTCTCTTGTAACCTAGATTACTAATTGAGTCTAAATTTCCACAGATTCTTTATTTTATGCATACATGTGTATGTTGGGATACACCAAGTGAGGATACATGTACTTCATGTAGTCTTTGACAATTACAAAAGGTATCCAGGTGTGGATTTCCTTAGGACTATCCCTAACTCATTGTGAAATCAAACCCAATGCCTTTAAGAGATTGTACATCATCTTGTAACTCATGACTTCTCATGTAGATTAACTAGTAACAATGTAACTTTGATGTTGTATGTGTATTCTTCATTCAGAGAGGCGTGAATATGAGCAAGCCACCAAAGTGTTTCAGGGTCAACATTTGATGGCAGTGTGCCAGACAGAGTGTGCTGAGTTACAGTAAGTTCCTTTTGTTGGCATCACTAAACCAGGGCCATTTCATAACTCTGCTTCTGTAAGCTAAGAATCAGCGCTTACGGAACCAGGGAAATCCACGCTTAGTCAGACACATCTCAGGTTAGCGGGGAATTTTGGCTTACAGTGTGCGCATGAATACTCCACATTATTAGGCATTCTGTGCTTACACAGCTAGCGCAGAAATTTGGCCCTTGCACATAAGCACAGAATCGGCTCTTGCGGAAGCAGGGAATTCCTTGTTCCAGTCAAGCGTAGTTCCAGTATTTCGCAGTTAGCAGGGAATTTGGGCTTGTGCGCGTGGGTACTCCATGTTACTAGGCATACGGTGCTTGCATGTAAGCTGAGAATGGTGATCAAAGGCGCAGAATACAGCAGTATTAGCAGAGCGATGAAGTTGGGCCCTTAAAAGTTTTGATCTTAAAATGTTTTTCGATGTAGAGGGAACAAAAATATTCTATTACAGTGAGTACTGCCTCAGTTTACCCATTCTGTGGAAACTTTTTCATCCCAATTACTTTGGAGTTTGATTCTTTATTCAAATAGCATGTGTCATCTTAGGCTACTCCCTACAAACTATAGTTATCATAGGCAGCCTCCATAGCCATGTTTTCCATGACTGTTCAGGTCTATTTGTCATTTGTTTTCCTGGAATAAGTTGTTCAACAGAAAACTTACTGGAGTTTTTTGCAAAAACTAGGTTTTTGAATTTATTGGGTTTTTTTCAAAAGACCTTATGGATTAATAGTCATGTATTGCCTACCATGTTCCTCTTAACCCCTTGCACCAATGTCACGCGAAGCTAGTATCTGCCATAGTTGCCATTTTGTGATTCAAGCGTGCACATTGACTCCATAAATGGTGCAATCATGATTAATTGTGACGCCAAATGTCATGAATGTATCGGTCAATAATGCTTTTGCACACTTACAAACAGCCTTATGCTCTTGCTCCTCTCTTTTATTTATTTAATATTTGCTATTATAACAATATAACGTATTGTGTATATTTTAAAAATGCATTTTGATTTTAATATCTTTCTATGTACCAGTACTGATATTGTCAAATTAAATTGTTTTCTCAAAAGAGTTATAATTAGTGTTGTTTTGAATGTACCTCACTATGCATTTTATTCTTATGCTAGGTCTGGTGCCTCCAAACCTGCTGTTAATGCATTTAAATGGGTAGATTCCCATCAGCCTAAAGTGGAGTACACAGGGGACTATACCGCAAGAGATCTGATTACCTTTGTGCACAAGGCCACTCTTCCACTTGTTGTAAGAAGAATCTCTTCTATTTTCATTTTGTATGTAGTATAGACCCATATGACGCCACCATAAAAAACTTAAAATGACTCCAGGCCTGAAGTACTTTATGTATCTGAAAGCAATCAACAAGGGTGTTTTTTTGTTATTTTATGCATACAATGTTGTGATTCACCAAGTGAGAATACTGGTCTTTGACAAATACCAAAGTTGTTCAGTGCCTTTAAACATAACCACATAATGGTTCCAGAAATATGATTAACAATCTAATCTCACAATCCAATCCTAAAACCCAAATAAGAATTTGTCTTTAGTATTGCTGTAATGTATAACAATACAGAGATACATGTGTATCCACGATTATTACAATCAAAACAACAAGTTATGACAATCGGCCATAGGGAATATGGAATAATTAATTAAATTATTGAACGGTTTATTGCATTTCATTTGATACAAGCAAACAAACACATGTGATCATGGTCTGAGAAATATTGCTTTGTCTCTGAGGGATAAAACTTAATAATAGAGATTTAATAACAATGATTTAATTAAATGTAACAATGCCAAGGTTAAACACACTAGCATAACATGGACAGCTGTAGGGATGTAGCTCAAGCAGAACAACTTGATGGCTCTGTTTTTTTACATTGTTGTTATTTTTTATATTTTAATTATAAGGCCCGGGGGCTGGACGATTGAATTTTAGGCAATTATCAATTATTTTGAGCAGAATCTCCTTTTGATGTGGGCAGTGGTCGACTTGTTGTTGAGAAAACAGCAAAAAGCTGTCACAGTATTTTCACAAGAACAATGAATCTATGTTTAGCAAGATGAAAATGAATACCAATTACATTTACCTATAATGGACACCAACCCATGAGAATCGTTTCTCAAATTTAAATGTTTTGGGGTCAAAAAAATTCCAAACCATACTATTTTTAAAGAAAATCCTTTCTCAAAATAATTTATACTAGGTCATTAGTTGAATATTCACCAAATATATCTATAACCCTACCTTTAAGAATTGTGTTTTGGTGTCAAGTATACCCAGAACAGTCAGCCCACAGACACTGGACACTATTGGTAATTACTCAAAATAATTGAAAGCATACAAAACTCAATAATAATAATAATAATAATTAAAGACACTGGACACTCTCCATTGTTGTCACCAAGTATGTTTGAAGACAGTGGACACTATTGGTAATTGTCAAAGACCAGTCTTCTCAATTGGTGTATCTCAACATACAATGTATGCATAAAATAAAAAACGTGTAAAAATATGAGCTCAACTGGTCGTCGAAATTGCGAGATAACTATGAAAGAAAAAACAACCTTGTCACACGAAGTTGCGTGCTGTTAGTTGCTCGATTTCGAGACCTCAAATTCTCAATCTGAGGTCTCGAAATCAAATTCGTGGAAAATTACTTCTTTTTTGAAAACTATGTCACTTCAGAGGGAACTGTTTCTCACAGTGTTTTATACCATCAACCTCTCCCCATAACTGGTTACCTAGTAAGGTTTTATGCTGACAATTATTTGGAGTATTTACCAATAGTGTCCACTGCCTACATGCATATAGAACCATTTTTGTATAGCACATAACACATAGTAATTTAGGATGTCCCTTTACGCTCTAAAGAAAAACACAACAGAATACAAATACAAGATGTACTGGGTAAAAAACAAAATGCATGAATTAAATGTTAAAGGCAGTGGACACTTTTGGTAATTACTCAAAATAATTATTATCATAAAATCTTACTTGATTACGAGTAATGGGGAGAGGTTGATAGTATAAAACATTGTGAGAAACGGCTCCCTGTAATGTAGTTTTTGAGACAGAAGTAATATTCCATGAATTTGTGTGACAAGGGTGTTTCTTCTTTCATAGTTGGATGTATCTTTCAACTTCAACGATCAATCGAGCTCAAATTTTCACAGTTTTGTAATTTTATGCAAATACGTTTAGCAAGAAGACTGGTCTTTGACAATTACAAATACTGTCGAGTGCCTTAAAGGCAGTGGACACTATTGGTAATTACTCAAAATAACTATTAGCATAAAACCTTTCTTGGTGACGAGTAATGGGGAGAGGTTGATAGTATAAAACATTGTGAGAAACAGCTCCCTCTGAAGTGCCATAGTTTTCGAGAAAGAAGTAATTTTCTACGAATTTGATTTCGAGACCTCAGATTTGTAGAACTTGAGGTCTCGAAATCAACCATCTAAACACACACAACTTCGTGTGACAAGGGTGGTTTTTTCTTTCATTATTATCTCGCAAGTTCGATGACCGATTGAGCTCAAACTTTCACAGGTTTGTTATTTTATGCATATGTTGAGATACACCAACTGTGAAGACTGGTCTTTGACAATAACCAATAGTGTCCACTGCCTTTAAAATGAATACTTTTTATTGTTATTCTTCAGCCGGAGTTGACTCCCAGTACTTTCCCTCTTCACTTCAGTCAAGGCAAACCATTCCTGATCCTCTTCAAGGATACTGATGACCAGTCCATCCAGGCAGAGTCATCATTAGCCACATTAGCGCTGGAGAAAACCTTTGAATCTAAGCTCACTATACTATGGATTGATGTGTAAGTTCACTAAGCCCATCTGATGGAATTTGAATCAAATAATATCACCAACAAATCACATTAATAAATACCCCAGAGAGTTTATGCATTCTGTTTATATGATTATTATTATTATTATTTATTCGACCAATACAAACAATCAAGTTACAATAGCACAAGACAGAACATTAACGGAAAAACAGTTATAAAAAAGCAAGAAATAAGGAAAATAAATACATAATTAAATAAATGAATAAGTAAGGTTAAATTAAATTAAATTAACTTAAATAAAATGAGGGTGGAGCATGCAGGAGGAAAACAGAACCAAATGGGAACAACAACAGGAGGGATAAAAAACAAGGACAAATCATGCGGGTCAGGGGTAACAAAAGTAAATCAAATTACTGTTGCTCGGAAGCATGCTGCCCCACGCATGAGCATGCTGCCCCACGCATGAGAAGATTGAAGACACAACTTGTATTACTGACAACAAGTATTATTAAGGGCAAAAATTAAGGTATAAGATTGTCAAAAAAACGCAATTTTGCAAAGTTTGCACTTCCGTAATGTTTCTATTATAATTTTTTATGTTTGTTGATGCTTTGAAGATTGTTGGAATTTTTACATGTATTGTGGGCTAGTTACAAAAACTGATGAGCGTCCCAAAATTTAGGTTGACTAGCTCTTCAGCGGGGCCCTGGACCACCCGGTGGAGCTTGATACCTTGCTACGTTCACTAATTAGAAAAATAACTGACAATTAAGCAAGACATCAACAATGATGGTTCGTCCTTCAGATGGGACAAAAAGCCGTTGGTCCAGTGTGCGGTGCTACGCACGTAAAAGAACCAAGTGAACTTATCATTAAAGGGAAGGGGTTCGCCCCGGTTTTCTTGGTTTGATTGGCTGCATATTGCCTCACAGCACCTTGTAAACCATTACATGGTGCTATGTAAAAGGAGTATATCTCGAATTCAAACGTAGTCCCTTGCATACCCTGCAGGAAAAAAATGAATGTTGAAGCACCTTGAGCATCACTTTCCGATATGCGTGCTTTAATAATAAGAATCTTCTGTTATTATTATTTGTATTACTATTAATAGTTACACAACTGAAAAAATGATGGAGAAACTGTCAATTTTATCTTGTAAATGTATGTGCAGATCCCAGCCATCCTGCGTTGGTTCAGAGATCCTGAAAGATTACGGCATTCGTCGACAACTTCTTCACCCCAGCGTTGTGTTTGTTGATCACACTACAAGCAGGGTATGTAACTACCCTCCAGACTTCAGCTACCAAGTACCAGCTATGACTGATTGGTTGAAGATAGTCATGAATGGAGAGACAACGTGCTCAGGTAGGTGCATCAAGGCATTAATAATAATAATAATAGTTATAACCAGTTGTCACACCAGAGTGGTGTCTCAAAGCATTTCCAACATTATCCACTGGGCCAAAGAGTTCATTCCTTAAACCATCTCAGCTCCCTTTGGAATTATACAGCCTGTGCAAAAAAATATTATGCGCTACTCGGCTAAACCAATCACAATAACCATCTCTGCCCTCACAGGTACCCATTTACCTCTGGGTGGAGAGAAGCAATTATAGTTGAGTGTCTTGCCCAGGGACACAAGTGTCTTGACACAAGTGTCGTGTCCGGATTCGAACCCATGGTATTCGGGAGACCATCACGTTCTGCAATTAGATGAAGTGGCAACGTATTTAAAACGAAGAGGACGTACTACAAACAGAATTGTTGTACTTGGTTCGAACTACGGACGTGCTAGACGTGGTGCGGTTGGGCATCATTTGTATGTACAATGTACATGTGCACACAGCCCGGGTCCATTTGTAGCATGTTCATAGACATGCCCAACTAATTACCATAATTTCAGTGACTTGGGACACATTACATACATTTTCCAGGCAAACCTATACACGTTGTAGCCAGACTAAATTTGTTTTAAATTTTCTTAGGATGCGTTCAGACAATTTGAGAACAAGTTTGGTGTGACCCAGCCAAAAGGCATGTTTCAAAAGGAGTGATTTGGCCAGTGCTGGCGATCTTGTTACATTATAACGAGAGTCGACTGTACTATGAATTTTATAGTTGACCATTGATCTTTCACAGTTTATACTTAAAATACAGTTCCCACACTTTACCTTTAAACTTCGATCCACTCCATCTCAACTGGAAATGCCTGTGTGTGTTTTTTTTGCCTATTTATGCATTCTTAGCTTCTTGCCGAAACAAAGGACCTCTGTTGGTTTCTTGCTGTTTAGAATCTCTCGACTTTACCACAGCAACTTTATTGAGAATGTCTTTAATTTGCTTTTCCTCCCTTGTAGGTTTAAAGGAAGGCAAGTTTGAGCCCTTGGTGAGCCCTTATGATTTCCTAGCCTTGGTTAATAGCAAGAAGGAGATGGTTTCCCATAGGTTGAGTCGACTACCCACGGATCAAAGAAACTATGAGAATGGTGAAGAGCTAGAAGATGGTGGACGTGATCTGTATCCACAAAACCAGATACATTCACATCAACACACAGAGCTTTAATTCTTATCATCTAAGTAGGATTTGAAACTTTGCATGGTGGAAATATGATATGGAAAGGTTTGCGGTAACACCATTGACAATCTCTAAATGAGTTTGGGTGGTTCTGAAAAGAAAGGCTGGTTTCAACTTGACGTTTCGGTCAGTAGCATACTGATCAAAGCGTCGAGGTTGAAACCAACGGTTTACTGATCGAAACCAACGGTTTACTGATCGAAACCAACGGTTCTTTTCAGAACCACCCCAACTCAATAAGGAATAGTCATTACATGGTGTTACCGCAAACCTTTTCATATCTAATCATCTACATTGTGTTGTATTTGTCTTCAGTACATGTTTTGCATCTCAGTTTAGTATTGGGTAGATGTCACAAACATTGCGTTTGTTATTACGGCATGTGCAAACTTGTTTACCATTTGAATGTATTGTTACATGTTGGATGTGTAAAGTGAGTATATTGAGCTTTATAAATGTAATGTTCTGGAGCCATTGGGCTTTTTCTTCAGCTGCCACGTGGAAAGTTACCGCGACTGGCTTTGGTGTCATTCTACCATACGTTCCCACATGGAATTATATTGTGTTTTACAGCATGGTTGCAGTAGGTTTACAGCACGGAGCTGTACCCTTTGTATTTTTAGAGGTCCTTGGGTCGATTTCACAAAGGGACTAGTCCTAAGAGATATCAAAAACGTATAGCTAGTCCTAAGTTAGGACAAGTAACTCGTCCTAACTCGATGTGAAATCGACCCCTGATAAGTTACCATGGTTGACAGGGAGGGCAGTTTACCTTGCGTCCCCATTGGATTGAATGTTGTCATTCTACAGGAAAGTCACGGTTTTTAACCAAAACAAGTCCAATGGAAACATGGCTGAAGAAAAACTAAATGTGGATTAATACACGAGTCGAACTGACAAAGTTAAAGACTGTATGGTGTTCCACTATATTCCAGTCAATTATCAAAAGCTCATGAAATGTTTAGAGGTAGTTTTTCTTTTTACAAAATTATATAAGACATTATAAAGATATGAACTTGCCTGTCACATGTCTTGCCAAGAATTAATGTCTCATATGGCATTAATCTTATTGAATAATAATAATAATAATAATAATAATCAATTTTTATATAGCGCTTTATCATAGCCTGAATGGCGTCTCAAAGTGCTTCAAACATTATTACCTCTGGTCACTGGGCCTTAATTCATTCCTTAAACCTTTTCAGCTCCCTGGGGAGTATACAGCCTGTGCAACAAATATTCGCTACTCGGCTAAATCAATCACATGAACTGGTGATAAAAGGGAAATTAAGATTTAAATTAATGAAAAACCATTCTGGCATAGATTCTGTTCCCAATATGGGAAATTAACATAGGCTGAGGAGGATGATTCAATAGAGGGCGCTATCAGCAGAAGGGGGAGAAAATCTCTTGGTGACAGAATCTCCTGCCACAGGGGTACCAATCAGAAGTATCAACAACTGAGGGTGGGTCTGCATATGTGCATGTACTCTCTTTACTTATCGATAAGATACTGTGCATTTCTATTGAATGCAAGTCTCTTATGTATTCAAACAGTGGTGCCCAATAAAGTGCCGGATTTTGTTTGATTTAAATGTAAAAACAATACAAGGGCCAAGTTCACACAAGGACTATCATTAACCATAGTTTGAGCCCGTACTCTGTTTAGTTGACCATTTGGAACCAGCTTTACAGAGCATTGTCATATTACTGGTTAGCACAGTGCAGAGGAAATGATTAGCGTACGTTGAGTCGCCGGTCGTGTTAACATGACATGACTAGAGTTGTTTGCACTATAACTTCTGTGCATATGTCCTATGCATGTCACTAAACAACAACTAGTTAACCATTGGTCATTCCGCTAACTTTATTATGTATGAAGCCAAGGTTCCAGTTAAACATGTTTGAATAATACATGTATGTGCAAGACTTGCCTGACCTAATTCAAATTGCCTTTTATTTTTGCTCTGATTCCAAATTGTCCATGACCAATCTCTATTTGTAGTTGCAGTGATTTTCATTTCTTACAAACTTGAAAAAGGCAAAACTTATGTTGACATGTATGTCCATTGCCCAATGGCTCAAAATTATAGAATTTTACATTGTAATGCAAAGCCAAGCAGTTTGCCAAATAAAAGATCAATTTGTGATTCACAAATAGTATAAACGCTCTCCACATATTTGATAACAACTCCAAGAAGTTTTATACATACTACCACAAATAAACAAATTCTCATGAGGGTTTAAATGTTTAAGAATGTTCAAATATTTATATTGTTAGTGGTGCTCATGTATAGTGTTTGTGATGCCATTTCGTCCGTTATTGTAATAGTTCTTGTAATAGTATTTGTACTTCAATCAAGGGTCACATTCTTTTCCAAGTCTTTCGAAAATTAAGCTTTGCAAATTAAGTTTTCCCCTGTGTAATGTTTATAGCTTAAGCTAGGAACAAATGTAATAACTATATTAGATTTTGATGAATTTGAGTGAAATATTCAAGCCTAACGGGTTTTACAAGAATTATTTGGTATATGTATATTTTTGGAAGTCTTAAAAGAAACAGAATTTCTATTATTTAGGAATGTCCCTTCTTTTGTGTACAACAATTGTCATTACTTTGCTATGTATTAAATATTTTCTAAAATTTGTTCAGACAAAAAAATGGGTCAAGAAGTACTTTGGTTAATTATTTTAGATTGCAGTTTGTTAAAATGAAAGACAAGTATTTTATTCCTAACATCAAGTTTTCAATAAACACGTTACAATCAGGATGTGGACATTTTAATGGTCAGGGAAACTTAAAGTGTGAAAACCAAGAAAATTGTTTTTATTTTGCAACTAACAGTGGTGTAGGGAAGTAATGGTGGTTTTGGGGTCTCTAAATGTTATTTTCTTGAATTTATTAGTAATTTAGAGGCAAATGCTTCCCTGAAGAGTGGTGCTGGTATGAACTTGACAAGGATTCTTTCTGTTTGAAACTTATCCAAATATTTTGTCTTTTTAGTTAGCGATCCTTTTAACTATATCTTTATAGTGTAATCCTATAACTTTATCTTTATAGTGTAAATTGTAATAACAATGGTGACTACAGCAAGCTAGTAAAAACGTTGAGACCAATGAAGAACTCACTTTGCGACAGTAAAGTAAATAAGGAGAGTAGTCTCCCAAATTCCTAAATCTACTACACAACAATGTACACATGATGTTATCGCAAAACGAATACACATATACAAGTATTTTGATGTTAAATTTCTTTATTTACCACCAAGAAGTGTGAATTAATTTCAATAAGCATTATTTTCTACCCACATGCATGGTGGTGTTAGCCAGTTGAAATAAGATGTCATAATTTGCCTTTAGTTGGAAATAAAGGATGTTTAAATCATGTAAACTGCTCACAGCACTTTGACATGGCTGAATTAACCATGTTTTAAGGAGCGATCAAATTTGATAAATCCTTATACAATTCTTATGCACTATGAACCCACCAAAACTATGTTATAAACTGAAGAGTTTTATTTTGCGTTTTTAAAACAAATTATTTTCATGTACCCAGAACAACTTATTCTACACAAACTTGTTCAGGTTTGATGTTAATTAAGTCAGGGTGTGTTCGTTTAGCTTCCCTGGGTCGACCCCGCAGTGCTCACTCGGGTGAGCCCCCTGACAAGAGCTAATCGAACGATCACACTCGCCCTCTCATGGTGACGGCATGCACCTCAGGTCACCCCCAAGTGACCCACTCCACAATCAGGGCACTGGGCTGACCCGGGTGAGCCCTGTCAAAGCTATTCGAACGCACCCTCAATATCTAACCCAATGCATGAGGTTGAGATACTACATGCTTAGCACAAATCTTCTCATGTGAGAGATATATCATTGTTACATGTCAAAATTCAAGATACAGAATTTTTGGATTGACCTAAGGATAATGTGTATAGAACCAGACCAAATCTTCAAAATTTCTTTATAAATTGTACTGAAGACTCAGTCGAGATTATTTTGATGGTGTTATTGTAAAATGTTCTTTGAGTGTACTCGATGATTATTTAAGATTATTGTTTGTTTAATATTGTGCTATTTGATGGAATATAATGGAATATCATAGTATATATTAGAACTTATTCAAGTAATGTGTTGGATATCAAGTCATTTCATAGTCTCGGTGCAAGGTGTTCTTGTTAAGTTGGACAACCTCTATGGTAATACCATAGGCCCCACACACTCAACACTACACACATCGCAACTATTCCACGGATAGAGGGCCTTTCTCTACACGGCAACCCGCCAGCAAGAGTGTAGTGTGGTGGGATGATTTGGAAGTTGCTAACAGCGCCCACTAGTGTTCGATAGTAATGTGCGTGGTGAGGAAAAGTGGAGCGGGATTGCGATAGCTGAGTGATAGTGAATAACAACGTCTTTAAACCAAGATTAGTCATTTCAATGTACAGAGCAACATTATTAAAGGTATAGATTAAATCAATCACTTGTTATCTAGTTTTCAGTCATCACACCATACAACTAGCCTGTGGGAAATTTCATCAAATTGGTGGGTGGTATTCTTCTGTGAAACCCCCCCCCCCCCAAATTTGATGTTTTGGCAGGGTTTTTGTGCCTGTTCCGAGGTATTTTATCGGCGCTTTCTGCAAGCAATTAAATGGTGCACATACACATGTAACTCATTCCAACCATAGATAGAGCTCTAATTCTTCATCCTGCGCCTTCGGTGCTCTATACTCTTTGATTGTGGTAAGATCGATGGTAAGATTTGCTGAGGAAATAACTTACATCCAAAATTCTGAAATTATTGTTTGAATTGTGTCACAAGAGGCAATTTACAGGCAACCAGTTCCAGGCAATCTCCAAGAAAAAAAGGCATTCACATTGGAATGTTCACATATTATTCCTGGGAATTGTAAGACATTGCTTGAAAAACTACCCATCTGCTACCAATAAAGTGGTCCCGCAGCATGAACTGCAGTTAGTTGCCCCCAAGTTGCCTATAAAAAGCCCTGTGAAAGAGACATATACTATGAAATGCTAGAGTTTGGACCTTGTTTCTTATTCTATGCCCCATTTCTGCTCATCTTGCCCTGAGTGATCCATTGCTTTGTATTCACATCACAGTCTAGTGTAGTGTAACAATCCACTGGTTGAATTTGTACATGTAATACTTGTTTGACCATTCATGTACGGCTGTAGGACCTTTGGTATTAAGATACTTCCATCTCTTTGCAGCTCATCTTGCCCTGGTTCACATCACAGTCTAGTGTAGTGTAACAATCCACTGGTTGACTTTGTAATACTTGTTTGACCATTCATGTATGGCTGTAGAACCTTTGGTATTAAGATACTTCCATCTCTTTGCTGGTTACACTCTAGGATTGTCAGAATCATACGAGGTACTGCACAAGCTGTACCATTCAGCTGCCAGAAAAGTTCAAAAGACAAATGATGAGAAAAAACAAACACAGGCAAGGGACCTGGGGTCGATTTCACAAAGAGTTAGGACGAGTCCTAACTTAGGACTAGTCCTAGGAGATATGAAAAACGTATGGCTAGTCCTTCATGTAATTTAGGATGAGTAACTTGTCCTAACTAGAGATAAGACTAGTCTTAACTCTTTGTGAAATTCAACCCAGGGCCCAATTTCATGGCTCTGCTCACCATAATCAAATAATCAGCACTTGCGGAAGCAGGAAATTATGGGCTTATGTCAAGAGTATTTCAAGGGTTAGCGGGGAATTTTGGCTGGTGTGCGAGCGTACTCCATGTCACTATGCATTCTATGCTTACACAGCTAGCACATAAATTCAGCGTTTGCTCATAAGCGGAGAATGGTGATCGTAAACGCAGTATTCGACTGTAAGCAGAGCCATGAAATTGGACCCTGTTCTAGTCAATGTAGAACAGGGTCCACATTGGCATTTTTATTGGTTGCTAGTTGAATTTTGCACTTATACTGAACTTTATCAACAAAGCAATATTACACCAGCATCAATGACACTTCACAAGCAACGATTACCACTGATCAGACACGCAACTAGGCATGACACTCCTCTCTCAATATTCTAGGACCCACCGGACCCACAGAACCCCATCGCAGAGGTTGAGTACTTGTGCGCACCTACCAACAGCAACTCTCTGATGACCTGGGCCCTATTTCATAGAGCTGCTTAAAGGCAGTGGACACTATTGGTAAATGTCAAAGACTAGCCTTCACAGTTGGTGTATCTCAACATATGCATAAAATAACAAACCTGTGAAAATTTGAGCTCAATTGGTCGTCAAAGTTGCGAGATAATAATGAAAGAAAAAAACACCATTGTCACACGAAGTTGTGTGCATTTAGATGGTTGATTTCGAGGCCTTGAGTTCTAAATCTGAGGTCTCGAAATCAAATTCGTGGAAAATTACTTCTTTCTCGAAAACTATGGCACTTCAGAGGGAGCCGTTTCTCACAATGTTTTATACCATCAACCTCTCCCCATTACTCGTCACGAAGAAAGGTTTTATGCCAATAATTATTTTGAGTAATTACCAATAGTGTCCACTGCCTTTAAGCACAAAATTTTGTCCAAGCAAAACAATCCTTGCTTAGTAAAATCAGATTACCGGCTAAGACTCCACTCATTTGGGTATGCTAAGTAAACAACAGCTAAATACCGGTCACAAGCAATGTATATTGCATGAAATTTTTGCCAGTAACATGTGTAAAATAAGCGAGCTATTTTTGTGCTAAAGCAACATTTTTGCTGAAGCAGCTCTATGAGGATGGTAGGTATTGGAACAAAGCAATGGTAGGTAGGTATTGGAACAAAGCAACTCACCAAGCCACTCAACATGCCGATCAATTGAATTGAACAATTTAACAAAAATGAAAAATTGTAGCCACTGAGCGCTGCTGTATGCTGTACGCGCACAGACATCACAATGGTAGTTGAATTTGACCCTTTAAATAATGACAAATTCCTGTGTGGATTTTGTGTAATTGTCAACACCAAATGACGTCATGCTTCAAATTTCTCCAGACTCTCAACTGAATTTGATAAAGTGCCTTGCTCAAGGACACAAGTGTCGTGACTGAGCAGGCCAGAGTGCCGAACTTAAATCCACTGCCCTAAACCCCACCAAAAAATGCTCCTTTGAAAGTAAATCAAATGGAAATAATTCTGTGGAGGATTGGTAACCAATGAACCCTGACTGGTACACAACAAGGTTAGATCATGAGTGAAATAAAGTAACCAATGAACCCTGACTGGTACACAACAAGGTTAGATCATGAGTGAAATAAAGTAACCAATGAACCCTGACTGGTACACAACAAGGTTAGATCATGAGTGAAATAAAGTAAAGAGTAACTCTTACAGTGTAGGCGTGTCTTACATCCCCTTCATTCATCCTGTACTGTATCTTCAACCGTCTGCTCTGATAATCAGTGCAATTTGATGCACTGGAAATCTGCAAAGTTTATTTCAAAACATAATTATATTATATCAATATCAAGGTGTGATGATAGTTTGTAGTTTGCTTTTTGTTTGTTTGTGCCGTTTTAAGAGGTCAATGCAGACGCAACCCCATTACTCCATCATTCGGTTTGTTCACAGATGCTTGTCGTGTTCATTGGTCACCATGTGTTACATAACGATAGGTCAATGGGTCATCATTTGTGGCGTGTCATGGCCTAGCGGTTAAGAGCACCGGATTCAAGCTCTGGTGTTTGATCAGCAGAGAGTGGGTTCGAATGACACTTGCTACGTAAAATTTGGGAGGTAATGCTTTCTGCTCTACCGGCCAGGCTTCGGACTGATGATACCCAAGCCTACACGCGTATGGACTGTAAAAGAGGTAACCCTGTTTCAGCCCTAGGAGTAGGTGGCAACGGCCTCTGGACAAAAAACTGTAGCCCACACCTTGAAGTGGCCTTCAGGCCTTGTGTGTCTGGCGACTTGCATAATAAAATACTTAAAACATAAAACAAATCTGTTGTGATTTAAACCGGATGTGGTCTTTTTTACTCTGTCCACACACAGTGTTAAAAGATAAAGCCGAAGTGGCCTACAATCCCGGCCAAAATGCTTGGGACACCCATTCCTAACGTTATATAAAACCATTCCCTGTTCACTTTCCACTGACAATAATCATTCTCTCCCCCGTCCTCCGTCCCCCCGCTCAATGTTGACTGGAACGCAGAAAAAGACCGCCAATTGGAACCAACATTGAAAGGGGGCAGGGAGGCCCAACGAAATATGGCCGAGATTGTCTTAAAATTTTTCAGCGTGACTTTTTTTTAACATTACAAAATAAAGCTTTAAAAGGACCATGAATGTCCAAAGACAGTGAATGTGCGTTTATTAATGAGTAGAGCGTTAAAACAAAATTCAAATCAGCAACGATTTCTTTTGGTTTTTTTTGGGGGGGGGGCTGACTTTGATTATGCATTGACAGCAAATTTCTATGTATTGCTGAGTTTGGCATTAATACACACTTGTAATCGGTAAGCATGTTTTGTTAGGGGGGGGTGACTTTTCAGGGTTGAACCTGATTCAGTCTAACTTTGGAACCTTTCAGGTTGAACCATGAGTTAAACCAACTTTAGTACTGTGTCTGAACGACCTATATGATAACTCCACACCAAAATGTTTGGACTTGTATAAGATTAGTATGCCTGGGGTCGATTTCACAAAGAGTTAGGACGAGTAACTCATCCTAACTTAGGATTAATCTTAAGGTCTGCATGCTACAGTGCAGGGTTAGGACTCGTCCTAAGTCCTAAGATTAGTCTTAAGTTAGGATAAGTTTTGTGAAATCGACGCCTGTTCTAATAACAATAAATTGGTATATAGTATCATATCCTACAAAATCAGACAACTTCATTGATAGGATTTGAGACCGGTGGGATTGATTGTACAAAACCAGTAGCAATAAAGTCTTTATTTACCTCTCCATAGCTTTGTCTCGCTGGCATCCATGCCTCAATGTCATACTTCCTATAAGCAGGTGCTCCTAAATCATGTGATGGCATGTCTAATACTCTATGTGAAGGGGAAACAAATAACACAGGAAAATTTCTTTCATCATTACAATTATTTGCATAATGGTTTTGTATTCATAGTAAAGCATTTGTATAACAACTTGTCACTCTTCAGCTAGCTATGATCGTCTTTATCGCCCTAAACACTTGTCTGATCAAATATCTACAAAGTACCGGATTTGAAATTATCACCAACATAAGCATTGACTAGTTTGAATCTGAAAGCTTATTTATTTAGCAGAGATATTGTACACTCTTAAATACTGGTATGGTCAAACAAATGGCATTCGAAGACCCCCCCCCCCCCTGCCCCAAGTCATGTAGGTTATTTCAATTGTAGCAATTAAAATGGGCCAAACCCAATTCCCAGACAAACACACGCCCTTTTTTTATTGTTTTTACTAAAACATAACCACCAATACATAATGTCCTGGCCGAGTGGTTTAGTGCATCAAATTAAAGTTCTGGTGGTTAAGTCATCTGAGTGTGGGTTAGAATCCCGGTCATAAGACACTTCGCTATAAGTACTTCTCTCAACCAAGGGAGTAGAAAATGGGTACCTGTGAGGGTAGAGATTGATATTGTGAATGAAAAAGCCTTTGGAGCGCTAGGGTTGCCCAGGTTATACTCCCCAGGGAGATGAGAAAGATTACAGGATTGTTATTAGCCCAATGACCAGGGCACTAATGCAAAGTGCATTAAGACGTTATTGTGAAATGTTATATAAGAACTAGTTATTAATTTTATTAAATATGATTCAACTTTCAAAGGTTGAACTGTGCAGTTATGGAAAACTAGCTGGTCAGAGCGAATCAAATCATATAACAAAATATTGTTGTTAATTAAAAAGTATTCAAACTTACTGGAAGTGTAAACCAAGTTCAGTGAAGAGGTTTTGCTGTATGCTGACGAGCTCCTTAAATATTCCTTCACTCTGACCCTCAGTAGAAACACAAAACATCTCCACCTACAAACAAAGAGTCATTCAATACATTAGTAGGATGGTATGACAGCCTGTAAAACATGTACAAACACAATCTCCTTTTGATCAAGAATTTGCATTTCACAACACCCTTTATAAGGATTATGCTATTTGATTGGTTTAGAGCGTGTTACATAATGTCTTATTTTTACACGAAAAGCCATTTATTTGCCTCCGAGGATGTACAAACTCATGAACCCTGTCACAATGTGCAGCAACTGTTTTGTTTTACCATGGTAACATATTCCCCTTCTAAGGAGGTGTTCTGTTAAGCAGACAAACAGTTGTTCAAATTAAAAACAATTCTTCACTGTTCCCTCGAATCCGGGACAATTTCCAATAGTACAAAACGATGGAAATTGACCACGATGGGAACAATCAAGGTTAACAAAACTCATGTTACCCTCTGCGCTGTACGTCGTGCATAGTGCACATCCTTAGCCATGTAACAAAATACAATTGTTGCACGCTGTGACGTGGTCCATGGCTTTCTGTACACCCGAGGGGGGAACCCGAGAGTGTACAAAACCCATGGACCCCAACCACAGCGTGCAACAATTGTTTTGTTATACCTTGGAAACATTAATATTCCTCTTCTCAAAGTTCTGTTGTTATCTTCAAACATTGTTACGACGGAGTATTCATTGTTTAATAAGCAGACGAACAAGAAACAATTCCTGACTGTTCCCTCGCTCCCGCAGGTGTTTCGTACACAGTGCTGGAAATCGACCAGCACTGGGAACAATCAAGGTGATGTACACCGGTGTACATCACTTTTCACGTCACCTGATTGGTTCTCGACCAATCGAACTTCACAGTTACCGAGGTATAACAAGCGTCTTTGTATCACATCACATGGTTGGTGCTCGACCAATAAAACTTTACTATTATTGATATCCAACAGCAGATAGCCACCACTTACAGGTATCATTAACAAATTTACAATCTAATACCATGGTATTTACAAGAAACTGGATGGGTGCTACAAAAAACTTCTGTGGAGGTGCTTTAATGTACACTGGAGTCAACACATGACAAAGACAGAACTGTACGAGGAACCAAAACTATCCACCAAATTACAACAGCATCGTCTGAGGCTGTGTCTGAATTGGTGGCTACGGCTGTGGCTACGACCGTTGCCAGGGGTGTTGCTAAGGGCGTCCTATACTTCAATGCATGACGACGCGGCGATCCAGCTGTAGCTGTAGCCAGAGCCGCCAATTCGGATACAGCATTAGACTCGCAGGGCACTCTTACAGAAACACCAAAGAATCTGTCTCTCATCTTATCACCTGGTAACCAAACCAAAACATGGAAGGAGAAACAGGGGAAGACAGAAGCTCAGCTATACAGATGTAGTTGCTAGGGACATCGGGGTGCTTCCAGCTGATCTTCCCAACCTAATGAGAGATGGACGGATGCGCAAACCTCCGACCTCGGTCGACTAAGGAGAGATTAACAAGAATATTTGTAAGTATTTTGTCTAACCTTAGTGAATTGATGAACCCTGTAGAGTCCTCTAGCTTCTGCACTGTGTGTTGTCTCTGCTCTAAAACACTGACTGATGGCAAACACCTTCTGGGGAAGCTCAGTCTGGTCCAATACTCTATCCATGAAGTATCCTGATAATGCAACACAATCAAATGGTCTCAATCAGTCAGGGAACTAGATTTCATACCACCATATACATAAACTTACAAACCTGTAGAAGTTTGAGATCGATCAGCCATCTGGGTCATGAGAGAATAGTGAAAAACCGATTTCAAATTTTGCATTGCATCGATGCCAAAACAAAAATGAATAAAATGCTCACTGAGAGATAAACTCCAAATAAAAATTTCTCATCAAACATGAAATTTCAGACAGAAATATTTCAAGGGATGTTTTCTACTATCATCATCATTAGACTGTGTAAGTTTTATGTTAATCTGTTACTTTACGATTTTAGTTTCTTACCAATTCTGTAAGATCCTTTAAATGTGTGATTTATTGACATACCAACAGTGTGGGAGAACTAAAAAACTGCTTTTGGTGGCAGCTACCCAAATAAATTTGTGTAAAAAACTGTCAGTGCAAAAACAATGAAACTCAGCATAGTAAGAATCGTGTGAACATCCGGAGACTAGTTTTAGCAAATCAATGGGCCATATTTTTGACCGCGTGAGGGTGCTCTCAATCACTTCCGGGGGTATATTCATTCATACCCAAAACAATTTTTAAAGATTGGAACACATTATAACCACAGACATCTAATCCATCACAGACAATAAGACTTTTAAAGGAGCCGTTATAATCCACCTCTAAAGCAAATTGAAACTACGGCGCAACAAAAGTGACAGAACGCCTATTAATTTGTGCAGGGCGAATCGCGTGTACCCCCGGAAGTGATCAAAATACTATTTATAGCGCCCTCGCGCGGTCAAAAATAAGGGGCATTACACTACTGCAAATTCAGACGCATGTGTGGCTGTTGTTGTAATGTTTTTGCACTGCAGTGACAAATAACACTTGTTGACAATAATACATTTCAAGAAGCTTTTGATAACCATGTGTTTCTATAACTGGACATTCCAACTTGTTTTAGATCATTTGATTCTGAGAGCTATTATTCAACAAATAACTACAGCTAACCTGCTAGGCCAACCTCTGCAGTTCCAGATAGACATAAATCCCTGTCATGTTTCCTTCGATCCAACTTATAAACTTGTGTGTGTAAACCTTTGGTTCGCATTCCACATCCTTCCTGTTGGAGAGAAACAAAATCAAAGTAATAGTCTATATCAAACACTGGTTCAGAATCTCAATATACATGGGTTATAACCAGTGTTGTAGCCACGGTGGGCGGTGCTGGGCGGGCCTGCCCAGGACTCTTCAATTTTTGCCCAGCACTCAGAGCAAAATACATTTTGCCGCCCAGCACAAATTTCCCCTAGAATAAATTAAAATACTGTCATGATTGTCCACTGTGCACTGATCTGAGATGCAGCTAATGATAAGGGGTATCAAATGAAACAGAGAAAGACCTCAGTCAAAACGCCATTCAACTAATTGCATCGCCCCGTAGCACAAACAGTCTTAAAACCTGGCATCATGCCTGATGTTTGCACTTCAGCAATGATGGCCCCATAATTAAACATGAATAATTTTGTTGATCTGCTCGCCCAGCACACAACATCAACCACAACCCTCACAGGTACCCATTTATCCATGGGTGCAGGGAAGTAGGATACAAACATCATGACCGGGATTCGAACCCACACTCTGATGACTTAACCACCAAAACCGCTCGACCCAACACCCTTCTGACTCACAAGAAAAATAGTGTGGAAAACCAAACTCAAAAGTAAGCTCAGATGAGTTTTTTTGCCAAGTTGGATTTGAACCCATAGAAATAAATCATACACCACTTCAAGCTTTTTTGTTTCCAATATACTTACAAAAACGAGTGGTTGAACGAGATCAGGCACTGACAGGGCCCTGAACCCTCTGCTTAGTAGTCTATCTACTGTAAAGCGTATGAGGGCGTGCTCTAACATGGCTGCCGCACCCTTCAGAAAATATGACCTATGACCTGTGATATGACCTAGATTCCTAGGAAGAGACATTAATAGAGGATTGAAAATATCACTCAAAATTATCAGTTCCATTGAATATACATGTATCTCGTTAAAAGGCATACCTCATCATTGGTTTTAGGAAGAGTACTTGTATATTCATAATTATAATCTTGTTTTAAAGAATCACACCACACAACCAACCTGTGAAAGTTTAACAACAAGGTGAATCAAACAGTGAAAACAATAACAAAATGTTTTTTTTAATCAGAAAATATGTGCGTGCTCATTTAAATGTATGTGTTTATTTCAACTGCAACGGGCAAACAAGCAACAGTGATTTGTGAGTCTTCAAATGCTATTTTCTTGGCTTTGACTGACAGTATTTCATAGTTACTTCTCAGGAGGATTGGTACTAGGCCTGTGCGACTAGTGTGACTAATGTCAAAGTCACTTTTGCTTGCTTAGTCGAGTACCGTTTTTCAACTAATCTGTCAATCGTGCCGCCACAACTAATACACAAATAGTTGCGACAACTTGCTTGGTGACTCAATTGTGTCGCTCACGACTATTCACGATAACATAATTTACTTACGAAACACAATCAGACATAAGTGACACAATCCTTCAATCCTTCAGCGTGAAATTTACTATTGTGCCAGCGGCATATTCATCTTTGGAATTGAAAATTAGTTGCGACTAGTGTGGAAGTCACAACTCGTTGAGGCATGCCTAGTCGAGTAGTAAATTTCACTAGTTTGCCCAGGCCTAATTGGTTCTGGTATGAAATTCATTATCAGCGAGCTTTTTTTCTTTTTTTTTGATAATTCTAGAAACACTTTCGATGAAATGCTGATCTTTCTTCTTGAGCTATTCATGACGTGGCAAAGAGAGCGAGAGAGAATAAAAAACTCACTTGATCCTAATAATGTTCAGATTCTCTCCTAATTCAATGTGACTCTTGACAGGAAAGTTGAAGGTTGGTTTCCGTCCCATTAAAGCAACCAACTTGGGCTCATCATCCATGTTAAAAGGCTGAAACAAAACCATTTATTTAATAGATGGAAATGTGCATCGGGGACAAAGAATATTCATTTTTGTTTTTACCCTTACACCAATGTGTGTTTCACTGTATACTCAGTTCTGTGAAGAAAAAAAACAGCCATATTACTCGGGTGGGATTAGAACCCATGACCTTTACAATTTTAGAGTAAAATCTTACCAACAAGTCTGACCACAAAGATGGACCACCGAGATTGCCCGGTAGCTAGAGGCAGTTCGAATCCTATTATTTTTATTTTTATATTTTTTAGGAAAGTACTAACACACATCGGTGTATATGGGTAAAACCAAAATAAATAAAACCATTTATAGCAAGAAAACTAAACCTGTACTGTACTTTTGAAAGTAATAATCAAATAAAATTCATTTGATTTTGTGAATATGTATTGACCAGTGTAAGGATAAATTCAAAATGTATGCTTGGTTTTGTTGGATTGTTGTGGTTGGTATAAATGAATCTTTTGTCACTTACTGCATCTGGGTGCGTTCTATTAGGCAGCTTACATGCAGATTGAAAGAACTCACTCTCTGCTTCCTTAACCTGGCCTCTCAAGACACTACAACGATCATCCTCTTCTCCGCTGCTTCCAAGATCACTCAGCTCTTTCTCCAAGTGTTTAAATTTCTTCCAAAGTTCCACCTGTACATCACGAAATATGAAACCAATCAACAACAAAAATTCATAGATTAATAGACAATTCAATTCATCAACATGTTGTTCATGCCCTAGTGGTCAAGAGCACTGGATTCAAACTCTGGTGCTTCTGATCAGAGAGTGTGGGTTTGAGTCCCAGTTGTGACACCTGCATGTATGTCCTTAAAACCATTGGACACTTTCTGAACACAAAAACAATTAAAAGTTCACAGATTTACAAATAACTTACAGGGTATACAGAAGGTTACTTTTTGAGAAAACATTTAAACAATTATCAATTCTCGATATCGAGAATAACGGATTTATTTTAAACACATGTCTCCCGACTCCGATGACCGTTTTAGCCTAAATTTTCACAGGTTTTATATATAAGTTGTGATACACGAAGTGTGGGCCTTTGGACAATACTGTTTCCCGATGTTGTGCGATTGCTTTAAGCAAGAACCATGATGCTTTGTCCTTACCAAGACGTAAAGCCGCTGGTCCTGTGTTGTGTAATGCTCCAAAAGAACCCTGTGCATAATGCATCCCAAAACGTGCAGCACACTACGTAAAGAGCTCAAGGACGTCGGAAAACGGATAAGTTTTACAGAGTTTCTTACTTTATTACGCCTTTTAACCAAAAAGGCATTTATGAATGGCAATAAAAGAGTAGCGACTCGTTCTTAAACTGCCATTTAAAACCTTGCAGGGTCGTGACCGTCTGATAAAGGACATTGCCTTCGGCTCGGGCCTTTATCACACGGCACCGACCCTGCCGGTTTTAAACGGCCGTTAAAGAACTCTTCGCTACCCTTCTATTCACTTATTATCAAATCAAAATACTTGTTTACAAATACATAATTACCACTTGATAGACATCTGCATCTCCTTTCCTATGTCTAATATTCTCAGCTATCTGATCTGTGTTGTTACAAACATCTTGCATATCAAGATGAGGTCTTAAACTCTCTGAAAATATCCAGTCATCTTTCTGCAGCACAGCAGAAGAATGCATGTGACTCTGAAAGAACAAAAGACAGAGTTTAGCAATTATTGGGAACACATTTTTAGGCTGTCACGGCCGACTGGTTAAGAGCATCGAATTCAAGTCCTGGTGGTCGAGTCACCAGAGTGTGGGTTCGAATCTCGGTCGTGACACTTGTGTCCTTGAGCAAGATACTTTACTATAATTGCTTCTCTTCACCCAGGGGTATAAATGGGTACCTGCTAGGGTAGAGGTTTATATTGTGTATGAAAAAGCCTTTTACTTTTATTTATGTTGTTCATTAGTATTATATTTTCAACAACATGTGTAATTTTTATGGTCATAAGGTTCGTTAAACTAAAATAATGGCCGAAACAAAATCTCCCCAGTGAAAACTCCCTAAGGTTGGGACCACAATGGTCCCGGAAGTTCAATTTCTCGCGAGAGTTGCACAGTCTATAGCACCGGTTAATAGTACCAGATTCAAACTTGGTGTTTCTGATCAGCAGAGTGTTGTTTTTGAGACCCGATCCTGACACCTGTTTCCTTAAAGGCTTAAAAGCAAGACACTTAACCATGATGCTTCATTGTTCTGATGGGAAGTAAAGCCGTTGCCTGGTACCGTGTGTTGTGTAAACTATGTAAAAGAACCCAGTACACTTACAGAAAAGAGGAGGGGTTCGCCCCGGTGTTCCTGGTTAAATTGGCAAAATATTGCGGCACAGCACCTTTATCGTCACTGATGTGACGGATATGTGCGCTATTATATTGCGAAGCCATTATATTGCGAAGCCATTATATTTTTATTATTAGCATTATAATGTTTACTACCTGTAATTGAAGACCACTGAGTACTTGATGATGGATTGAGGATGAATGTACAGTTCTGCAAGGGATTACTGTTTTAGACTTAGAGAATGAGACAGTGTTGAAGAGCCCCCATCTGTTGTGATGTAGAAGTCTCCTTGCCATGCTGTAATCTACAACTTACTGTCCCTTATACAAAGACACAATCAAACAACAACAGTTAATATCGGATAACTTTCCGTATGGCGCCACCACTTTTTCACTCATTGTTACAAAAAGGGATATATCAATCAGGTAAATTAGATACTATATTATTTTATTTCGAATGAAAAAGTGGTGGCGCCATACGGAAACTTTTCCGCCCTACTGATCTAAGAACAAAGGAGAAGAGGAGATAGACGTTTTAGTGTCTCACTCTACATGCTCTATCTAAACATGCTAAAGTCCAAACTGCCTATGTTGTCGCCATTGCCAGGGTTAATTATCGGAAACTTTTCCATTATGGATAACTTTCCGTATGGCGCTACCACCTTTTCACTCACTTTTACATAAAGTTGAGGTAAATTAGATACTATTGTGACAGAATTTGGTTTTGTAATGTTACTTTGCTCAATTTGTGCTCTATCATTATTACAACACTAGTCAAGTGGCACTATATTTGCCACAGTTGGCTGTCCATATAAGATTTGTTGGTCAAACTCTGAACTCTAACAAAGATCCCCACCTGTTAGCTGTAAGTAGCTAGTTTTGTAGCAGTTCCCATTCAGCCCAACTGGGGCTCCGCATTGTGTGGTAAACCCTCTTTTGTAGCAGTTCCCATTCAACCCAACTGGGGCTCCACATTGTATTGTAAACCCTCTGTTGTAGCAATCATCATTCAGCCCAGATGGGAGTTTAGTATTGTAAGTTGAAAGAGCCTTCTTTTCTACCCATTGATCCTAACCCAGAAGTTTAATGAATTACTTTTCAATTTATTGTGGCATGACTACTTGCTTTATACACCAATGGTGAATTTGGTATAAAAATATTGTTCACCATTGCTCATGAGGGACTTGTGACTGGGAGACCAGAGGTAGAACATGTCTTGGTGTGTTGTGTCCTCAACCCTGGTTTTTAAAGACAGCGCTACCTGGTTCTATATGTAAGTCTGTGCTTGCTTTTATTTATTGTACCTTGGGCCCATTTCAGCCATTCCAAATCTATTAGTTCTATTTTTCTGATCATAAATTAGGTTCATTTCATTGTATTTTTTACTTGAAGTTTTGACAGGGTGTTTCCGGTACATGTGGCCAAGGGCATTATTGTGAGGGTAATTTTAGGGGAAAGTTGTCGCTATTTGCTAGGGGCATAGCCCCGAATTCCGACGGGCTGTCATCCCAGAGAGAGCCCCCAGAAAGTAGTGTAAAGTGGTTTGCTAACATGTGCAGGGAACAGCCAACTCAAAGCCTCATTTTATATTAAAGTTAGCTGAAGTGCATTAATTGATTGTTCGTAAATTTAATTTAAGGGTTCAATTGCATTATATCTTGTCCATTTTTGAATCCATACTGCCGTTTCTTGTAAATAATTTAATTAGTTAGTGGAATAAAAACCCGCTTAGAAATATAGCGGTAGCATTGGAAATTTTGGGTCCTTATCAATTCTTTCATTGAAAATGGTTTGTTTGGACTAATCCAACTGGCGTAACTCTTGAGGGGGTTCCGTTACACTATATTATTTCATATCGAATGAAAAAGTGGTGGCGCCATACGGAAACTTTTCCGTACATCATGGCATACCGCAACTGGTTAACCCAGTTTTTCATTAAAATATGATGATTTGAATGAAATTGTCAATGACAATGTCAGACTCAGATGTCAAAAACACTGAAATGAAACAGCAGGAGAGGAGGATAAAACTTAGCCAGAGAAAGAATTTTATAGGCAGAACATTCAGTATTTACTATAAATACTGTTTTAAAATAATAAATTTAAATCATCTTTACCTGTTCAGCGGTTTTACTTTCCTTTGATGTATGTTTTGTAGATTCATAAAAATTTGACGATCAAGCTTTCCATGGGGGCCGCCATTTTGCTTTGAAGACCACCGATTTTTTAGTTAAACGCTTGGGGGCGCTCTACCTACTGACCACGGAGTTCAAAGAAGAACTTTTTAGAAAAACTCTATGAAACCCGAAAAGTTATGTCACTGATATTTATATTGTCTTCAAACAATTTTTTTCTAAAGAAACAACACGACAAAATTTAAATTAATTTTACACCCCCCCCCCGAATTGCCGACATTTTGTAAAATGAGAACAACAACTTGCCCTTAGTGGTAAATGTTTCAATCATGAAATTTTCACAGTGATATAATTACGATATGAGCAAATCCGAGCGGAATGAATGCAGTTGACAACCTCATTTCACGGCATTTATTAATCACGGGCCGATCCCCATAAATTTCTTCTCAGAAATAATTTGTCACCTCATCTTTTTTTTTAATCAAAGGATAGGCCTACCTTGCAAATGAACCATACAACCGCCCAGTTTCAGACATTCAAACCGGGACCTATAACAAAGAGGAATAGAGTCGGTTCGGGAAAGGTCGTTGGAAGAAGTGTACAAAACCGAGGAGCTTTTGCCAAAAAGTATAATTATTAGTACAAAAGAGGGACTGTGTGTGTGTGGGCATGTCTACACTGGGTACGTTCGTTTAGCTTCCCTGGGTCGACCCCGGTGCGTTTGAATAGCTCTGACGTCATTCCAGGGGCTCACCCGGGTCAGCCCCCAGTGCCCTGCTTGTGGAGTGGGTCACTAACTTAGGGCTGGCCCCAGGTGCATGACGTCAATACGACAGCGGTGAGTGATCGTTCGTTTAGCTCTTGTCAGGGGCTCACACGAGTGAGCACCGCGGGGTAGACCCAGGGAACTAAACGAACGCACCCTATGTGTGCGTTCGTTTTTTCTAGCTTCCCTGGGTCGACCCCGGTGTGTGGCGTTTTCTTTTTCCAGGACGAACGTGTGCAGATAATTACCTACGTTCGTCCTGGGAAAGAAAAACCGCCACACACCGGGGTCGACCCAGGGAAGCTAAACGAACGCACCCCATGATAACCGCATGTCTACTATTGATAACTGCTTGTGGAGTGGGTCACTTGGGGCCGGCTAGAGGGTGTGAGTGATCGTTCGTTTAGATCTTGTCAGGGGCTCACCCGAGTGAGGACCTAGGGTACGACACGGGGAAGCTAATCGAACGCACCCCATGTCTGCTCCATGCGTTAACATGTAGCCTACATTTCGTCTTCCGGTGTGGCGGTTTCAACTTTCCGCTGTGTTCAGTTTTCCGAATGACCAAATACGGTAGCATTACGTCATGCGATGCCTGCGCACAGCAAGCGAAAGTAGTCCATTTTCAGTGCCGTATTGAGTCATCCGTTACCCTCCGGTAGCTGTCATGGCGGCGTCCACGAGTCGAGTACAACTATAACTATGCGGCAAACGCGTGGATCGTATGAGTTTTTTTTTTATGCAAGCAGAGTGTGACCTGCCTAAAGTTGTACCCATGAATACATGTAAAGATGGGGCAAGAGTCCCAAGAGATTATGTGACTACACAGAAAAGAATCGTAATATAAACAATTTGGGGTCACTGGTGGGAGAACTACAGTACTCGCCAGGGTACTCGCGGCGGTATCTGACAGGTCACCCGGAAAACTGAACACGCCGGAAAGCTAAAACCGTTCGAACAACATGTTGATATGTCCGACTACGTCACCCGGAAAACTGAACACGGCGGATAACTCAAACCGCCACACCGGTCTTTGTTCACACCATGCCACCAATGAGTGGGTATGGGTGCGTTCGTTTAGCTCCCCTGTGTCTACCCTACGGTGCTCACTCGGGTGAGCCCTGATCAAGATCTAAACGAACTACCACTCACCGCTCTCGTAGTGACGTCGTTTACATGGGGCCAGCCCCCAAGTGACCCACTCCACAAGAAAGGCAATGGGGGCTGGCCTGGATGAGCCCCTGGAATGATGTCAAAAGCTATTCGAACAGACCGGGGATGACCCACGGAAGCTAAACGAACGCACCCTATGTTTGGTTGGAATTGTACCACGTGAGAAAGTAGGTAAAACACGCCACTTAAATGCGAGTGGCCTCATCTACCCTGGGAAAACAAAATACGGTGGGCATAACTCCCTAGGACACTGGGTGTCTTTTGGTTCAACCTGTTTTGAATTTGATGGTTTTTCAACACCTTGCGTTATCTCCATTTTTTTATATTTTCTTTTAACAAACCGAGGATGAAAGGTTCTTGGTTGAAACAATCATATTTAGTATTTTGTAATCTAGTATCACCATACAAAAATGACACCATGTCACACTCACATTATTATTATTTGATCACAAACTTGATTTATTTATGGCAAGTTATGAAATATATATAGCAAGACTCCCGTATTGCAAATATACACATATAGATACATAGTTGTATGTTTAGGGGCAATTTCTGTCCTAATATATTTATGACAGCCCTCAGAGATTCCCTGATGATCAAAAACTAAAAGGACTTCTCAACTTTCCGAGTCAAGAGGATGCCGAAATGTCAGTTTTTGATTCGACAGCTTTGACAGTATATCAGTCATCATAGTTCAAGCAGTTGGCGTTTGATTAAACTGACTGTCAAATCTTGCGATAAGCCAAAATTGTATAGTCGGCCCAATTCTGTCAAAGTTCTTAAAACTGATTATAAAAAAAACCTATAGTAAAGTTATACTTTTCTGAAAAACATTAATGTCCACACTCATAAAACCATGAGTGTTTAAGACACTTTTATTCACCGCAACAAATCTAGTATACATTGTGGTCGGTATACAAGCCTATTACAACACCGACCCACGGTGGCTTGACCTGTTTCTGTTTTAAGCAGTACTTTTATGTGCTAAGCAAGTTTTTGCGCTTACAGACTATTGGGCCCGATGCCAAATTTCATAAGCTGCACTGCACTTTTATACTTAACACTGTTAGCAGTTCAGCTTCTATTTGGAAGATTACACCCATCAAAGTTTGCTTTCGATTTTTTGTCTCGAGTTTTTGGTGATACTTAACATCGTGTATATCAAAATATTAATTTTAACACAAGAGTTTTACTTAATTTTAGAAAAAAAAGTTATATCCAGTTATGGGCCAGTTATTATTGTCATTTTGTTTTGTAAATCATCCAAGTAACAACAAAACTTATGCAAAGGGAATTTGTCGACAGGATTAGTGATAATTCGCATTAAGTTTGCTATGTATAATCACTAACATTTTCAATTAAAGGTATAGGAAATTAATGCTAACTGATTTGGATTTGTTTTAAAAGTCAATAAAAACTTATAACACATATAATGCCTTTAACATAAGTCAACGTGTACACATTTTAAACACGGAGTTAAATCAATCATACACATAACAGTATTTATGGAGAGGTAAATTGTTTATGTGGGTGCGTTTGTTAATTGTGACGTGGGTTTGTTTTAGGGTTTTTTCATTGCTGGATGAGCATCATGAACGAAACGTCGAGTTGAAACCAACGGTTATTTTTCAGAACCACCCCACCTCTCGTAGAGATTATCATTACATGGTGTTAACTCAAACCTTTAGAGTGTAGTGGTTTCATAAAGTCTGTGTAGTAGAAATCCCGACACTGAGTATGCCTTACTATATCCAACAACACATCGACACTTCTTGGGACGAAGACCGGGTTAAGAAGCTTGTCGTAACGTCGGCAGTAGCTTTAATTATCATCCGAGCAAACCCATATAAAACACTACTGAGGGATTATCCGCATAGTTCACCGTCAAACAAAAAACGATTACAAATTTCAACTTCATAATTACTGAGGTCCCAGCGGGGGTTGAATGTGCAGACATTCACACTGTGGAAATCTCTCTAGAACTCTTCACAGAAATCTCTTGAACCCCTTTCACACAAGAGCAATTTAGCAGGGTCCCTTTGTAAATTGTGTGAAATGGTTGTAAAATGTCGCAAAATTTACTTACGGTGTGAAAGGACAACAATTTTGATATACTGTCCAAGTTCTTTTGCAAAACCTTGTCAAACATTGCTGCGTTTAACAACCATGCTAAAATTAGCCAAGGGACCCATTAACACTACCGTGTGAATAGCACTTTAGAAAAATGAACATAACTGGGGTGAATGGACTGCTTGTGAACTGTGCATAAATACTTTCACGACAGAGAGGTGGGGGATGCATTAATATTAAACGAGAAAACATTGATCCATAACAACAAATCACATTAAGCATTCGTTGCTCTCGGTACCACCTCGGGGCTGAATGGAGCGAAATGTCACGAATAACTTAATTAAAATCATCTTGAAATCGATACTGCAAATCATCTGCAGCTTTTTTCAGTTCCTGTGTCTAATCAATTATGTGGAGTGCCGTACACTAAAGGGATAGGTACAATTGGTAACAATGTCTTTAAAGCACTGGACACCTTTGCTACTTGTCAGTATTATTACTTGGTGTATCCCAGCAATTGCCTAAAGTGACAAATATGTGAACATTTTGACTAAATTGGTCATCGACGTTGCCAGAGAATAACTTCGAGTAATTAACAATAGTGTACAGTGCATTTACTCCAGGCAACAATCGACTCTTGATGGTCCTATTTAGCTTTAAATTTGAGGAACTCAAGAATGACCCATGAGTTATCTATGGCAACTTTTAAAACGATGCCCGTGTGCGTAAAATCAACTTTCAAAATGGTGTATAACAAAACATAACTCAATGACATTCTCTAAATATTTTGTGTGTATAGTGATTACTGATGGTCTATATAATTATTTGGTTTGTGATAAAATCATTTTGTGTGTCTACTTGCCCGGTAGATTTTGCTCTTTAGAGATCTGTCTTGCTTAATTCTACTACCGCTGCAGAGAAAATCTACTCGGCGGTATAGAACTTCATATGAAGCAATTAATATATCTCGTAAAGAACAAACTCTACCTGGCAAGTAGATACACACATGGCGTTCCGCACAGCAATTTTATCTCTCAATGCAATACCTCAAATCCCATGTATTCTCGAAACCATACTTTTAACTGATACTAATACCTCACCCAGAATTGGTCATTCGAAACTCAACCCGATATGAATAAATTATAAATTATGGAAAGTCTAATGTTACACCTTATACAAAGAAAGAATATCCAAAAATGATAATGTCACAAGAGGTTAATCACTAAACCACACGTTGGCCTTTTATTTAACCAACGTGAAAGTCTCCAAGCCATACGTATTCGGCATGTGGTCACTAATGGGCAGACTTTTTCAATAAAAGCATTGATTAATATATAAAAATCGGTTACTAGCCATCAAACCAATGTGTATTATGGCACTGTTATCGGATTCACAATGGATCGCCATTTACACTTCCAGTATTTGATGCCATCATAGAGCGAGTTCCTTGCTTTATGGTGGCATAGGGCAATAGTGTAAAGGCACTGGACGCGTTTGGTAATTGTCAAAAAACAGTATTCTCACTTGGTGTATCCCAACATGCATATAATAACAAACCTTCAATTTGTCATCGAAAAAGCAAGAGAAATGAAAGAAAAACACCCTTGTTGCATTACTTTGTGTGCTGTCAGATTCATAGGTCATACTAAAATGCTTCAACTGAAGTCTTTTATTATTTGAGTGAGAAATTACCTCTTTCTCAAAAACTACGGTACTTCGTTACCACAATTTTTTTTATGCCAACAATTATATTGAGTAATTACCAATAGTGTCCAGTGCCTTTAGTGTCCAAATGCACAAATCATTACTCATGCAGAAAATAATTATCACATAAATAAACCCAATCACGGTTTTTCATAACATTGTGAAAATTCTTCCACGCCTTTCTTCGATGAGTAGACAATACATCTCTGGCGAGATGATTAAAATAAATTATATGAAGCGCCCTCAGGCGACGGTGCCATCATCACAATTCAGCTTTTGCACGAAACATTACGCTTTTGACGTCGGGTTCTTTGAATGATGCCCTTTGATTGTTTGGTCTGACACGATGCTCCATTGCCTGCATATTTACATCCAAGTCTTGCCTGTACGAGTTAGCCTCCAGGTTATGGTGACAACTCTCTATCTCCACAACGCTGTCCCTTTGTTATTCCTCGCTATGCTAATGAGGAGTAGACTTGTGGACAAGTCGTTAAATCTCTCTCCGACACTGGCGATACTCTCGCGAGACTGCTGATCCTCGGGAGACTACTCACTCTCCCCCTGTATGCAGCCTCACTAGTCGACAGCAGTCAGCAGCTTCGTGCGAGAGCAGTGATTCTCGCATAGCAGTATTCGATCGCGGAAACATGAATCATCCCGCCACCACCACGACTCAACTATCTCACAGCGACAGACCATTTACGACTTGTCCACAAGTCTAACGAGGAGCGGAGTCGACTCACTTTGAGTCAGGATACGCACACACATTCTTCACATCTCCAGATATTAAATTGAAAACAATAAGCGAGTAGGAATATATACGAATCACACAGAGTGAGCATGATCGTGTTATCTTTCACATAGACTGACGGGTGAGTGCAGACAAGCTCTGTTTCCAGTAGCCCCTATTGCTGAAAAAATAACGCTGTGTGCCCCTTTTCAAGGCCAGAGCGCAATTTAAAAGAGCATGCTTAAGCAGACAATTTTGCTTAAAAATTGCGTGCTAAGCAGGAGCCAGTCACATATTGTACACGTGACATTAGTATTGGCTGGTAACCTTTTTCTGGTAAGCATACTTTTGTTGCTCCTAGCCACTTTTTGACTGGTGCTTATACCGCAATATTCCTTCCTGAGCGTTTAAAAGTTATTCGGCTTAGATTTTGGAATGGGTACAATCTCTTTCTCAAATACTGACCCTAAAATGTTTAGTATGAAACTCTGACCCTAAAATGTTTAGAGTATGAAACTGGAAAACTTCCATGGGATAAGAAAAATAGAACAGACTTGACTGTCTGGTCCTAATTATATACAATATCAAGCCACAGTGAATATTGTAAACTAGAAAATGTGTGTTTAGCTGCGGGTCATAATCGAGGTCAAGGGTCAATGCACTTTTTTCTAAAATAAATTATGACCAACGTTTTATAGCATTGAGTGCTCGTTATATATTTCTCAATCTTAATTTTACGACAGTCATAATAATACGTTATAATATATACATCTCCAGTTTGTTTAACAACAAGCATTCATTGTGCAGTTTTGCATGCTCGTTTGTTATCTCGACGTATTGTTCACTTTCACTGTACAAAATCTCGTGTAGAGTAAATAGTACGTCGCCATTTTATTGGCGCGTAAAATTATTCGGAATCACCTTTGCGGATTGTAAGCAGTTTTTAACGTGTAGTTCGAGGCACAAGCGGTTTTGACGATCTTGTTTATCCATCTTCGTTTACTTGTCCGAATTCATCATGGCGACAAATTCTGGCGGGATAAAAAGACAGGAAATTGTGTTAACATTTGATTTGTATGAGGCGCGTAAGCCAAACTTAGCTTCAGTGTTTCTATTATTAGGCCTTTATACGTGACAATGCTATAGATTTTTGTTTAGTACTCATGGCCTAGCAGTTAAGAACACCTGATTAAAGCTCTGGTGTTTCTGATCAGTAGAGTGTGGGTTCGAGTCCCGGTCGTGACACCTGTGTCCTTAATCAAGACACCTGACCATAGTTGTTTCATAAAAGTATGGGAGGTAGTGCTTTCTGCTCTACCAGCCAGGCTTCTAATGGGTGATACCCAAGCCTACATTCATATGGACTGCAAAGGGGGTATCCCTGTTTAACTCCCTAGGAGAAGGTGGCAACAGCCCCTGAAAAACATTTGATTATAGCCCACACCTTGAATAGGCCTCGTTACAGACAAAAACAAAAACGAATTGGTTGCCAAAATCTTCTGATATGGAGAAAGAAACGCCTAGTGTATAAACTTTTAGTGGTTTGATATTAGCGTATGTTTTGGAAGTGATGGTGCATGCCCATTTCAAATAGGCTTATTGTGTTTTCCAGTTCTAAAGTTTTCCATACATTTGTCGGTCGTCTGTGCGGCACCATAATGTAGTCCGAGCCTACATTTAGGTACATGTTTGGGGCTACATTTAGGTCAGGCTACATTTAGGGCTCGGGCTACATTATGGTGCCGCACAGTCGTCAGTATCCTGTAATTAAGTCCTGTAATTCCTGTCATTAAGTGGTCATGTTTGGAAAAAGCATTTACCAAAAGTTAGCAATCAGATGAGGTTTGAACCATTTCTTCTCCGATATATTGGGGAATAAATTGATTGTAGTGAACCCGGTCCTATTGTTGTGGTATCTTTGTTGCCACACTAGGATTGGATGGAATGAAATAAACTCCACAGTCAAAATTGGCCCTTATTATATCCAATTCCCAGCAAAAAACTTAAATAAATATTTAAATAGTAAAGGACTGACGTTTCGAACCTAGCAGAGTCTTTTTCTTTTTTAGCCTTCAAGAGAGGCTATCCTAATGTCGAATCGCCTGGCAGGTCATAAACTATTTCTTGCATTTTCACCATAGGTCCTTTTGGTTGGTAAGTAGTTTTCAACCGTTCTATTTTCTCATTGGTATTTTCATTGATTTAGTCCGTAACTTGGAATTTTAGCCTTTTTATTTCCCAATATGTTCTTTTAGCGATTAAAGGCAGTGGACACTATTGGTAATTACTCAAACGTTTCTTGGTGACGAGTATAATAGGGAGAGGTTGATGGTATAAAACATTGTGATAAACGGCACCCTCTGAAGTGCCATAGTTTTCAAGAAAGAAGTAATTTTCCACGAATTTGATTTCAAGACCTCAGATTTAGAACTTGAGGTCTCGAAATCAACCATCTAAACGCACACACCTTCGTGTGACAAGGGTGTTTTTTCTCTTTCATTCATGTCTCGCAAGTTCGCTGACCGATTGAGCTCAAACTTTCACAGGTTTGTTATTTTATGCATATATTGAGATACACCAAATGTGAAGACTAGTCTTGGACAATTACCAATAGTGTCCATTGCCTTTACCGACAATAGACCATTGTATTCCTGAATCAAAATGGCCGACCTACCTTCGTAGTTGACCTGACCGTCGCCATCTACGTCAGCATCATGTATCATCTCCTCCACTTCTCGTTTGTCGATGAACTTCTCGTCTAAACTCAGCATCACGTGACGAAGCTCTGCAGCACTGCACACAGAAGAAAATGACGAGCGATAAGGTTAATAAACAAGATAATGTGAACGAGCCCATGCCCCCTGGTCATTGCCTTAGTGCCCTTGAAATTCTCCCAGTGGAAATTTACAAATTCCTCATACTAAGTGGAAAATGCCTCGGTGCCCTTGCCCTTTCAAAAACGAAACATACAGGCCACGAGCCCATCATCGAGCTGCTTCTGCACAACATACATATACAAGAATAGGGTTACCAGTCAAAATACCAAATCACACGTAACATCTGTGACCTGGTATCCAGGGAATTTTTTTGCTTAGCAGAAATTATTTTGCAATACTTCTGCGCTTAACTACAGGGCCCTATGTTATAGAGCTGCTTAGCACACAAAGTAGCTAAGCATAACAAAATTACGCTCACCAGTATCAGGTTACCAGCCAAACGACCATGTTGGCGACCGAGTGAGTGTCACAATTTTAATTTGTGACTGGTATCCTGCTGACTTCTGCTGAGCAGAAAATTGTCAATCAATATTTTCTGCTTAAGCAGCTCTGCAAAATTTGTGCATATGAATTAATTACGCAACAATCTTCTTTCCAGAGTTCTATGTTATTGTGTTCTGAATGTAACCAAAATGTTATAATATCCTCCATTCATTTTATGATAATTGTCGTAATTTCCTTGACTGGAATACTTGTTTTGGGACTTTTTACTGGACAGAGCCGTTTATAACATTGTTACGTCAAAGGGTCTGAAAAAAAGGTATCGAAGACTTAAAAAACGTTCACTACCGACCAACATGGTCACATGAGCTATTTCCCCACCACTTCTCTTTTAAAGGCAGTGGACACTAATGGTAATTACTCAAAATAGTTATTAGCATAAAACCTTACTTGGTAAAGGTAATGGGGAGCTGCTGATAGTATAAAACATTGTGAGAAACGAATCCCTCTGAAGTAACGTAGTTTTCGAGAAAGAAGTAATTTTCCACGAATTTGATTTCGAGACCTCAGAGTTGGATTTGGAGGTCTCGAAATCAACCATCTGAAAGCACGTGTGACGAAGGTGTTTTTTCTTTCATAGTTGTCTCGCAACTTCGACGACCAATTTAGCTCAAATTTTCACAGGTTTGTTATTTTATGCATATGTTGAGATAAATCAAGTGAGATGACTGGTCTTTGACAATTACTAATAGTGTATAGTGTCTTTAAAATAACACAAGTGGAAATAACACAGGACAGTTACCATATTTGGAATTGTATTACCACAAATACATTTTTCAATTAACAACAAGTCAACAGATGTAGCGTCATGGATGGGATCTAGCACCAGCAAGTAAATCCTTATAACAGTGTTGCGTCAACAACAGCTATTTGATGATCTGGAAAAATGTGATACAATACAAACCAGCCACATGAGATGTAGTTATCAACATTCTAATTATATATAATTGGTTAATGAGTTGACTAACGGGAAATTTTTTTTTCTCCATAATAGAATTGCCGTCCTAAAAAAAAGGTCCTGGAGTGGATTTCACAAAGGTAGTCCTATAAACTTAGGACTAGTCCTATGCAATGCTAAGAGATAGGACTGGTCCTAAGTTAGGACCAGTAACTCATCCTAACTTCGGACTGGTCCTATCTCTTAGCAATGCCTAGAACTGGTCCTTAGTTAGGACTACCTTTGTGAAATCCACCCCCTGATGTTTTTATTTAAAGGCAATGGAGAGTAATGGAGAGCTGTTGATAGTATACAACATTATGAGAAACGACTCCCTCTGAAGTAGCGTAGTTTTTGAGAAAGATGTATTTTCTCAATAAAATATTAAACGACTTCAGCTGAAGCCTTTTATTTCTATCTGAAAGCACACAAATTTGTACAACAAGGGTGTTTTTCTTACAATCTCTTGCAACTTCGACGACCAATTGACTGGTCTTTGACAATAACCAAACGTGTCCAGTGCCTTTAAGGAATCCCTTTTATAAATCGATTTTGAAGAAAGAAAAATTCCCACTAGAAAAGCACTACGACAGTGGAAATTTTGTAGTGCCAGAACAAAAATAATTGCGAGTGGGAACCTTTGGTCGGGTTGTCTGGCTTCACTCGATGAGTTTAGGTCAATCAAGGGTTAAGTATCATGACTTGAAGTGAACCACAACGTCCACTTACTGCAAGCCTCGGCCCTTAACGATCGATCCACAGATAAATTATGAAATAATTACATAGCAGCGCCATGTGTTTATTGCAGTCTCTGTTGCGACACTGTGACCAGGGTTGTACATTATACATCATTGTGCCCGTCAGGAAAAGCTGGTTTTTGTTGTTGCGATAGGCAATGGATCTATCCAGACTCCAGAGACGAGGAGAAGAAGAGGAAATTGCACCGATGATCCCAATCGATTTTGCGTTTGCTTGTCGACTCGACATACGAAGGGTACAAGTATAGCCATCGATCGTTACCATATGTTTTGCCACTCCAGGATGGGTGTGTGTGGCTGGGGTTTGTTTTGTTTGCTATAAATTCACAGCCAGATGTAGGGAGTGTTATTTTATAATCACATTCTATCAATGTGGAACACGTGCTTTCTTCTCGGCAATAGTAACAATCGTTGATGCGGAGTGTGAGGGCAAAGAGATCGCTTTACTGCACGAGGACGCATCGTTCTCAAACCAGGGCTCAATTTCATAGTGCTGCTTTAAGCAAAAATATTGCTTCACAATTTTCTGCTAAGCAGAAATGAGCAGGATGCCAGCCACAGATCGTACAAGTGACATAGTAGTTTGGCTGGTAACCTTATTCTGCTAAGCATAATTCTGTTGTGCTTGGCTACTTTTTGTGCTTAAGCAGCTCTATGAAATTGGGCCCTGCAGTTACGAGCATCGGACACCGACAAGACAGTGTGAAGCCTTTCTGACATTGCATTTTTTTATCCCCATGGAATACAGCCCCGAGGAGGCCCCGGAACCATTTTTACCCCACGGTTCCCCCGGTGCACATTCACACTGTGTCCCGTTACCATGCACGGGGTTCCGGTTGCATGTTTCAAGAATAACCCAGAGTTTTACCGTTTACCCCTATAACTCCAGACCAGAGGAGGCTATTCCCCGTATGCCCATTTGCCGGGGCAGACCAGGGTAAAGCGATAATAGTGTAAAAAGGCTGACCGTTATTCCCAGGGGGAGAATAGCCTGTGGAAAGGGCTTGATGCAGTTGTTGTTTGAATGATCTTCCCGCCTAAGGAACTCGGCAAACTCACAGAAGGGGATATAAACACCAAGCTGGCAACATCCAATCTCTCTCAAACATTGGTTTTACAGTCTATGATTCAATGATTACGAATTGGACAAGTCAAGAAATTGTGATTCAGTAACTAGACGACAATACTTTTTTGCTGCAGTCCTTGTGAAATAAACATTTAGCGTGGTTAGGGAGTCAAAACCACACCCTTGTGATTTAGTCTAACCACTGGACCACGATGACAGACCGACCCATCGGTCTGTGACTATTTGCGGCCGTCGTATTTACCGACGACCCTGACTTTAAACAAAGCTTAAACGTCATCGCCAGGGAAGGGATTGTACTTGATTAATTATATAGCAGTTAATTACCCGTTCGTTGCATCCTTTTAATGATGTAAATAGCCATTAATCAATATGAAATTGAAGGCACTGTCTAATATGTAAAAGATAGTGTTGTGATGGGTTTCTTTTATAGCAAGCCAATTTATACATGTTTAGCTACTCAAGGCCTTCCGTACAAAATGGTGGTCAGTGTTTGTAAACAAAACAATTATATAAATATATATTAGCTTATAGCACCCCACATGTTCAGATAACGTCTTTTTTCCATTATAATACTAGAGCCTGAATATCTGATGTCGAGGCTCGTGAATAACGCAAGATAGTGGCATCCAGCCTTGGTCAATTCCCGTTCATTTTCACCATTCACCTTTATTCATTTCAGATGGAGATACACAGTCAAATCCTACATACATAACAATCAAGTACATGCATTGTACATAAAACGCAATGCACATCACAACATGCAGACTACCGAAAGTAAACTTTTCATATCTGCGTTTTGATTGGTCCAAGGTGATATTTGTCAGCTGCACCCATATCAACTGAGACCAATCAAAACACAGACATGGAAAGCTACGTCACTGCACGTTTATCCAATGGAATCACTGGTTCTGAAACGCAAGTATCTGTTATTATCCATGCGGATAAAGACCAGGGTATCAGTATATACCTGATGCAGCCTTAAACCATCTGACGTCACACTTCGAGGCTCGTGAATTACGCCAGAGAGTGGCCACGAGACTAGGTCAATCCCCATTCATAATCACCCTTCACCTTACATGGAGTAAGTGCAGCAGCTAAACGTCATCTCGGACCAATCAAAAACACAGATATGGAAAGCTTACGTCACTGCACGTTTATCAATTGAAATCATTGTATCCAATGAAATCACTGTTCTGAAAAGCAAGTACCTGCCTTCACTCATGCGGATAAAGACAGGGTACCGGTCTATTATAATACCTGATGTAGCCATTTCCATCTTTGTCGAATACTCGGAAGGCCTCTCGAATCTCTTCCTCTGTGTCCAATTCCTTCATCTTCAACCCCATCATATTAACAAACTCAACGAAGTCAATCGTTCCATTCCCTGGGTAAGAGGATAGAAGAGTAGTTTCCATGGTTACTCGGGTCAAAGATCATACATAATTTTAAATGACATTTTAAAGGAAACGTGTGGCGTTGCGATGTGATAAGTTGTTGATAAACTTAAATAAGGGCAAGTTAAAAACATTAGTCGTGATAGACTTGTAACAACCACAATTCGTTCTTCATACTGAACTTGCCACATGAGCTTGGAATTAGAACGGTGATTATATTCGCTTTGGTCCACTTGTGGCTACACCCAGCTCATCAATATTTAGTGTTGTATCATTTGCATACAGCTCATGTCAAAGGTCACACCATGACCTGCATTCCCAGGGATAGTACACAAAACATTTTCCAGTATGGCAGCTCCTGTGCACAGTGTGTGTATAAATTATCTATAGTCCAATGTGAAATACACCGCAGGAACCTGGGCCCAATTTCATAGCGCTGCTTAACGGTAAGCAAATTTGCGTGCTTACTGTAGCAGAAAAATTTGCTTAAGCCTTAGCGTATTTCACAGGTTGGCAGAAAAATTGGGCGGCCATGTTGCGTGTTTACCGTGGATTTGCATTGTGACGTCATTTATTTTCGTGCGGTAAGCACCGGAAGGTTAGCATGCCTTTTCGTGTGCTTACGGTTAGCAGCGCTCTGAAATAGAAATTGCTCAGTAAGCACAAAATCGGCCGCTAAGCAGCGCAATGAAATTGGGCCCTGCACCCGTCCAGTTGGGTTCTTGGCTTGTACTGCACACCAGAAACAAATTCATTACATCTTTTGTTTAGATGTGTATCTCAACTGCGCGGGATGGGATGTAGAAAGCTATTTAAAGGCATGGACACTATTAGTAATTACTCAAAATAATTGTTAGCATGAAAACTTACTTGGTAACGAGCAATGCAGAGCTGTTGATAGTATAAAAAATTGTGACAAAACGGCTCCCTCTGAAGTCATGTAGTTATTGAAAAAGACTTCATGCCTGAAGTATTTTATTAGGCCTCTGACAAGCACACAATAAATGCAACAAGGGTGTTTTTCTGTCATTATTCTCTTGCACCTTCGATGACCAATTGAGTCAAAATTTTCACAGATTTATTATATGCATTATGTTTGGATACACCAAGTGAAAAAACTTTTTGACAATTACAAACGGTATCCAGTGCCTTCAAAGGAACATTGCAGAATTGATAAGAACAAAATCATGAAGATCACTGATGTACAGAAAACGTACACGGTCTAATGATGATGTTAAAAGAAAACATCCCTTGAAATATTTCGGTCTGAAATGTCATATGTTATGAGAAATAAATAAAACTTATTTCCCGTTTGGAGTTTATCGCTCAGTGAGCGTTTTATGCATTTTTTTAAATCGATAATCGATTTTTTAAACTATTTTCTCGTGCCCCAGATGGCCGGTCGATCTCAAACTTCTACAGATTTGTCAGTTTATGTGTATGGTGGATTACATAAAGTGCTTACACTGCCAGCACATGTTTTGTTAGGGAAAAACAAATCTGAAATGTTCCTTTAAGTGTTCCCACATACAATGCAATTATGAATGAAAGTCAAATCAATGTAGTCAGCTTCTGCAAGACGAAATCAATCATTGTCTACTCCGTTTAGGAGTCTAACATTAAAGCACAACTTTTCAGACGTTGGTTATAAGAAGGCATGGACGATGGTAGTTTCTCTTTTTTTACTTGAAGGGTGATTTTAATTTAAGCGATCACTTAAGAATGTCTGCGGGCATTACATGGGTGTAGAATCACATGATGTGATGCCTGGCGAGGGATATGGCTTATTTTAGTCGGAAAGAACCAACGGCAGGTATAACAGACTTGCAGGGAATCACAACAACCTTTTTGTGGGGGAGATAATATAATGAATAACTGTAGGACATTTGTTTTTATTACAGCCCATAAAATCACCCAGAAGATTACTAGGGTGGGTGGATTATTAGATGAAAAAAAGGCAATTTATTTGGATTGATTATAGGTTAGCTACAGTAGAATAAGTAAAAACGCATACCGCATTTACTGGAAGGTTTGAAGCAAACATTTTGGCAGTCTGCCCAAATCAGAATGTCAAAATTTATTTTATTGGGTTTTTGTCCAATGTTTTTCCCAGACTTTTCGTGAACGAACGAAATAGTTATCGTATGATATTTATCGTGTACGGATACACGACACGACACCTTATGATTTTAAGTTAAAATAAATGTGAAACACTTGAAAGTCTACGGCTATTTCATGTTGTGATTATTCGCATCTTAGTGTGTTGGAAATCGGGGACCAATTTCATAGAGCTGCTTAAGCACAAAAATATGCTAAGCACAACAAAATAAATGCTTACCAAAAACGGTTACCAGCTAAACTATCATGTCAAGTGTACCATTTGTGATTGGTATCCTGATCATTTCTGCTCAGCATAAATTTCTAAAGCATTATGTTCTGCGTAAGCAGCTCTATGAAATTGGGCCCTATTTTTTAATCAAATTAAGATATGCTAAATGCCCAGTCGCATGGGATATACCAACTTGACTTGGCATTATTTATGCGGCAGTGTTCACAATACAACCAGCCGAGTGGAGTGTTCATCCGACATTTGTTTTTGTATTCGTATACAAAGACTATTATGTTGTTTGCTACGACAATTCAATATTGAATGTTCTTGTGTGAATAAACTCGCAGCGAACCTTGTTTGTGGGAAATGCCGGAAATTACTTCACACACAAAGTGTATATGCCATTAGAGACTCGTTAGAAAACGTAAAAAACAACAATGGGAAGAAAAAAGGGAAAGATCTGCCCAATCTAATGGGTTCCGGTGGGAGGGGCGGGGCGTCCTAGGGGGGATAGATGGGGTGATTTGAGATATCCTCTTGTGTAAGAATATTGTGTAACAATACTTTAAAATAAAGAAAACAATGAAGGTGTGGCAAAAAAAATAAAAAAATAAAATAACATGTATTTTGTTATTGGTGACAACGGTGGAATATTGTTTGCAATTTACACATATTCGGCTCTATTTGCTCCGATGATTTAAGTTCTTATTTAAAACAGTAAATATTTTATTTCGTTATTGAACCATACTGCGTGTAAACTGTAATCGGAAAGTGCGTAAGTGCGTAGAGTAATATTCATCGAATGGAAATGACGTCAACATTAAAATAAGAAAAACATTGTCAAACAACAGTTACGTAATGTATTAGCACTAAGTGCTTCGTGGTTTTGCAAAAAAATAAATGCCATTTTGCAGTTACGACTTCTGTGTCTGACCAACTGTCACACTGTGACATCATTACTTTGTTTCGATTGCATATTATTATTCATACATTCCGAATCATTTAACACACCCGCAGGTCTTCATGCACAATTTGTAAGACTAATCAATACAGCATACTGGCCAATAATTGATATTTTGTTCAATTAAGAGGTCCTGAATAGCCAAGCTGATATCGATTTAACCACAGAGACTCTTAAGTACCGTTAGGTAGTGTGAAGGCAAACCTCTGAGTCAGTGGAGGGGAAACTAACGCAGATGGAGTATTCCACGCAAATGTGGAGGGAAAAATAAATCAAGCATGGGGATAAAAAGCAAGCATTCATAATTGATGATGTGGGAGTGTTATGGAATAGAAACAAGCAGGGATTGATGTATGCTACGCACGGGCTGCACTGATGGGAAAGAGACGTAATCAGGTATTGAAGGACAGTGGAATCATTCTGAAAGGGCACGCTGTTGCTCGAGTGCTTCAACACCAAGACATGAGAACATGTAGCTCTTTATCCCCCCCCCCCCCCCCTACGATCGTCTTATTAAGAACTAGGTCATACGGATTGCCATTAGTGCTGCGTTCATCGGATGGGACGTAAAACCGTGGGTCCCGTGTGTTGTGTATCGCATCGTAAGGAGAAGGGGTTCCGCCCGGTGTTACTGGTCTGAACGGCAGCATATTGCACCAAGCACCTTGTCATTACACGGTGCTTTACAGGAATAGGTCTCATACTTCAAATCGTAGCTCCACATACCTTGCAGGAAATAATACTGAGAGCTTTGATACGCTATATAATAGGGTAACATTACTATTATTGTCTGATGTTTTAGTGAAAGCATAGCGAGAAAGTCACGATGGGAAAGGTTGGAAGGTAATGGACTGTAGGAATGGATGAATGAAACGAGCAGGGACGCATGGTTGAGACCTGCAGATTCATCTATGTTAACTGGAAAATACAGGGAGTGAGACACACCCAATGTCACAAACAAATAACGTGTTGTGCTGTGCTGTATTTCATCATCATTGCCACTTAGGCTGTGTTCATCCAGTGTAAGATGTAGCCCTCCTCATGTGTTTCATTCATTTCTATTTCTTGCAGTTCATGCTCTACCTGAGTGATTGCTTGATTCATGCCTGCTTTAGGTCATTGCTTGTTTGCACGGTTGCTTGCTTGCTTTAGAAGTAGAATAACACATTATTTTGTTCATACAATTTGAAATTATGCAAAAAATAGTTAATGGCCTGACATTCCGACCCTAGCAGAGTCTTTCTCGAAGGCTAAATGACAACACAACAAACATAAACCTGGTAACTTAGTGTACTTGTTCATGTTTGTTGTGTTGTCATTTAGCCAGAAAGACACTGTTGGGGTCAAAACGTCAGGCCGTTCACTACTTTGTTGCATTTATACCATATGTCCTATATTGGTTGGTAGGCAGTTTGCAACATTAGCTAATTCTATTTTCTCGATTTGAAATACTAATATTACCATCAGCATCTGCCTCATTGATCATGTCTTGAAGTTCTGCCTCGGAGGGATTCTGACCCAGTGATCTCATAACTGTCGCCAATTCCTTGTGTGTGATTGTACCATCTCCATCTTTGTCGAATATTGAAAAGGCCTGTCGGAACTCTGTCAATAACAAAAACACATTCCAATTGTTCGTGGTGACAAAAATGTATTTGTATTAAACACATTTTACGGAGCTCCACTTCACGAGATAATTTATCTTGGCAAGTTGACTTACTTCAAGCCCCTTTCACACGAAAGCAATTTAGCAAGGGTCCCTTGCGAAATTGTAGCATGTGGTTGTAATTTTTTACAATATGAACCTCATGTGAAAGGACAGCAATTTTTGCTACTGTCCAAGTTCTTTTTCAAAATCTTGTCAAACATTGCAACATTGCTACATTTTACAACCATGCTAAAATTAAGCTATGGACCCCAGTTATATTGCTGTCGTGTGAATAGCACTTTGTTCTGATTATTTTTTTCGCCATGATGACCTGTTAAATCTTATCTCACACTTGATCTCATCAAGGTCATCTCTTTACACACTCACCTACAGTCAAGGAAACAAATTACTGAAACAAAGGAATCGAATTACCACCTCATGAGTTTCAGTGAGTTGACGCGTCGTGGTCATGTCAATTATCTACCTTTTGCAGATCAAGTTTTGTCCATGACATGAATCCCTTTATACTCACTGTGAATGATATGTAATATAATTTACCTGTAGAAGTTTCAGCTTCTTGAAAAGTACAGAGCAACGTTTTCAGGAGAGTCGCGTAAATACGTTGTTATAGGCCCTATATGTTTTCGACCTGAGATCAAAATTATTTTCGTGATATTGTTTTACTCATATCTCAAAAACTACAGCACCTCAGCAAGTACTTTTTAAGGGAAGCTTTCTACCATCATTTCCTTTAAACCGTGTTTTTAATGGTAATCCTATAAATCCTTAAATGTAATCCCTTTAAGTGCTATGGCACTTCTGGAGCTCTATAGTTTCATATTACGAACTGGAGAAAGTTGATATCAAACAGAATTTCGGACTTCCGTTGAACATAATCATTGTCTGGTAGTTGTTGCAGGTACCAGCTGTGCCATGTGGAAATCTCAGTACGGAGGATTGCTGGCTCTGACAGTGGTGTGGCGATTCGATCTACTGAAGATTAGCGGAATATACTCTTCGAAACGTCGAGACCATTACACGAACGGCTCCGAGGGACAACACTCCTCCCTTAAAGGGAAGGTACACGTTTGGTAGTTACCCAAAACAAATTTTAACTTAAAAACTGATTAGACAACAATGTTATTAAGCTACGTAAGCAATTAATCTTCTTAGAGAGATGAATATTGTTTATCTTTTCTCAAACTCTTCTTCTCAAACCCATAATTGGATTAATTAAAATTAGCGTAATTCTTGCATTGAGGTGGTGATTGGTGTGGTTTGGGGAGGTACAGACCTAGGTTTGGTAATTACTCTTAAAATTAATAGCAATAAAACAAAACTTTGGTTAGAAGCCTACAGCAGCGTTTGAAAGTTAAAGGGAAGGTATCACGTTTGGTAATTACTCAAAACAAATATTAACTTAAAAACTGACTTGGTAACGAGCATTTGAGAGCTGTTGATAGTATAAAACATTGTGGGAAACGGCTCCCTCTGAAGTAGCATAGATTTTGAGAAAGAGGTAATTTCTCACTAAAATAATAAAAGACTTCTAGCCAGAAGTATTTTATTCCTATCTGAAAGCATACGAATTCGTCCAACTATGGTGTTTTTTCTCTCATCAATTTCTCGCAACTTCGATGACCAATTTAGCTCAAATTTTCACAGGCGTGTAATTTTATGCTTATGCTGGGATACACCAAGTGACAAGACTGGTCTTTGACAATTACCAAACGTGTACCTTCCCTTTAAGAGATTTACAGTTAAAGGGTGTGTGTACTTTTTGTAGGGCACATAACACAATGTCCACAGATTTACTCTGCACTTACACGGTTTGAAGACAATGATGGTAAAAAGCTTCCCTTAAAATATTTTTGCTGAGGTGCTGTACTTTTTAAGAAATGAGTAAAACAATGTCACGGAAATAATTTTCGTATCAGGAGATGAACATTATTTTAGCATAAACAACGTAGTTGCCAGAAACCCTTTAATTGCTCCTGCAAGAACTATATCGGCATTCAAAATAAATACTACTTATTATCTACATTAAGCAAAGCCTATTACTATACCGTGTAAGTTGTATACAGTCCCTCCACAACATCAAAGATGGCATTAACGCACATCGCTAAAAGAACATTTAATTGAACTGGCGCTTTCTCAAACCGCAGTTATTATTATGTTTACCATGTGTTTCTACTTAGAAGTTTCTTTGAAGACGATTCCACGGTTTGCTTGTAAAAAGCATCGAGGGTTTTATGGCGGCTATTTGGAAAGGGGCAAGGTGGATCGGAGGTAAGCCAAGGGGCGTATTGGGGCGCGGTGGGGCGTGGTGAGGCTTGGTGGGGCGTCGTGTGGCGTGGTGGGGCGGATGGTGGGGCGTGGTGGGGTGTGGTGGGCACATTTTGGGCAGGCTGGCCTTTTTTCTAATTTATAATTCGAAAATGCTCCAGATTTTTGTTTTGATACACCGGCTACGCAGGTACCAATTCCGGGGTTGCAATGTTCATTGCTATAAAGTGTAAGTGTAACAAAATCATGCACTAATATACGAGTCCCAAACCAAGACAATGAGACCTAGATGATACGCATCGTCTAAGCATGCATGTATAGCTGTGGTCTGAGCAAGTGTATCAAAGGCACTGGACACCTTTGGTAATTGCCAACGACCAGTCTTCTCACTTGGTGTGTCTCAACATTGCATAAATAACAAACCTGTTAAAAATTTGACTCCATTGGCCGTCGAATTTGCAACAGAATAATAAAAGAAAAATCACCCTTGTTGCACAACTTTGTGCGCTTTCAAATGCATACAAGGCCTCGGGCCTTAATTGAGAAAACTATGTAACTTCAGAGGGAGCCGTTTCTCACAATGTTTTATACTATCAACAGCTCTCCATTGCTCGTTACCAAGTAAGTTTGTATGTTAATAATTATTTTGAGTAATTACCACCAGTGTCCAGCTGTCGATTTCACCAGACTCTTCCTAACTTAGGATTAATCTTAGGACTTAGGATGGGTTAAATTCCGTATTAAAATACGTAGGACGCATTGAACCCATCCTAAGTTAGGACGGGTCATTCGTCGTAACTCGAGACAGGATTAATCCTAGCGCTTCGTGAAATCGTCTCCAGTGCCTTTAAACCAGAGTTACACTATACAGTTGGCTAACTTAACATAGAGACAACACTATTATCTTAGGAGCTGCGTGCATTCTGCGAGATTGTTGAATACTAGAAAGCACACCTCTGTAAAGGTTCAAAACAAAAGTTGATTTCCACAGAGGTGGCGGTATCTTCCCCTCTCAACCAAGCGGATACTTTGACCTTCATCCGTGCTAATCCAAGCACGCTTTTACGCTTCGGTCATACAACAAAATGCAAACACCTTCCCCTCTCAGAAGTACGTAGACCCTCAAGTTGCGGCCTTGATCAAATCTACATGCATGCTGGATTAAATATCCTTTAGACTGTAATGAATACAGAGCCTCCTTTCCTATCAGGGAAAAGATGTGAAGGTAATCACTGCTGTGTACTTTTTTATTAACACATTGGGTTTATTTTGGTTTTGGATTTGACTTGACTTCTTTGAAAACAAACACAAAATAATAACTCAATGGGTTGGATTTATTTTTACACCGTAAGCACTTTAACATAAAAATTGACCTTTACAGAGATAATATTTTCAACTTGTTAAAAATACTAAATACTGATTTCCAAGGAATTTACCTATTTATAACATCAACTCCCACGCAGAAATTATTTTGAATGGCTATACCTGAACGAGGTATAGGGCCTGCCTAACTACAGCACTGTTTTTGTCGTCATGCAATAGTGCTCCCTCTGTAACATGAACTACACTATAAAACTCAACTTTCTGGTCAGAATAGACTCAGATCCCTGGTAGCCATTTTCCTTCTGCTACACATAAGAATTGCCATCCTCAAAAGTATACCTGATTTTTTATTTTATTTTTAAGATTTCCCTTTTTGAATCGATTCAGAAGAAAAAAATCCCAATTGAAAAGCACTATATACGAAAGTGGCAATTTTGATGTACTATTTTTTTTATGAATCTGGGTCCAGTGCAAGTGGGGCCTGACCCATTTCTGGGTCAAACTCTTGCAGAATTTGAGTTAAAATTTCATTTGTTAAACCATTCTATAAATGCGGGTAAGGCCCTTATGGGACCCGTTTCGGGTCAATTTTGATCAGGGAGTTTTAGAGTGTATTAAAGCATCACCCAATGTCTACTTTTCAAAAGAAGACACTGTGTTTATCTGAAACTTTGTAATTTGTGAAAAATGTTTATTGAAATGAATTTTACTTATTATTCTTTTGTAAAAGGTGCCTTCCATATTCGGTACAAACGGTTTATTTTCCCACCGACAAAGGAATCATTTCCCAGATTATTCTTATTTTACACTAAATTCAATCATTTGAAAATTAGGCCAACACATCAATCATACAGGTGATTACAACGTGACTCGCGTTACATTGATCAAACGCGTGTATCTGGAATCTGGTTTACCACCCCTAGTCCACAGTACCTTATTTAAGTCTTTATACACTTACCTGGATATCTAAGCATGCAGGTAGCCTTTTGTTATGTTCATGCTTGATTAGGCATGAGACTGAGGCTAGAATGATATAGCTGTGTGTTCCTCTCAAACTCTATTCTCTACAAGACTACCAGAGTACTGCCAGCATGTTATTATGTCTTTTTCGTAGCTTAGTGTGACTTTAGTTTAGGGCATGTTCATATTTAATCATCGTAAGTATATCATAACTTGAGCAAAAATGTCCACCAAGGTGTTGGTAGTTCACAGCCACCCAAAAGGCAAACAAGTTCCCCACCATCCGTTGACTCTAGCTCAACTACGGGAAGGAGGCAGAACAAGATACAGATAGGGTAAGTTTGTAAACAATTAGGACCCTTCAATATGTTGACCGTGAAAGATTTCAAACTATATCGAGTCACTCAAATCATTCATGAAAACTAGATAAGCCTGTGGTTAGATGTAACGCGAGTCGCCGTTAAAATCACTGATAGGCTTAGATGTTACGGGGTCGAGTCCCCAAAGACAATCCTACCTTAGGACTATGTAGTCCTATGACTCGTTAACCAGTTAAAGTCATATAGTCCAAAGTTATGGGGTCGATTTCATAAAGAGTAACCTAGGGGATATTAAAAACTTAAGGATAGTCCTAAGTTAGGACGATTAACTCGTCCTAACTCGAGATAAGACTAGTCTTAACTCTTTGTGAAATCAACCCCTGTTCCTTTTCCCTCTTTAATGTATATATTTTTAAATCTGAAACAATACCAACCGAGCCTATGTATAAGGTTAACACCTCTCCGCATCAGTGAATCAAAAATGTATAAATAGAAAACATCGTGAAATAATATCTCATCTGATATTTATGAATCCAGAGGAGGTGTTAATTGTCTGGGATTGTCGCGATAGAGCCCCAGTGAGGGTCCAGTCAGGAGGAAAAAAACAAACAGACAGACAGACAAGCAGGGAGAGAAGGGGGGGGGGGTTGTTGTCAGCCCCAAGAACGAAACAATCCCCGGTTTGATTCGCTTCAATCGTTCCAATTCTGACCCTCGAATCAAAATATTTCCTCCAAGGAAACAAAACACTTGTTTTCCACCTCGATGATGTTGCGGCAATTGATGTCTCACCGCAAAAATAATTGCATATTCTTGTTGAATTCCCATCCCATAAATAAATAATGCGGATTGCTTATACCCAAGACTTTTACAGTCAATTGGTGTACATCCCGGAGTCTGCGATTTGTTCGAAGAGAACGCCTTGGTGCCCTTGCCCTTTCAAAAACGAAGCGATCAGGCCTGTTCTTCTCATACTTTTAACAGTTTCTACAGCTCTGGGTTTTCTTTAAAGCCATTGGACACTTTCGGTAAACAGTATTGTCCAAAGGCCCACACTTCGTGTATCACAACTGATATATAAAATAACAAACCTGTGAAATATTAGGCTCAATCGGTCATCGGAGTTGGGAGAAAATAACGGGAAAACCCACCCTTGTTTCCGCACGTTTCGCCGTGTCATGACATGTGTTTAAAATAAATCCGTAAATTAAATTGATAATTGTTTTAATGTTTTCTCAAAAAAGTAAAGCATTTCATGGAATAATATTTCAAGAGAAGTCTTTCTATTACCTTCTGTAAACCCTGTAAGTTATTTGTAAATCTGTGAACTTTTTTTCTTTTCTTTTTCTGTTCCGAAAGTGTGTAATGACTTTAAAGGGGGGGGGGCAACTAAAATAAACACCAATTAGGGATCAACACGGATCACCTTTTATCTTATCTTAGGACCTTGTCTCACACAAGGCAACTTTTACAAGCAAGTTGAAGGCAACAAACTGCAGTGTATGCCAACGCCCACCGGACTCCTTATTGGAAGCACATTCATATTTTTCAAGCAATTTCTTAACGAACCCCAAGAAATGGAGATCGCCCGGAACTGGTTGTCTGTAAATTGCCTCGTGTGACATGGACTTTAAAGGCACTGTACACTATTGGTAATTGCTCAAAATAATTTTTAGCATTAAACTTTTCTCGGTAACGAGTAATGAGGAGAGATTGATAGTATAAAACATTGTGAGAAACGGCTCCCTCTGAAGTAATGCAGTTTTCGAGAAAGAAGTAATTTTCCACGAATTTGATTTCGAGACATCAGATTTAGAATTTGAGGTCTCGAAATCAAACATCAGAAAGCACACAACTTCGTGTGACACGGGTGTTTTTTCTTTTGTTATTATCTCGCACCTTTGACGACCAATTGAGCTCAAATTTTCACAGGTTTGTTATTTTATGCATAATGTTGAGATACAACAAGTGAGAAGACTTGTCTGTGACAATTATCAAAAGTGTAAGTCTCTTTAAAACTCGTATCTGGCGTTCTCGTTACAATTCCGAAATTTGTTATTTCTTGTTTTTTACTTGCGTGAAATCTTTCATGAGTGTATGTCATACTCAATGGTATGTTATCATTGTGAAACGTTAAACGCATGTACATCCTAACAATAATGAATCGCGAACCATTTATGGGAGACCTGACCTTATCTCGAGTGGAGACAGAAACATTTCTGGGCAATGTAGAATTTGAACTATTCACTGTCTTATAGAAACGGTAAGGTGAAACCTGCCGTCTCTTTGAACGAGTCCTACACTTAACCAATCTGTACGAATTCGGTATAGGCCTTACGTAGTCTCTCATGGAAACAATAGGGACTTTTCGTTTTCGACGACGGATGATTCTGCGACGGTAAAGATGACATTTGGCGTCATCTGCGCATGCGTCGGCTTTGAGGACGGTCGTCCCTTAATTTCTACGACAGTACTTGGGATGAATCTTCGTTGTGCTGAAAACGACAACGTTTAGCTGAACAACCGTCGCAGAACCATCCGTCGTCGAAAACGAAAAGTCCCTAATACCTAGTAGAGGAGTACGACATTAAAGGCATGGATACCTTTGATAATCGTCAATAACCAGTCTTCTCACTCGGTGTATCCCAACATATGCATAAAATAACAAATCTGTGAAAATTTATGATCGATTGGTCATCGAAGTTGCAAGAGAATAATGGAAGAAACAACACGCTTGTTGCGCAAATCTGTAACCGTTTAAATGCCTAATAAAAAGTCTTCAGGTCTTAAAGACAGTGGACACTATTGGTAATTGTCAAAGACTAGTCTTCACAGTTGGTGTATCTCAACTTATGCATAAAATAACAAACCTGTGAAAATTTAAGCTCAATCGGTCGTCGAAGTTGCGAGATAATAATGAGGAAAAAAAAACCCTTGTCACACGAAGTTGTGTGCTTTCTGATGCTTGATTTCGAGACCTCAAATTCTAAACTTGAGGTCTCGAAATCAAATTCGTGGAAAACTACTTTTGTCTCGAAACTACGTCACTTTAGAGGGAGCCGTTTCTCACAATGTTTTATACCATCAACCTCTCCCCATTACTCGTAATCAAGAAAGGTTTTATGATGATAATTATTTTGAGTAATTACCAACAGTGTCCACTGCCTTTAAGCGTTTGAGTGAGGAATTTCTTACAAACTTTGTTACTTCAAAGGGAGCCGTTTTATACTATGAACAGCACCCCACTGCTCATTATCAAGTATGTTAACAATTATTTTGAGTAATTACCAATAGTGTCCAATGCCATTAAGCATCCTCGACATGACACGGACTCAAAACCCCCGTTCACTTCCCAAAAAACAAATCCCGAAAGCAGAATTGCCCCGGATTCCAATTCCCGCATGGTCTGACCCATTTTGGGGTCAGTATGGCTCGGAATCTTTGTTAAAATGACTTAGAAATAAGTCAAAATGAGTTGAAATCTTGATGTTCAAACAAGTTTCCGGGTCATCATGAACAAGTCAGATTGACTATAGTGTTGTCTTGTCTCGCCTTCCACCTCTGGGACCCCGGTTCGAATCCCACCGGGGGCACTATGTGGATTGGGTTTGTTCATTTCCTACTTAACTGCGTGGGTTTTTCCTGGAAAAATTCCCTGTGGTTTCCCTCACACATCTAAAACTGAAATTTCTTCTTCATCTTCCCTCCTCGTTTGGCTCTAATTAGAGTGTTGAGAATGTATAATCCAGTATCTCTAGATAATGAGTTGGATTTACTGGGAATCCGTGTCTAGTCTGACCCCTTACAGAGTCTTTAGAGTGGTACCAGGCCCATCTTGTTTGTCATTCTGACCCATATAGAGTCAATCTGATTCACCGGATGACCTGGGCCAATTTCATAGAGCTGCTTTAGAAAGTAGCTACGCATAACAAAATTATGCTTAGCAGAAGTTTTACAAGCCAAACTGACATATCACATGCACATCTTTGACTGGCATCTTGCAAGCTTTTGCTTAGCACAGAATTGTTTTAGCAAAATTGTCTGCAAGAAGCTCTATGAAATTGGACCTTGAATTTGAGTCGCCGGTGCATCTCTGACTGAGATTCAGTCAATTTGACCCCAATTTAAATTGAATGCGATCTTGTAGTTTTTGTTTTCTCTTTTCGGTTTGCTTCCGAAAGGATGTACCGAAAAGCCATCACTCTTACTGTGTCACTGTGAACAACCATCGCTTGTCTACCTTAATTTGGTACCTCCATTATAACGCGAAGGAAGGAAATAACGGGATATGCCCCAAATCACACGTTAAGCCTCGGGGATTCTACCTTTACATATTTTGATATGAGTTGCACTTTTTGGCAAGGGTTACCACCGAAAAAAGTCTACAGGTCCTTCTCGTGTTACCAAAAACAACGACTCGCACAAAATCCGATCTTTTGGAGGAAAATGGGTCTTGAATTATTCAGAGTGGGAAATAATTTACGAATAATAAAAACTGAATTAAGAAAGAGCACTGGGAAAAGCAAGATCAATCTATAAATTGGTGGACAATTTTACTTTTGAACTGAAACATATTTCATAATGAATGAAGACAATTTGTTACAGGTATAATTGATTTGTCATTCATGAGCAAAAAGTCAATTTATGTTCACATTACAATTTAATAGAAGGATTATGGAATCAAAGTTAGGCCCTACAGAAAGAGCAATTAGACAACATTTAGAATTCAGAAACACATGAGCCAATAAAGCAAATCATGGAACAATGTAAAACACACCAGGCAAAAAAACATGGGGACTTATTTTGGGTGAAATGAAGATACACAGAATTTAAAAAAATAATGTACTTCAGTATCAAATATTGTACTTCAGTAACAAATCGGTGCAACTTCGAAAAAGTAAACGCATCAATAATTTGTTATGATGAATTGATATCAAGGTCCAAAACAACATTGAATTGTTTTTCTTGCAAGACTTGTATTGTAGACCTTGTTTAAGCCGAGCTTTTACTTGTTGGTTGATTGATTGATTAAAGGCAGTGTACACTATTGGTAATTGTCAAAGACTAGCCTTCACAGTTGGTGTATCTCAACATATGCATACAATAACAAACCTGTGAAGATTTGAGCTCAATCGGTCATCAAAGTTGCGAGATAATAATGATAGAAGAAAACACCCTTGTCACACAAAGTTGTGTGCTTTCTGATGCTTGATTTCGAGACCTCAAGTTCTAAACTTGAGGTCTCGAAATCAAATTCGTAGAAAATTACTTCTTTCTCCAAAACTATGGCACTTCAGAGGGATCTGTTTCTCACAATGTTTTATACCACCAACCTCTCCCCATTACTCGTTACAAAGTAAGGTTTTATGGCAATAATTATTTTGAGTAATTACCAATAGTGTCCACTGCCTTTAAAAGAATTTAACTTCAGTCGAATAAGCAAGTGCAATTTATAGTCAGCCCCCCCCCCCCCCAAGTGAGACGCATGTTTTGTACCATAAAGCAATACTGTGCTTAATATACACGAATTAATATTTTACATTTTAATGAAATAGTCAAAAGAAATTTGGTTCGGGTCATAAAACATACATAATAGCATATTTGTTAGAGTGGGGAGAGCAGGAATGGGGAATGCTCTATAGACGCCTAATTGGGAATAACCCAATATAGAATTTGTGAGTGAATTTCCATTTTAGCTTAATTGGGTTAAATACAACAAGTCATGATACTATAGGTTTTCTCGGTCAATTTCGGGAAATGAGCAGCCAATTTAACAACCAGCTTATTCTATTAGGCACGAAATTGAATGCTATCTGAAAAGGGTCATTCGATTTCGTTTTAAGACTAGTCAAATGTGCTTTTACGTTATTTTATTTAACAAAAAAATCATTCAATTTAACAATTCATCAAAACAGCATTCAAATTCACAGACGCTTCTTGAGGCGTGTGTGTCACGAAAAAGAATGACGATACGGGAATTTGACTCGACTCAAAACGAAATTGAACGGCCGAATTCTGAATTTGAAACGCAGTAACAACTGGAGAGGCAAAACAGTTTTAATTCGAACGCATGAAAATGAAATTGACTGCTTATTTGCCGAATTTGACCGAGAAAACCTATATACTCGATGCATCCTTGGATGTTATTCCGCTTGACGTCTCATTCCTAAAGTAAAAGGAACAGGCCTAGGTCTGAATGGATCTTAACTGATTCCCCATAACATGGCTTTGGATTCATTAAAGGGTCTGGGTACTAGAATTGCAAAGGTCAGGGGTTTGAATCCCACCCGAGTAATATGCCTGTGATTTTTGTTCACAGAACTCGGGTAAAGAACTGAGTAGGCCCAGTGCTAACACACATCGGTGTATAATGGGTAAAAACCTTAATGAGTAGTCTGGGTACTCTTTGTTGGACACACAACACACTGTCTACAGATTTACATTAAACTTACACGTTACGAAGATAATGGTAGTAGAAAGCTTCCTTTAAAATATAAACAGCTCAAGTGCTGTAGTTTTTTGGAAAATTGTTAAAACAATGTCACAAAAATAATTCTCGTAAATTTTAGCATGTACAACGTAGTTTTACGCGACTCTCCTGAAAACATTGCTCTGTGATTTCCACAATTTTTTCTCAAGAACTTGCCCGACCAATGAAGCTGAAACTTCTACAAGGAAGTTACATTACATACATCTTCTATCACAGTGAGTAGGGATTCATGTCATCCCAAAAACTTGATACACAAATAGTACCAAAACCCTTTAAAAAGCTACTCTCAAGCCTGAACAGACTTCAACACAAATCTCAAAATTCATATCTATTCTGTCTATTTACCGGTATATTTTTTCTTTGCAGAGCCGAAGCGATAAGGGTGTGGGAGAGGACGAGTATTTAAATTATCAAACACGCGGTCGTCCTTTAAAGGCACTGGACACTTTTGGTAATTGTGTGGTAATTACATGGTGTTACCGCAAACCTTTACTATATTGCTATACTATTTCCACCATGCACAGTTTCAAAGTCTTCTCACTTGGTGTATCCCAACAAGAAATCACAACCTGTGAAAATTTTGGTCACAATATTGGTATTCGAAGGTGCAAGCGAATAATGAAAGAAAAAGCATCATTCGGATGCCTGAAGTCTTTTTAAAATTAAGTAACTAATTACATGTTATTCAATAACTATGTCAGTTCAGAGGTTGCAGTTTCGCACGATGTGTTATACAATCAATATCTATCCATCGCTCGTTACCAAGGAAGTTTGTATGCCAACCATTATTGCCTTTAATGCTTACAGAACACTTTGATTAAAATGTTTGCGAATACTTTGTTAAAGCTCAAGAGCACCATAAGTTCTTACACAAAATAACAGTTTGTTATCGTTCCAGCAGACCTGGTGTTATTAGCATCCGATATTGAAATGCGTCCTAGTTGGACGACTTGTCTGTATGGAGCAAGACAAATTATTGTATAGTTTAGGGAAAATTAATGTCCTCTCAATTAGTGTACGATAGTTCCAAGACGTTCGTGGGGGATTATGCTCAATTGTAGTGTCTTGACGTCAGGATTCTGACAAATGTGGATGAATGTTATTTATATGAAATATATAGGAAGTATATGCTATCAGTGTGAAATCAACACAATACAAACATGAATGATATAACAAATATACAGCAAATACACTGTCATTCGTTTTTGTTTTAACCCATACTTTTAAAACATCTTCCAACCAAATTCGTTTCATAACAAACGCCGATAGCCCAAAGCGCCTTTTATCCCAATGCAAAGTCCCTTTAAAAAACATTTCCAGTAGAGTTACCACTGTTGAATTGTATGACTTTGCATTGTATTGTATCGTTTTGTATTGTATTGAGTACAACAAAGCAAGCATTTGACGATAGCAGCAAAAATCCTTAACCTTTATCATGAATAAAAGAAATTATGAACACCGAAGTCGTACAGCAGTTTTGCCATTTATTACTATATTAATATGTAGTTACATCAATAATGCTGCCAACGTTATAGCAGTGTGTACCTTATCCAAACTGGAGAATCAGTCTGGTTTACTAGTAGTGTATGTATGTCCACCGCCTCTATCTGAACATCATTTCCGTCGTAATATCCCAAATGGTTTCAAAGTGTTCAGCATTTGGTGATTGCCTTATGAATATTTACCGAGAGACTGTTTTAATTATTCACATGTATTCGTTTAATACTTATGCATTTGAATTGACAACTTCGTAATTTGAATTTTAAATGTCAAAAGTCATACGAACTCTTGAGATTGGTTTCCTGTGACTGGTAAATTTGGTTTAGCTTATTAAGAAGACTAAATTAACCAAATTAATTATGTGATCTCTATTAATTAATCCAATTAGACATATAGGTTTCAGCATTCTTAATATCTGGTAAAGTAAATATTTCAGGGACTACTTTAAATTGTTATCGAGGGGGATAGGCGCTTAAAGGCACTATATATACACACAAGTGGTAGTTACTCAAAATAGTTGTAAGCATAACATTTACTTGAAACGAGCAATGGAGAGCTGTTGGTAGTATAACACATTGAGAAACGGTTCACTCTAAAGTAACTTAGTTTTTTAGTTTTCTCACTCAAAATAATAACATAATTCAGGCCTGAAGCCTTTTATTAGGCATCTGAAAGCACACAATATGGTGCAAAAAGGGTGTTTTTTCTTTCATCAATCTCTTGCAACTACGATGACCAATTGAGTACACATTTTCTCAGGTTGTTATTTCTTGTTGGGATACACCAAGTGAGAAGACTTGAAGGGTTTGAAACACTTCAAGGTGGAAATACGATATAGAAAGCTTTGCGGTAACACTGTGTAATGATAATCTCTAAATGAGTTGGGGTGTTTCTGAAAAGAACTGTTGATTTCAACTTGACGTTTCGATCTGTATGCTCTGATCGTCTTCTGGAGACAATATATGACAATTTTACCAAAGGTCTCCAATGCCTTTAAGTTCTAGAGGTCAGTTTGATATGTTTCCCTATGTTTGAATTCTGGGCCCTTTTCGAAACGACTGGATTCGGCTTTGGATTCTGCTCAAGTTAGCTTGGCCCCGCGGATGTTTTAACAATATTGTGCGTGCTTTGCGTATACGCGCCATGGGTTTCAGACGAGAGGACGGAGCCTGAAGCCGAATCCAAAGCCGAAGCCGTGGTTTCGAAAAAGTCTGAGTATATACATGATATAGCTCCCCAAGGATACATCCAGACGTACGTAGGGCTATGGGTGTGAATAATCACAGGGTTAGACAACAATGTTATTAAGCTACGTAAGCAATTAATCTTCTTATAGAGAGATGAATATTGTTTATCTTTTCTCAAACTCTTCTTCTCAAACCCATAATTGGATTAATTAAAATTAGCGTAATTCTTGCATTGAGGTGGTGATTGGTGTGGTTTGGGGAGGTACAGACCTAGGTTTGGTAATTACTCTTAAAATTAATAGCAATAAAAAAAACCGTTGGTTAGAAGCCTACAGCAGCGTTTGAAAGTTTAAAGGGAAGGTATCACGTTTGGTAATTACTCAAAACGAGCTTGGTAATGAGCAATGGAGAGCTGTTGATAGTATAAAACATTGTGAGAAACGACTCCATCTAAAGTAACGTAGTTTTTGAGAAAGAGATGATTTCTCACTGAAATAATAAATAATAAACGACTTCTAGCAAGTATTTTATTCCAATCTGAAAGCACACAAATTCGTCCATCAAGGGTGTTTTTTCCTTTCATCGTTTTCTTGCAACTTCGATGACCGATTGAGCCCAAATTTTCACAGGCTTGTTATTTTATGCTTATGTTGGGATACACCAAGTGGGAACACTGGTCTTTAACAATTACCAAACATGTACAGTGCCTTTAAAGCCTTTTGAGAAACACTTCACTTCAAAGAAACGTGGACAGTTTTAAACCCCAACATTTGAATCTGAGATACGTTAAAGGCAGTGGACACCATTGGTAATTACTCAAAATAATTATTGATAACGAGTAATGGGGAGAGGTTAATAGTATAAAACATTGGGAGAAACGGCTCCCTCTGAAGTAACGTAGTTTTCGAGAAAGAAGTAATTTTCCAGGAATTTGATTTCGAGACATCAGATTTAGAATGTGAGGTCTCGAACTCAAGCATCTGAAAGCACACAACTTCGTGTGACAAGGGTGTTTTCTCTTTCAATATTATCTCGCAACTTCGATGACCGAATGAGCTCAAACTTTCACAAGTTTGTTATTTTATGCATGTGTTGAGATACACCAAGTGAAAAGACATAGTCTTTGACAATTTATTACCAATAGTGTCCAGTGTCTTTAATGCGTTACGCTTCTCAGATTCCATTTCGGGATTACTCTTCCAGCAGCGTGGACATAAACGCCCTTTCGGCGATATCTCAAAAACGCGACCAATGAAATTGTCAGATGTTTAAAGACACTGTACACTATATGTATTTGTCAAAGACCAGTCTTCTCACTTGGTGTATCTCAACATATGCACAAAATAACAAACCTGTGAAAATTTGAACTCAATTGGTCGTCGAAGTTGCTAGATAATAATGCAGGAAAAATCACCCTTGTCACACAATGTGCTTTCAGATGTTTGATTTCGAAACCTCAATCTAATTCTCAGGTCTCGAAATCAAATTCGCGGAAAATTACTTCTTTCTCGATAACTACGTCCACTTCAGAGGGAGCCATTTCTCACAATGTTTGTTACCAAGTAAGTTTTAATGTTAATAATTATTTTGAGTAATTACCAATAGTGTCCACTGCTTTTGATTTGCTCATTGCTGTATCTGTTAATGTTTTTCCCTAATTAATGTGCATTATTGTACATTGTAGCTACCCGAGAAATGAAATAAATACAAAATATCAAATATCAAATTATGTTTTATAATAACCATCAAAACACTGTTTATTCGTCTTCATGGGCCACATTGCCTTCCATACAATGCCCTCGTAGGCCTACTGCACAAATCTCCCTTTCCCATGATACCAGTGGATTAATAAACTACACGTGCTTTTGTACAGTAATTATCAGCCGCAAGTAAATTACAGCCGTTTTTTTTTTTTTTTTTTCACACATACATTCACACATAATTCTCATTCCGAATAGAAATTCGATTATCTTAACCACTTCATTTAAATTCAAATTCCTGTTATTACTGGATCGCATTACTGCAAGAACGAAGTCCACACATCGTGTGTACATTCCCAATGGGGTTTTCTTTCCACCAGGATCCTACATAACATTATGTGCTATTTGTATACTAGTCCCCAGTTTACCACACATTTTCATAATCGGTCTCTTTTTCGATCACGGGTCACTGTTTTCACTTGGAATCAAGAGCAGGACTTTCTTCTACACACACACACACGGTAAAGGAGTAAATCTAATAGTGGTTCAGTGAGCCGCCAACAGTAACGGAGAAATGCTGCACTTACACCACTACTTGATGTTTATTGGATTGGGTAGGCCTACGAGTGTTAAACACGCTCTGACTGCATCTCACTACGAGATGTACAGCGTTTATAAGTGGTAGACCTAGGATTCAGCTAGCTTCGTTCTTGTACATACACAAAATGTCCACATTTAATGAGAGATTTCTCGAAATGAAAGTTGATATGGTACCAATCTTTTTCTAGTAAATTTGTTGCTGGTCAAATTTCTCATTGGACAAAAAGAGTGAAAATAATCAATGTGTACAACAAAGCAATTTTTCTGATCAATGTTTGCTCCTTTTTGGCTACAACATACATGTTAATTAAAGATATTCAGTACCCTCAATGGGTGGTCATTGTGTTTTGATCCACAGAAGACAACCATTGTTATTATGCATTATCTAGTGGGTATGGTAAATAATTATGACGTCACACACACACACTCAAATCTTAATAACCGTATTTTGCGCCTTTTGCCAAAGGATACAAAGCGCCAGGTATTATTACTGCAAGGAGTGGGACGAGGTTTGAGGTATAAGACCAAAACATTAGCACCGTGTAATGCTTTACAAGGTGTTGTGGCACAATATGCTGCCAATCCAGCCAGGAACACCGGGCGAACCCCTTCTCATTTCAATACGTGCACTGGGTTCTTTGAATTGCGTTTACACAATACATGTGACCAACGGCTTTACGTCCCATCCGAAGGACGAAGCAATGGTTAAGTGTCTTGCTTAAGGACACAAGTGTCACGGCTGGGGATTCGAACCCACACTCTGCTGATAAAAAACACCAGAGTTTGAATTCGGTGCTCTTAACCGCTCGGCCACGACACTTCAACGCAAGGTTTGTGTTACAGTTAGACGGTGTGTAATATTTTAATCATTAGAATACAACTGCTGTTCTTGAGAGGAAATTGAGACTTTGCAAAGATAGGGATGGGCTTATGGTGGCAGTTTGTGTGAAGTCAACGTAGCACGTCAAACTTAAAGACAGTGGACACTATTGGTAATTGTCAAAGACCAGTCTTCTCACTTGGTGTATATCAACATATGCATAAAATAACAAAACTGTGAAAATTTGAGCTCGACTGGTCGTCGGAGTTGCGCGATAAATATGAAAAAAAAAAAAACACCCTTGTCACACGAAGTTGTGTGCTTTTAAATGTTTGATTTCGAGACCTCAAATTCTAAACTTGAGGTCTCGAAATCAAATTCGTGGAAAATACTTCTTTCTCGAAAACTAATCACTTCAGAGGGAGCCGTTTCATGAAAAAAAATAATAATACTGGCGGAAAACATAATGTTTACCTATTGACCCATATCATGATGGCTCCATCTTGGTTAGACCTGAAGTATTTTATTATGCAGATGAAAGCACACAAATTTGGCAGGAAGGGTGTTTTTGTCTTTCGTTATTCTCGGACAACTTCGATGAGCAATTGAGCCCAACTTTTCACAGATTTGTTACTTTATGTTGAGAAACACCAAGTGTGAATACTGGTCTTTGATGACAACTAACAGTGCCTTTAATAAGTAATTAGTTGTGTTTTGTGTCTGTGCCTATATCTATACAGGTCCAACATCTCCACAGAATTATCCATCTAAAACGAAGTAACTCTGTGCTTTATTTTGCGATCGGTCATACCAATAGGTTATCGTTTACTGATTGCATTGTCTATAGGCAGTACGCCTGTATTTGCTCGAGACAAATACACCACGATTGCAGCACACGCACAGCTTACAGTGTTTTTTTTTTCTTTAAAGGCACTGGACACTATTGGTAATTGTACAAAAACAGTATCTCACTTGGTGTATCTCAACATATGCATACATTAACAAACCTGTGAAAATTTCAACTCAATTGGTCATCGAAGTTGCAAGAGAATAATGGAAGAAAAGTACACCCTTGTCGCACAAGGTGCTTGAGTTCGAGACCTCAGCTGAGGTCCCGAGTTCCATTCAAATATAAATCGAGAAAGTATTTTTTTTCTTAAAAACTGTATGTTACTTCAGAGGGAGCCGTTTCTCACAATGTTTTTTACTATCAACAGGTCTCCATGCATTGTTCGTTACCAAGTAGGTTTATATGCTAACAATATTTTGAGTAATTACCGTAGTGACCCAGAGCCTTTAATACATAGTATATGACATTTAGAAATGGATTAACACAATCAGTCATTCCCCCCTTTTGAAGGAAAGATGAAACAAGAACATCATATTATCAAGGAGGTGAGAAGGAGTAGAGAGAAGGGGGCTGTGAATATTCAACCACTTGGAAGGGGTCTCAGTCTTTCTTATGGCAATGAAATAAAATTATTACCCAATCGATCTTGTAAACTTGACTTTAAAGAGTCTGGGTATTTTCTACACAATGTCCACATGACATTAAACTTACACCGTTTTAACATAATGATGGTAGCAAGCTTCCCTTAAAATATTACTTGCTGAGGTGCTGTAGTTTTTTAGGAATGAGTAATACAATGTCACACAAATCAGTTTATCGTCTCAGTTTTAATGCGTAAACACGTATTAACCAGTTATAATATTTTTACCATACCATACCATAACTGTTCAATACATTTCTCGTGCAAAATAATTTTAAATAATTTTCGTCTCGCTGAGAGTGTCTGAGACGAAAATTATTTTCGTGACTGGTTTAACTCATTTCTCAAAAACTACAGCACCTCAGTAAGTAATTTTCTAAGGGAAGCTTTCTATCATCATTATCTTCAAACTGTGTAAGTTTAAAGGCAGTGGACACTATTGGTAATTACTCAACATAATTATCATCACAAAACCTTTCTTTATTACCAGTAAAGGTGAGAGGGTGATAGTATGAAACGTTGTGAGAAATAGCTCCCTCTGAAGTGCCATAGTTTTCGAGAAAGAAGTAATTTTCCATGAATTTGATTTCGAGACCTCAAGTTTAGAACTTTGAGGTCTCGAAATCAAGCATCAGAAAGCACACAATTTCGTGTGACAAGGGTGTTTTTTTCTTTCATTATTATCTCGCAACTTCTACAACCGATTGAGCTCAAATTTTCACAAGTTTGTTATTTTATGCATATGCTGAGATACACCAAGTGAGAAGACTGGTCTTTGACAATTACCAATAGTGTCCACTGTCTTTAATGTAAATCTGTGGATTAGTACCCAACAAGTACCAAAATCCTACTACGATTCCGAAGATTATTACAACAGGAAATGTATCTGAATTCAAAAGCCAGAACAATATCATATGTTAAGTTAACATTCTCCTGAAGACGAGCAGGGTATACTGTTCGAAACGTCAAGACCACACCTGCTCGTTTTAGAGCCAACACTCCCACTAAATTACACATGGTTGTGCTCGCAAGTTGATTTATATTTGTTTCCTATAACAAGAAGGACAACATATTTTCACTATTATTTCAAAATAATAAATTTCCTTTGTCACATCCAGTTTTCTTCTGACGTCCAACTAGCAGATGTGTACTGTTCCACAATCAAGAATGAAGTTTCTTGGAACATGTTGTCGTTTCCTTGTAAATCTAACGATCATTGTAATGGGTGTCATCCTATAAATAGAACCGATATTACACGACCGAAAACAATAATTACACAATTAGAGAGACGCGCAATCCGGTTGCCGTACAAACCCCCACGTCTTCTCGGAAACGATTCGTGCCGGTCATGATTTTAAATCACGAGTATAACAAAGTCGATTTCCACTTCCAAATGTACCTAACCAATGTTGCCGGTTGGGGGAAAATAGTGATTGGAAATTATCTATGGCGCTTAAGTATGGCAGAGCTGGATTAATGATCGCACGCATGTCGATATCTGCAGGACGTAGAACACGACGCAAAGTGGGAACATATGGCACCCAATTGTGATTAATTGAATATTTAGCATGATCCGAGGAGAGCATTGACGCAGTGTCTCAGGAAAAAAACATTCAAGATGTTAAAGAGGCTGGTTTGGAAGAATTGGTTTCATACTCCACGCAAGCAACGGATGCTACGTGAAGTCGCTGCCCTGGTACCCCGTTGAGAATGCACATAGTTGAAATAGAGGTACCTTTTTCTTTCGTCCTTAAAGGCACTGGACACATTTGGTAATTGTCAGAGACCAGTATTCGGACTTATAAAATAACAACTCTGTGATAAACATTTGGCCATAGAAGTTGCAAGAAAATAATGAAAGATGAAAAAACCCTTTGTTGCACAATGTGTGCTTTCAGATGCCTAATAAAAGGCTTTCGGCCTAAAGTCTTTTAATGTTTGAGTGAGGAGTTACCACTTTCTCAAAAACTACGTTACTTCAGAGGGAGCCGTTTCTCACAATGTTTTATACTACCAACAGCTCTCCGTTGCTCGTTACCAAGTAGGTTTCTATGCTAAAATTTATTTTGAGTAATTACCAAAAAGTGTCCGGGGGTCAATTTCACAAAGAGTTAGGACTAGTTCTAGGAGACAGCCTATGAAAACTTATGGCTTGCCCTAAGTTACACCGACTAACTCGTCCAGACAGCCTATGAAAACTTATGGCTTGCCCTAAGTTACACCGACTAACTCGTCCCATGCTCGTCCTAACTCGAGATATGGGACTAGTCTGTAAACTCTTTGTGAAATCCAACGCAGTGCCTTTAAATACATCATAGGTTGGTTTATAAGAATTGGTCTATGCTACACGCAAGCAACGAAGGCGGCAAATACCGCTGTGTAGTCACTGCTATGGTGTCCCGTTGAGAATTAACCACAGTTGAATTAGGGGTAACCTTTTCTATAGAAAAAAAAGTATCGTTCTGTATAAAGCTATAAGAACTATGGTAAGACACGTGTGCCTCTTACTCGGGATGTAAAATCGCCATGGTACAAAGTCCTGAGGAATATTCCCTTGCCTAATGCTGCCATCTTCGAGAAAATTGACTTTAAATCCCAGCTTATCCCTCTTGCCTCGCAAAGAACTAAAACATGGTACCATCAGAATATACGATTTCTTCTAGGTGGCCAGTTTGCTTTTCTCCGTGTAGAAATTTTGGTGTGTGTGAATATTCAGCTTTATTAAACCGGGAATCTACATTGCGATTGTAGGCAAACGACTGCGTTTGGGAACCGTTTGATTGTTTTAATCCTGTATAATTGTAGATGTACAACTTGAAAATTTCAAAAGGTGATCACGTTTTTAAGATATCGCCGAAAACCCCGAACGAATATGTCCACGCAGGATGAATAATCCCTAATACACAGTCCGCGAAGCGTTATGCGATAACCATACATAGGCATACAAAACTGTCATCTTTTTACATCACCACATTACTCCGAAGTGCAATGTGTCTCAAACCGCTGTAAACTATCGAATACTGATGTAGGCTTCTAACCAAAGGTTTGTCATTAATTTGAAGAGTGATAACCTCCCCCTATAAAGGGGAGGTACACGTTTGGTAGTTACTCAAAACAAATATTCACTTAAACACTGACTTGGTAACGAGCATTGGAGAGCTATTGATAGTATAAAACATTGTGGGAAACAACTCCCTCTGAAGTAACGATAGTTTTGGGAAAAGGGTAATTTCTCACTAAAATTCTAAAAGACTTCTAGCTAGAAGTCTTTTATTCCTATCAGAAAGCACACAAATTCGTCCAACACGGGTGTTTTTTCTTTCATCATTTTCTCGCAACTTTGATGACCAATTGAGCCCAAATTTTCACAGGCTTATTATTTTATGCTTATGATGGGATACACCAAGTGAGAGCAATGGTCTTTGACAATAACCAAACGTGTACTGTGCCTTTAACGACGAACATGTCAGGAGATAATGACAATAAATGCTTGACAAACGTTTTCTGTTCGCCATTGCTGATGAAACTACGCACAACACATTCCAATTGGTTTGTAGAATGACAATCCTCTCTACATTAGATACACAGTATGTATGCTTCGTCATCGCAAAGGCAAATTGGTTCTGATTAGACATGGGGAAGCCTGCAAGGGAAATCACGTTAATGTTATGAGAATGAGATCGTGCACTCATTCATACCTTCTGAATTTTCAAGCTAGGCCTATATCTCAACTATCATGTCGATGTAATTGGTGTTCGGTACATTTCCTTAATCGCAATCATCTAGCTGCCATAATACGTCTGTCATGTTTGAGAAAGTGATGTGATTTGTACACATTCATGTGGCCTACACTACGTGTTATGTATGTGTTTAAAAAGGATTGTTTGTGCATCTTCAAACATTTCCATTGCGTGAACATTCAGTACCAATAGTTATGAGAAGTTTTTGAACAAAGGACTTGAGGCATTGAATGGTGAGGTATCAATCTGTATTTGGTTTGCGGTAACACCATGGCCCAATTTCATAGAGCTGCTTAAGCAGAAAATATTGCTTAATAGTTTTCTGCTTAGCAGAAATGAGCAAGATACCATTCAAAAGTTGTACATGTGACATTGTACTTTGGCTGGTAACCCTGTTCTGGTAAGCTTAATTTTGTTGTGCTTAGCTACTTTGTGTGCTTAAGCAGCACTATGAAATTGGGTCCACTTGCCAGGTAGAGTTTGTTCTTTAGAGAACTGGGCCCAATTTCATAGAGCTGCTTAGGCACTAAATTTTGCTTAAGCAAACAAATCCTTGCTTAGTAAAATCAGATTACCGGCCAAGACTCCACTCAATTGTTATGCTAAGTAAATAACAGCTAAATACAAGCAATGTATACGACATGAAAGTTTGGCCAGTATAAAATAAGCAAGCTATTTTCGTGCTTAAGCAATTTTTTTGCTTAAGCAGCTCTATGAAATTGGCCCCTGTCTTGCTTTCTCGAATGTTAAAATTTCTGAGGGTGAATATGTAAACAAAAAAAACAATGGATTGCTAGACCTGCTCTCAACTTTCCTGTCGACGTTATTGGTGTTCGGTATAGTTCCTTAATCGCAAATCATCTAGCTGCCATAGTACGTATGTCATGTTTGAGATAGTGACGTGTTTGAAAAAAACATTTATAGGCCTTCACATACGTGCATAAGGATTGTTTTGTCATCTTCAAATAGCCTATCTAACTTGCGTGAATATTCAGTAAAAGTAAATTTTTGAGCACGGGACTTGAGGCATTGCACGGCGTAGTATCAACCAAGTGTGTCTACTTGCCAGATAGAGTATGTTCTTTAGAGAACTGTATTGCTTTCTCGAACGTTAACACATCTCAGGGTAAATAAATGCACACAACATTCACATTGGATTATGTTTATAGGACTTTGAAATGTTTCTATCAATGGTTTACCAAGCTACTTTATTTACCAGTGCGTCGTATAATGATTTCCCGGGCTTTATGAGGGTTCTTTCGGCGGGATCCTCTCTAGTGTAACTATTTTGGAAATTCTGCCGCGAGGCGGTATGAGGTTGGAGACCCAGCTAGATCGCGGTTAATACCATGAAACTGTAACCACAGGGGAGCGAGCCAAAATAATTATCAACAAGCAGTCCCTTGAAACGAGATGGACCAAAAGAAAATCTGTTACAAAAATTCTGTCCCAAAGGAAATTACCAAACTAATTTCTGGTTTCGTAACTAAAACATTATTTAAAGCGAAAGAGTTTAAACTGACGAAATGTCGAAGTAAAAGGCTGTTTACGTTTCAATATTCTTTTGCAGCACCGTGATCAGGGCCCAATTTCATAGAGCTGCTTAAGCAAAAGATTTTGCTTAAGCAAAAAAATCTTTGCTTTGTAAAATCAGATTACCGGCTAAGACTCCACTCAATTGTTATGCTATGTAAACAACAGCTAAATATTAGTCACAAGCAATGTACATGGCATGACATTTTTGAACATGTGTAAAATAAGCAAGCTATTTTCGTGCAGCTCTATGAAATTGGGCCCAGTTCTTGTGGTGGAATGCCTGATGGACAGAAAAAGCATAATCGGGAACAAGAACGTATAGGGACAGACATGTGAAACAAAGACAGAAATGATGAAGACAGCAATGACAAGACCATTAATATTAACAACAATATTAGTAATACCAATATTAATATCATAAATAAAGTAATAATAGTGCGGCTGCGGCTGCGGCTATGGCTAAAATGCTTTCCAAAGTCAAAGCCGTTCAATTTGCAAGGACATCTTCTCTTAATACTATACAGTGCTTGGTTATTTCTGTCGCATAAATCGATAACATCTAGTTCCATCTCTATACTTTGTACTCATCTAGTCTTCCGGAGCCCCTACCCCCCCCCCCCCCCCTCTACACACAAATGCCTTTTGAAGGTCAATCCACGGACAAAGAATTGACTGCGGAGCATTGTGTTAACCACTCATCACAAACCTCCATATTCAATTTTCTCTTGATTAAAATGTGTCAAAATGTCTGAGGAAACTCCCCGGGAAGGTCAAGAAATCAGAGTGTTCATCACGTGAAGCGGAAATACTATACCGTGGTTTGTTTAGTCATCAAACTTACGCCAAATGGTTCCAGCGATTCGCGTGGTTGACTGTTAGTGGACGTAATCCCATTAGTCGGCGACTACAAATCAATACTTTTAACATTTTTCATTCTTACATTAAAAAGGTGTATTTTGTTTTGTATAATGACGGCTTTGAATGAAAAAAACAGGCAGCAGAAAACGTCCTTCTTAAGAAAGTATTCCCTAAAGGTTCTGGACACCTTTAACTGACATAGACTAGCATTCAACTTGGTGTATCACAACATTTAATATAATAGCAAATATGTGAAAATTTGATCTCAATTGATCGTCGAAGTTTCAAGAGAATAATGAAAGAAAAAAAACAAAAATTGTGCGCTTTCAGATGCCGAAAAAAGGCTCAGGCCTGAAGACTTTAAATAGTTATGTATGTAAATGAGAAAACTCTTTTCTCAAAAACTATATTGTTACTTCAGAGAAAGTCGTTTCTCACAATGTTTTATATTATCAACAGCTCTCCATTGCTCGTTACCAAGTCAGTTTTTATGATAACATTTATTATTTTGAGTAATTTCTAATAGTGTTCAGTGCCTTTAAATTTATGGAGACAGAGTCATTTGTTCCGGCCATTACCAAGTCATTGAACTTGTGGACATTTTATCGCAATAAGTGATCATGTTTTAGAGAAATCTAATAGTATAACAAAAAAACTTAATGATTTTAAAATAAGCATTGAGGAGTTGGGAAGTCTCCTGACTTTGGCGCGTATTCCAGTGGGAAATATTTCTCAAGAGGATTGGTATACTGGTATGAAATTTATTATCAGTGAGCTTTCGGATTGAATTTTAGAATTTTTGTTATTTTCCCAACTGTATTTTCTCTCTAACAAGAGTACTTGATAATATTTAAATTCAAATTTTATTAAAATTTTGAAAGTAAATTTAATATATGAAGAATTGCAGTATTGCAATCGATAATGTTCTTTCTGAGGAATAATTAACGAACCATCTCTATCATCTTTGTTATTTTCAGTATCCTATTATTAATATTGATGTTTCCAACGCAGAGGGCCACCTCAGATGGATCAAATGCAGAAAAGCTTTAATTGCTTTGGTCTGTAAATCCACATCTGCTAGCAATACACGAACAACAAAAATAACAAATGAATAAATAAAGTGACAATAAAATCATTACATTGCAATTTAGAATAGGCCTTTTACGTCTGGCATACTCAGCACACCTTGCGTTTTATGAAGAATATTATTTCAAAAAGTACTCTCGACGTGTTTTGATAAAATATGTAATATGTCGATAAAAGCAGCGCGTATAGCTGTGGTCATACTTGGTAATAGTATAAATAATAAAAATTAATGTAAAAATCTGTCTCAATGTTGTATAATTTACCAAGATATATCAGAAACCATTTTCACAAGAAATATGCCAAGAAAATAAATAAAAAAATCTTAATGGCTGTATGATACCACTTTGATACCTTTGAACAATTTCCATGTGAAAAGGCCCATTCAATTAGGTTTGAAGATGATTTCTCCTTTACAAGTGACAAATGTCCCACATCCTCCCACATCCGATTGTAAAAATGAATGGTTTAGAAGGACCGTGGTCATTAGTAGGCCAAGACCATTAGCTTTAACCTGGAAATAGCTCATAAAAAGCTGATGTTTCAGAATAGGTCCAGGAGTGTGCCTAGAATGACATACCATAGGCCCCCCCAAAAAAAAAAATCCCCCGCAGCTATTTCCGAAATCCAATATGGCGTCAAAATGGTTGCTATTTTCAAATCGTGTCATACATTTGCAACAGACTTGTTGTACATTCCAATAAAGTGTAAAATTCTTACCCAAAACGAGGACAAGGGCGCAAGGGGTGGCGGGCGTGCGCCTATAGCCTCAATTTGGGTAAGATTTATGACGTCATGCATGAATATTAAGAGAGGCGTATATAGGCCCAAACAATCACTGGGTCAAGCATACCAATCGTATCCAAGGCCAAACAACTTGGACAAGAAAAGATGATACTGAAAGAATAAAGACACATTCTAACCAAACTATCCTATGTTGAAGAGGCTACTTTAAAACCAATCATTGAAACGTTTCCACACAATAAACAAAACCGTCTAGCCTACAATCGACTATCATTCCCTTTACAAGGCAAGTGCGAAAGGCGAGCTCTAAGCTTTTGAATAAATTAGTGAACGTCCTTTTAGCGGCACTGGACACCTTTGGTAATTGTCAAAGATCAGTCTTCTCAGATCGGTCTTCTCACTTGATGTATCACAACATTATGCATGAAATAACAAAAGGTCTGTGAAAATGTTGACTTAATTGGCCATCGAATTTGCAAAAGAATAATGAAAGAAAAACACCTTTGTTGCACAAATTTGTGTGCTTTCAGATGAATAGTAAAAGACTTAATGTCTGAAGTCTTTCAATTTTGAGTGATAAATTAATTACCTCTTTCACAAAATCTACTTCAGAGGGAGCCGTTTCTCACAAACTTGTATACTCTCAGCAGCTCTCCATTGCTCATTACCAAGTAAGTTTGTATGCTAAAAATTGTGTGTGTTTTTTTTTTAATTCCCAGTAGTGTCTATTGCCTTCAAAGTAGTGAACGATAACACCAAGAATGGAACTAAATATAGCAATACGTTACCTGCAATTTGGGCATCGGATAGATCATCAATCTGAATAGAGAAATAGAGTGGAAATCCAAACAATAATGATTAAGGCACATGTACGATACATGACAAAATTTTAAAGGGACACTGTGCACTAGATTAGGGCACTTTGGGCCATAGCAAGCGTTTGTTATTAAATGCATATGGTTAGACAGAGTCTTAAGTAGAATATAATGATCCGCACAAATATGCCTCAGAATTGTGTGGTTTTTCTTTGACTTCGTAATCTAAAGCAGTCCGCCTTTTTGTGGAGTTAAAAAATGTCGTCGAGTACAAAATGGCGGGCCATTTTACTTCACGAAGTAAAAGGAAAAACAAAAAAACTTCGAGGCATATTAGTTGTGTGAACCATTATGTTCTACTTTCCAATATATTGCCAACATAACCTTTTCACCACAAACTACTTGTTTTTTTTTTAGCCAAGCGCCCAATACAAAGCAATGTACCTTTTTCCGAATGGTACGTTTATACAAGCTCATTTCTCCTGGGCCCAATTCCATAGAGCTGCTAAGCACATAAATTTGCTAAGCATGAAATTTCTTCCCTGATAAAAACAGGATTACCAGTCAAATTTCCGTTTGTTACATAGTGCTTGTTACTGGTATTCAGCTTTTGTTTGCTTACACTGAAAATCACATGGAAATTTGGTTGGTAAACCTGTTTTTATCAAGGAATAAATTTCATGCTAAGCAAATGTTTGTGCTTAGCAGCTCTATGGAATTGGGCCCTGGTCACAATGACATACAGGCCTGGTACTTCACGGAGACAATGGAGGTGATTGCCTCCATACCCCCTGGTCATTGCCTTGGTGCCCTTGAAATGCTACAGTAGAAATTTACAATTTCCTAACAGAGTGCCTTTACCAAAGAGAAAATGACTTGGTGCGAATTGCCCTTTCAACAACGAAGCATTATAAAGGCCCGTGCATATTATAATAGGCGTATTCTTTAACCATTATACATGAGTGAAAGTGGACATTCTACTGGCACAGCACCATTTCAAATATAACAATCATTGAATAATTTACACTGATTCATCTGCATGTTTTTCAAGATTAACAAAACAAAATTATATAATATTTCCTTAGGAACCATTCATAGTATAATGCTTTGAAGTTCTTATCTCGTAAAACGTATAAATAAGACTTTGTAAGAAATGTCAACAGTTTTATGTTTTTATCCGAAACTCACACGCATGTACAAACCCAAACTCAGACCCATTGCTTACTTCAAACGAACATATATATCTAGAGAATTGGTATGCTATTCATATCTGTGAGCTTTCAGATTGAAATAATCAAATTACTTTTTGTGCCTTGACTTTAATCATATTAACACAATCTGGATTTTACATTTTGGCAATACAGTAATCCGGGGTCAGCCAGTAAAATTGTGTTTGGGTCAAATACATAAACATAGACCAAGAGATATTTGGCCAACAATAGGCTTGGCTACAGACAATATAATCTACGATTAAACTTACAATATTTAGTCCACTGGTAACCTTTGAAAAATGCTCAAAGACCTTTTACTCAAGCGGTCATCGAAGATGCAAGAGAATAATGAAAGAAAATCACAATTGATGCACTTCAGATGCATAATAAAAGGCTTCAGGCCTAAAGTCTTTTATTATTTCAAATAATATTTGTATGAGAAATTACTTCTTTCTCCAAAACTACGTTACTCCAGATGGGTCCGTTTCTCAAAATGTGTTATACTATCAACAGTTCTCCATTGCTTGTTACCAAGTAAGTTTTCATGCTGATGGTTATTTTGAGTAGTGACCAATAGGGTGCTTCAAACGATGGCTTAGTTAGCATTTGATTGTTTCTTTTATCACTACACGATATAAATACATTATGGGTAAATTTAAAACATTGCTCTGGCTTTCAAGATTGGACTCCATACAAGGATCAATGTAATGTTCTTAATGGTCTATAGATGCATCTTTAAGTCAGTACATGCAGCGTGTGGAGGTCTGGCAATGAGCCAGCTAGAAATTCAATTGAAATGCTATATCGGGATGTGTTTACACTGGTCAACCATGGAGTGTGCATGCTTGGTATAATATATAGAAAGGATGTCTGGAATGACGTCCTTAAATTGGAAATAAAATCTGATTAGACAATAAAATTTGATCATGCTTATTGATCGACAGGAGTAGGTGGTGAGGTCGGTTCAAGAACTATGTGATTACACAATGATGATGGTGAGTTATACTTACCGGTTTTTTCGCACTCTGATTCCTATGTGCAGACATGATGAAAGATGCTCAGACGACCCTACACCACCGATACATCACAACTGGATGTCACTTCACAGATGTTGGTTTTGAAAAGCAGATCAAACTAAATTACCCCCGGGGTGAGAACCGGCCGTTAAACACGCGCACAAAATAAACCTATCCCCAGTCAGCTTAGTAGTAGTGGACGAAGAAAAACACACACTGAATAAACATGAGAAACATGCGCAGTCGGAGGCTATTATAATCCAAAGCTATACGGCAAATGTGGCTCACTCGCCCCCAGTGCACTAGACAATTAATTAGCTCCGTATGCAAATGCAGTACCAATTAACGTCTGCCCTCAAATCTCATCAAGAAATTGAGGAAGCTGAGGTTTAAAGTGACACTTCAAACGCTGTCTATTGTTTGTGCGCTCTCTCTCTCTCTCGCTCTCTCTCTCTACTCTCCGAATGGTAAGTAATTAAGTCCCTTGATTACGCGTAGACAACTTGAGCTGAGCGCCAGCTGAGCGATTGGTTGTGATTGAATACAGAGAGTTGTGTACCACCAGTCTATATTTACCACCAATAATACTATGATATACGAAATGTCAGTAGGTTAATGAGGAAGGGTTGTAACGCTGCCCTTGAAGATGGATATGAAACGCTGGTTACGCGGCAAAAACGTGTTAAGTTTGACACATAGGGACGATAGTTATACGCCGTGTCGTCTGGGTTGCTTTTTAGTCCGAGATACCATGCGTCTGCTCAAGATAGCAGCGACTATACCTCCCGTGCTGTCTGCACTCAATGCCACCCTTCCATGGTATTGGCGTCTTGACGGAATATCACCATAGCCCGACAACTGCTATCGATGGGGAGATGTCTCGAATATCCCTGCCGTGCACAGCTTGCTGAATATTCTCTTAGGTCACAACAAGACAAAAACAAAACTAGAATGTACGCCAAATTTGCATAAATATCTCCGGAAGAATTGGCTCAAAATCTGAAGATGACGACAGGGTAGAATGCCATATGCCTGATCGGGGTCTTGATGCCTTGACAGCCACTCCGAGGTAGGGTTTTTTTTTCTTTTTATAAAGAGGAAAGCCCAAGCGTGAAAATGCCAATTTTGCATGAATTGCATGGGTAGTAGAGCTGAAACTGCCTCAATGTGTCGCTTTAAAGGTATCTTGTGTAGGAGTTCCAGAAAGTTGAACAAAATGTTGACATGAATAGTAACCAAGTATCACAGTATGCTATTATTGCTGCACTGCGAACATTGTTAGCCTTTGCGCGGAATGTAACATCTGCGTCTATTTATAGGTCTCTGTGGTTGCGTAATAAAATGTGTGGGATAGTGCAATCTTTCACTATATATTAAAGGGCATTGAATTATTTAAGAATACAATAAACTACTGATATTCGTACTTTCTAACGTGCTTTGGAAATTTTGTTAGTCGCATGTTTTGCGCACCTGAGTTACATAGACACTGAACACCTTTGATAATTTTCAGTCTTCTCACTTGGTGTATCTCAACATTTATATGCACAAAATTACAAACCTGTGAAAATTTGAACTCAATTGGGCGTCGAAGTTGCGAGATAATAATGGAAGAAAAAACACACTTGTCACATCCGAAGTTGTGCGCTTTCAGATGCTTGATTTCGATACCTCAAATTCTAATTCTGAGGTCTCGAAAATCAAATTCGTGGAAAATTACTTCTTTCTCGAAAATGGGATGCCCGAATTGGTGACTATGGCTACGGATATGGCTTACGACTGCAGCAATAACATTCAAGAACATAGGGCCGTGTCCGAATTTAGCCTGGGATAGCCACACCAGGCGATTGTACAGTAGCTAACAGATGCATGTGCAAAGAATTTCCGGCTAACGCTACGGCTATGGCTGTTGCTAAGGGTGCTGCTAAGGACCTCCTATACCTCAACGCATGATATTGTGGAAATTTAGCCATAGCCGTAACTGTAGCCGCCAATTCGGACACGGCCTTTGCCCAATTTTATAAAGCTGCTAAGAACTAACATTTGCTTAGCATGAAATTTCTTACTTGATAAAAACAGGGGTACCAACCGAATTTCACTTTGTTGCATAATGCTTGTTACTGGTATTCAGCTGTATTTTGCTCATCCTGAAAATCACATGGAAATTTTGTTGGTAATCCTGTTTTTTCAAGGAAGAAATTTCATGCTAAGCAAACTTCGTGCTTAGCAGCTCTATGAAATTAGGCCCTGATCACTTGGTCAGGATGTGTTCAACGGAATGTATGATGGCTGCAAAATGTCAATACATCGTGAGAGAATACATTACGTTATTCGTAAAGCCCGATCGACACCCCACCGCTTTTCGTTTAGGTAGTTTTCACTCAAATTATTTAGAATTATGCCATATGGTAGAACTGACTTAAATAAATTCATCAGAATGCAGTCATCTTTCTTAATATTGTTCCATTTCAATCAATATGAACCAAACAGAAACTGGGAGGGGGAACAGTCTGGCTGCTTTTTTGTTATAATTTGAAATCGATGTTGAGACGTCTAATAAGGTATGAACCCCCTAGCTCTGGCTTTGCGTTTGCAAAGGCAAATAGGGCACGTGACATGATATAAAGATAGTTATTTTTGTACATCAGGATTGAATCTTACAAATACCTTTGTTATTCTAGGACCTGGGGTGAATTTTACAAAGGTAGTCCTAACTTAGGACTAGTCCTTGGCAATGCTAAGAGATAGGACTGGTCCTAAGTTAGGACCAGTAACTCATCCTAACTTAGGACTGGTCCTATCTCTTAGCATTGCCTAGGACTAGTCCTAAGTTCGGACTATCTTTGTGAAATCCACCCCTGGGCCTAGCCCAAAGAGCTAAGGTTGATCTTAAGTGCTAATCAATCCTAATCACTAAGCATGATGTCACAACACAAATTAACTGACAACTCATATTATGTATAGGCCCCCAGTATACATCGATTATATTGAAAACCGCCACTTAATAAACTCGGCAGTAGGCAGAAGCTAAAACCAAACATACATTTAAAAAATCGAGCACGATGGGATCTCAATTTGGGTATAGCTGCACATTGTGTCTTTCCAAGGTAAGTCATGTGCGGTGGAACCCCACCCGCCATTGTCCACCAAGCTATTAAAACATTTTACGTCTACTTCTGACTAAAACAGGACCCTCCTCAATTACACTTCGTGTTGTAGAGGAGCAATTATGGTCAAGGAAGTGTCTCGCATGAGGTGACCTATAAAGGCAAACACAAAGCCGGGATAACTTATTAGATGACTCAACACTGAAACAAAATAATAATAATGTGGTGATAAAACTATAGCAGTTTAGAGCACCGGACTCAAACTCTGGTGTGTCTGATCGGCAGAGTGTGGGTTCGAGTCCTAGTTGTGACACCTGTATCTAAGCAAGACACACATGATGCTTCGTCCTTCGGACGGGACGTAAAGCTGGTAAACTCTCGTGTGTTGTGTAACGCATGTAAAAGAACCAAGTGCACTTATCGAAACCAGAAGGGGTTCGCACGGTGTTCCTGGTTTGATTGGCAGCATATTTCGCCTCAGCACCTTGTAAACCATTACATGGTGCGTGCTATTATAAAAAGAGTAGATCTCATAATTCAAACGTCCTATAATCCTTAAAATATTTAAGCGCCTTGAGCGTCACTGAGTGACGGATTATGCGCGCTTTGTAATAGAAGCAACTACAATAATATTACTAATGTCATACCGTTCTCCGCATTCCAGGATGCGTGAAGAATGGGTGAAAATGACGACAACTTGTGATAGGGGGCGTCAGCTTGTACATCAATCTCAACGGGAAAGGACATCTGCACTACAATGGGTGCGTTTGATAAGCTTCTCTGGGTCGAACCCGCGGTCGACAAGAGCTTGTCGAACGACCACACTCGCCCTCTCGTGGTGACGGCCTGACCTCAGGTCACCCCAAGTGACCCACTCCACAAGCAGGGCACTGGGCTGACCCGGGTGAGCCCCGTCAAAGCTACTCGAACGTACCGGGCAGACCGGGGTCGACCCAAACGAACGCACCCACTATTATAGCTATCGATCAGTATTGACTATACAAGTCAAGATTCATTCCGATTACTTGCAAGCCTGAACACCTGACGTCACACTTAGAAGCTCGTGAGTAGGCCTCACGCCTGAGACCTGCCTTTGCCTATACATTAATCCCCGTCCATAATCACCTTTCACCTACATTCATTTTGCATACGCACTGCATTCTGCATGCAGACGACCGAAAGTGCATTAAACCTCGGACTAATCAAAACAGAGATATGAAAATCTTACGTCACTTCACGTTTATCCAATGCAATTATGTTATCCAATGAAACCACTGGTTCTGTAAAACTGTAAAACCAATACCTGTCTTTATCTTTAACCTGCAAGCCTTTGTTATGGGCGCTATCCATATCACCAACATCTTGCAAATAATGAGTTAATGAGTGCGTTCGTTTAGCTTCCCCGTGTCGACTCCGATTTGTGGCGTATTTTTTGTCCAGGATGAACGTGTGCAGATAATTACCCACGTTCGTCCTGGAAAAAAAACGCCGTACACACCGGGGTCGACCCAGGGAAGCTAAACGAACGCACCCACTGTGTACTGACAAAAATATATGTGTGGTTAACACATAAGACGGGTCTCGTATAGAGCGCCCTCTGTGGCTACGTAATCAGAACAGTTCATGTCTGTATGCGACGATTTATTTACAATGGGAGACTTTTTGAAATCTCTCCCACTATTATATAACTCCCTTATTCATTGCAACGTATTATTTTATTCCTGCCTTCTGAGGCATGTTCAGGCATTCTTCAACAAGCGTTTTTTTTTTCTTAGCCTTTGTTGTGCACTCATCAGTCCGTGGTGGCGCAAGCAAGCTGTACGATCTTCTCCTCAATTAGTTCATTCTATTCTATAGTACATGTGCCTTGTCGCTTTGTCCACTTCTGACACGTAGATAGTTTTTGAAAGGTTTAAAGACTATTTCGACGAGAGATTTAGCGCCATTGCCACACCTAAACGAGACTCAAATTCGGTGAAGGAGCTGAAAAACAAGCTCGAGTTAATAGAGCTTACTAAGTTGGGTAATGTTGCCCAATTCGAATTCTGCGGGAATAGCGCTGGACAAAATCAAACTCGCCCTTATCAGCAAATGGTGATACCGACTCGGCAATCGAAGCAGTGCAGGAGACCGAAGACTTGGTTGCCGAAAGGAAGAGAAAATCGGGTTAGCTAATGACGGGAGCAAGGCTGGCTGGGCCACGATTGGTTAGCTCGACAAGAAGGGCGCGGACAGTGCAGCTCAAAGGTACGGTGTTCTAAAGACGACATGTATGCATCGAGTCGTGCCGTCACGTCGTGCCGTCGCCCGTCGCGTCGCCTGTTGCATGGGAACTTTGGAGCCAGAGTCACAAAGGAAGACGCTCTAAAAGAAATTGAAAGCCGTAAATGCAATAGACTTGATTCAGTGAGAGAGGTCTCTAAGCATATCGCGCCAACTACACTACTGGCAAACGCGCTCGTCGTTTAAGTGTGGTCCCGAAAATGGCACAGGTTGGGGAATGCAGAGCATCACAAAAACAATAGTGTTCTGGCTATGGCACGGGATTGGGACTTGAGTCAAGTCTTAAGTGCAAAAGAAGAGACAACCAGTATGGCGCAGGGTTCTTCACACAGTCTGCCCCAAGATCTTGCTTATCGTCGGATTTTTCAAGGTAAACCCGTCATTATATTGTATTATTTCAATTTGAATATCGTGCATGCAGCCTCATCCCATACTATCTGATCAACATTCTTAAAACGCATTTTCAGTAGTTTGTATTTCCTTTCCTTTATGTAGTCCTATATATAATGTGTAACTGTTTCTCAATCATAGGAGCGCTGCGAAGTAGCATAAAAGTAGAATTAAAGGAACACGTTGCACTGGATCGGTCGAGTTGGTCTTTGTCGACGGTTTTCCTTTTACCTCGTCGATTAGCACGGTCGGCCATGGGACTCCCATAATGGCGGGCCGTGTTAGTTTGCACAGTAAAAGGAAAACCACACAATTTCGAGGCAAATTTTTGTAGACCATTGTATTCTATTTTTAAAACATCTTTCCAACCATATGCATTTTATAACAAACGGTTACAAACGCTTATCAACGACCAACTCGACCAATCCAAGGCAACGTGTTCCTTTAAACAATATTCTGTAGATCCATTTAAAATCACAATAGCAATTGGAAATGACCTTGAATATAAGTTTTAGCTCCTTAGTATCTATACATGTCCATTCCGAATGCCACACAGTGTAATGTGGAGGCGCATACAGCGGATAACACTGAAAGTTTGACGGCAATTATATTTTGTGACGTGTTGTGGCCTAGCGGTTCTCAAGCTCTGGTGTTTCTGATCATCAGAGAATGGGTTCGATTCCCAGCCGTGGCACTTGCAATGCTGTGTAATTTAGATGTGACGTAAAGCCGTTGTCACGTGTGTTGTGTAACGCACGTAAAAGAACCCAGTGCACCTTGTAAACCATTACAGTGTGCAAGTAAAGGGGTAGGTCTCATCATTTTTTTATTTTTAAAGTAGGCCTACATCTTGCGTTGTGTAGTTGTACTTGTGTTTGTATTTTCACAACATAATCCAGCACCCCGACATTTCGCCTCTCACAGAAGCAGTGAGTTAGTTGCGTAAACTTGATTTCAAGTCTGAGATCGCGGTTATACCTCTGCATCAGCCACGTAGGCCTACAAGAGGGCGCTATTTCTTTCTGATGGTCATGTGGCCCTTGTGATAATTTTTGGTCGTGCTAATAAATAAATGGCTAAAAGAGAAAACGACAAGGCAATTTGTTTTCTGGACAGGTGTATCGTTTTATTCTGAAATCTTATTATTATTCTTATTTTTTATTTGGCCATTAAATCATATACAAACAGAAAGTATGTCAAAAAGATAATACAAGTACATGTACAACGGTAAATTCAAAGCAAGAAACAGTAATGGCACACAAAACAACCCTAATGTGATGGCCAGGATCAACAACAGTATAATTAAACACTGTAGCTCAAAAGCCTGTTAATCCAGTCACATAGGGAGGCAAACACACTATATAAAATACTCTCCTTGGAAAATAATAATAATTTGAAATAAATATAACTATAAATAATCTGTATACACGAAGCACAATTTAAAATAACAAAACCAAAACCAAGAATTAGACAACAAATAGCAAATAAATAAATAACCAAAGAAATAGTTAATTAAAAAATAGAAATAAAAAGTGTTAACAAATTAATGAATAAATAATTAGAAAAGTACATGTAAAAAGAGATAAAGCAACAAATAATTCAATAAAGGGATGGATTTAACACAAAAATAGGTCAATCAACCAAAAAGGAATCTCCTTTTCCACTATAAATACTCTCACATCAATAAACAAATGATTAAATATGAATAAAGCAATCAAAACAACCAATCGATTAATAAACAAAAAATAAATAAACCACAATTTAGACAAGCAAATAAATGTTAAATGAATTTAGTAAATTATATTGATATTTTATTACCTGTTACATTACCAGATAAACAACAATTGCACTCAAAGTGCGAGTATCCAAAGGAGGTTTTTGCACAGTAAATGGAGATGATGATTAATTCCCCAAATCTTTCAAGAAAGGTGATTTATACAAACTATAAGCATTGAAATTATTATAAAATTATTATTATTATTTGTTGCTCAGAGAGAGTCTCTTCTCATGAAATAAACAAAATCAATTAAATAACATTAATCAAGAAATATAAAGTAAACGTTAAGTAAACGTTAATGAATTGCGTCTATGAATAAGTGAGTATGAATTATAAAATTAGAAATCGGTTACCGGAAATGACAAGAAAACGGACAGGGATATATCAGTAGTTTTTCTCCTTGTTCTTCCAGACTTTGAATGACTGGTGAGAGCCCGCCACCGACGGTGAGAAGGTGGACTCAATATTGGCTTAATGAATAATCATTGCGCAATGCATTAAATAATATAAATTTAGAAGGAAGTGTTTTCTAATACCAGTCACAGTTACAAAATAGGACTAACTGTAGTGGTGTCCTATTCAAACTTAACAACACAATGTCAAATTCGTACGTCAATACTAAATTAGGTTAATTTCAAACGGGTAACACTGTTAACAAACATTTTGGCTGTGTACAATAATGTGTTCTAAGAATTTGTATTTTCTAAAAGCGTACTTCCAGGACTGTTTTAACTACATGCCAAAAATCTTTAAGAAGCCGTTTTTCAGAATGTCATCTTTTGACGAGAAATTAATTTGATATTTGTTCAAACTATCAAATCATTATCACATTTATGCGTAAAGTATGACTATAAGTACTTTCCCGTCAAAACAGACCTCAACCTGGGGCAACTAAAGGACGTTGAATCCTACTCACTCTGGTAAAGTAGACTCTACAATACATGGAAATGTCTGCGGTAACACCATGACTATCTCTAAATAAGGTGGTGTGGTTCTGCAATTAAAGGACGTTGCATCCTACTCACTCTGGTAAAGTAGACTGTACAATACATGGAAATGTCTGCGGTAACACCATGACTATCTCTAAATGAGTTGGTGTGGTTCTGCAATTAAAGGACGTTGCATCCTACTCACTCTGGTAAAGTAGACTGTACAATACATGGAAATGTCTGCGGTAACACCATGACTATCTCTAAATGAGTTGGTGTGGTTCTGAAAGAACCGTTGGTACTGTACACTTTGAATTTCAGTAACATACATATGTTCGTACACATGCCCGTTCTGTTTTAAAGGCACTGAAGCCGTTCACTAACGCTATATCTCGAGTTAGGACGGGTAACTCGTCCTAAACTCAGGATGGGTCAATGCGTCCTAACGTCTATGGATACGGAACTTAACTCGTCCTAAGTTAAAGAAAGTTGGGAAGAGTTTGGTGAAATCGACGGGGGACACTTTTGGTAATTGTCAAACACACTTTAAAACAATTGATGAGTATACTTTATTTCTTCACTAATATCTATAAGCTTTCTTTGTCTGGTAGCTGATGGTGTTATCTCTTACAGACGCTTCATTGTTCACTTCATCCCAGTGCGACGAGTAGATACCCGGTCGCAGTCTCCATTTATTCTGTCCATACACACCAATAATTGAGTAGAACCTTGGCTTGTAAGCCATCCTACCCCGCAACCCAAGATCACGTAGTTTTCCTTCCATCTTCATCACATCAGCCTTATCAGTGAAGTCTCTAGTGTAGACACTTACGGCGTGCTCTTGCCCATGGAGCGCCTTGCCTTCACCAACGTCTTCCAACGGCGTCACTTTGGCGTGCGTGCCCAGCTTGTCTTTTACCGTGGCCGTGGCAATTTTTTCCCATGCCTCGTCGATTCCTGTCCCGGTCTGGATAAACAGAAGCCAATTACCGCTCAGGCACCTTATATTAAAACACAGATTGGTTATTGGCTTTACGAAGTCAAAGTAAAACAGGTGTATCTTCCACAACCGTCTGAAACAATTATAACACGTGAAACATGCAGTTTGATTTCAATCTTCACATTCCCTGAAGCCCGTTTCATAAGAATGTCGGCATCACATGGCTGTTTTCGCAGCGAATGTTTCGCAGGGGTTGCCCACATTTCAACTGATACGAATTATTTGTTGCGAATTGGTGACGTCAAAATATGAACCAACACACGTTAAAAATTCAGATTTAATTCAATCTCTACATTGCCATTGCACAGTGGAACTCATACCAAAATACGAAGAGTTGAGCACTTTGTTAAAACACAACTGCAGGAAGAATCCATAGGTACTTTGTGAATGGAAATCATTCCATGGCGTCATTGGCATTGCACATGGCGTCATTGGCCGCCATCTTTGATGAAACGTTTACGCATGAAATGCTGGGTGCGTTCGTTTAGCTTCCCTGGGTCGACCCCGGTCTGCCCCGGATACGTTCGAAAAGCCCTGCTTGTGGAGTGGGTCACTTGGGAAGAGAGTGGGTCATCATTGGATGTGTACAGCGCGCTTACGCGAGCACCTTTCAACTTTAATCATCAAATGGCTGTCGATAACGCTGTGTGCAATCCATCTGTTTAGACTAATGTATAAGAAGATCCTAACTTAAAGCAACCATAAATAGTAAACTTTCGGGTACAACCATGGGTAAAATCTCTTTGGAAAGAGTGGTGGCTCTGAAAAGAGCCGGTTTGGTCACGACCTTTCGAACAGTAGGCCTATATGTTGCTCGTCTCCTGAAGACGAGCAGAGTATACTGTTCGAAACGTCGAGACCAAACCAGCTCTTCTCAGAGCCATCACTCCGTCAAAAGAGATTTTACTCATTTTTGTACCCGAAAGTTTACTATTCATATTTATATTTATAGTTACTCTTATTCTCCACACCATGCAAAGCTTCAAACACCATTTAAGATCCTACCTATATTTCAGAGCCAGTTTCTTGACAGTTTGGAAGTCGATTGTATCAGATGAGTCAGTCAATTCTTTCCATGCATCCTGGAGTCCTTCTGTATCACCCAGTCCTTCATCTACAAAGCTTGGAGATCGTACAGTAATCCAACCAATTCCATCAGACCTGAGGGAAATGTTCGTTATAAAAAGAACTTCTGCACCGTCTGCCACACGGTCATGTATAGAACTTTATCATGCTGACTCCATCTTGGTTATATTCCTCGTATCGAATAACAATAATGCATGCTAATAATTGTCTTGCAACTAGGAACCAGACTAGTTTGTTCTTCAAGCCTCGGTTTGGTAACATTGATATCAATTGGAGATATTCAAGATGGCTGCACCATGATAAAGGTCTATAGTACCGTAGGTCTAGCCTGAACATCTGACGTCACATTTCGAGGCTCGTGAATAACGCCAGAGAGTGGCCTCAAGCCTACAGGTCAATCCCCGTCCATAATCACCTTTCACCTACATTCATATGAAGACGACCGAAAGCGCAGCTGCCAAAAACGTCACCTCGAACCAATCAAAACACAGATACACAGAAAGCTTACGTCACTCACGTTTATCCAATGACATCATTGAATCCAATGACATCATTGTATCCAATACAAATCTTCGGGTTCTAAAAAAGGAAGTACCTTTCTTTAGGGTGTCTGTGCACAATAGGCCCTACATGTACATTTCCTCACCGTTTAGTTTTTGATGGGGCACTAGTTTCAAAAAACTTCTGGAGCAGTTCCAGTCGTTCCTCCTCGGGGTAATCGGACGGATCGAAGAAGAGTCCGTCATCTTCATAGGCTGCTTTGGCGTCCGCATGAAGCCGGGTTGAACGCTCCGGATCCTCGAAGACCAGACCTAAGGGCACCCATCCTTCCTGACTTTCGAAGTCTTTGCTGGAACTAGATTTCCTACAAAGAACACGCAAGCTCATGATGAGGATATTATTACTCTATAACAAAAAAGTCCTCCTCTCTCATCACTCTGTACAATAGGTTATTCTATACTTATCTTTACTTTTGTCGTCTTTAATTAGCCTGGTATTTTTTTCTTTGTATTTTGTTGTCAGCATTTTGATTGAAAGATACAACTTTCAAAACAAAGCGTAGGCCTAAAATTTTTAATTGTAGAAGCCGAATGCTACAAATTTTACTAATTTGTATGCCTTGCAGTAACACCTGCTGCGTTACCAAAGGCACGCGCACGCAGTGATGTTTTTACTCAGCTTTTTCGTTCCATCCGAAAAGTACCATTGCACGCTGCCAGCGTGCAATGGTACTTTTCGGATGGAACGAAAAAGCACGGTGAGTGACTCAGCGTGCAATGGTACTTTTATTTGCTATCACGTGACAGACAATCCTCCAATCAAATGGCAAGGATCTGCTTGGGTGTTATATAATACATAATAAGACAAAGAAGGCGATGATTTTTTTTCTCGCCACTCTGCCCGCCATTTTGCCAGTAGGGGGGCCTGTCCTCTTCTTTTTTGCTTAAGCAAACGATCTAAAATCTTGCGCGCACAGTTTGTTTACGTGCTTATTTAGCATTGAGGTAGAATAGTTACAGCAATTATTTTTGCTTACCGTTAAGCAGCTCTATGAAATTGGGCCCTGGGTCGACTCACAAAGTCCTTACTTAGGACTAGTCCTAGGAGAGATATTACAAACTTAAGGCTAGTCCTAAGTTAGGACGAGTACTCGTCCTAACTCGAGATAAGACTAGTCTTAACTATCTGATAAAACGACCCAAGATCAGTTTCCCAAGGCAATCTTGTACACCATTTAAAGACAGTGGGGACTATAGGTAAATGTCAACGACCAGTTTTCTCACTTGGTGTATCTCAACATATGCATAAAATAACAAACCTGTGAAAATTTGAGCTCAATTGGTCGTCAAAGTTGCGATATATTAATTAAAGAAAAAACACCCTTGTCACACCCTTGTCACACGAAGTTATGTGCTTTCACACTGTAAACAAATTGGGTAAAAAATTCCCAACTTTTTACCCAATTAAGGGCGAATAGTGAACTCCTCCAACTTTTGGGCAAAATATTACCCATCAAAGTTAGGCACTCTGATTGCAAAACAATTGGGTAATATTTCCTCATCAATAGTTGGGTATATTTTGGTAACCAACAGTTGGGTAATTTTTTGTTTACCTATTTTCTGGGTATTTAATACATTATCAATAACCCACTAATTGGGCGATGATTTTATTAATGATTTAACCCTTTTCGGTGTTATCCAACAAATGGTGAATGTAATTAACCCTTTGATTTACAGTTTCTTCTGTGATACGTCATACAAGCAGGCGTAGAAAATATCTTTTCCACGATGGCAAACGGTGATGAGCTGTGACCTTCCAAGGCCTTGGCATCTCTCTCAAAATCGAGAGGGTGCTCAGTGGTTCGTAGATGCTTTGGAAGGTTAGTTTTTAACTAAATACAGTTTGTTTCCTGTTCAGTTGTTGTACACAGTCGTGACAGTTGCAGCGCAAGCACACGCATACATGCCACAACCGGCGTTGCACATAATGGCATGATAAAACTGAAACTAAAAACTGAAACTAATTCAACAGTAGTGTCACTTTGTTGCTCCCTCTGCAACTGTCCGACTATGTACGACTGAATAGAAAACACAACTTCATATTTAGTTAAAAATTAACCTTCAAATTTGATCTATATCTACTGGAAAACCCCGCTCGTCACAGCCACTCCTCCACTCGCCATGTTGGAAAATATCGTTATGTTTTTTCATACCTTGCCCAACTTTTGGCCAACTCTTTGATCGTAGTGCGCATGATCGGATGATTTTGACCAACTTATGTGCATCATTTTAAAACCAACAATCGAAATTAACTAAAATTACCAAAAAAGTTGCTCAAATAAATAAACAACAGTGTAACCAACAGTTATGATAAATTCAGATTACGAATTATTTGCCCAACACTTGCCCAAATTTTGTTCCGCTTTTTAAACAAAAAATTTGCAAACAAAATGTTTGTCCAACACCAATTGGTTTTGTTGGGCAATTATCGCCCAATAATTGTTGAAGTTACTTTGCCCAACAAATGATTTGACCAACGTTTTTGCAGTGCAGATGCTTGATTTCGAGACCTCAAATTCTAAATCTGAGGTCTCGAAATCAAATTCGTGGAAAATTACTTCTTTCTAGAAAACTAGGGAGCCGTTTCTCACCATGTTTTATACTATCAACCTCTCTCCATTACTGGTTACCAAGTACGGTTTTATGCCAATAATTATTTTGAGTAATTACCAATAGTGTCCACTGCCTTTAGCAAGACGCTTTACCATTGCTTCGTCCTTCGGATGAGACGTAAAGCCGTTGGTCCCATGTGTTGAGTAACGCATGTAAAAGATCCCAGTGCATTTATTGAAAAGAGAAGGGGTTCGCCCCAGTGTTCTAGTGCACCGTGCACCCTTATAAGGTGCTAAATAGTTGGGTCTCAGAATTTCATAACTTCAATATCCTATCTTTCTGAAAGTTTGTATAAACTAATGACTTGTCCACATCCCAACACATCCTTATAACTCTTTCCGTCTAGGCCCAATTTCATAAAGCTTTAAAGGAGAAAATACTGCTTGATAATTTTCCTTGCTAAGCAAAAATTAGGTCGGAAACCAGCCAAAACAATGCAAACTAATAATGAAAATTGGGCTGATAACCCGTTTCTGAAAGCAATACTCTTCTTTGCTTAGCGAGTTCTTGTGCTTTATGCTTTATTTCTACATGTAAACATTGAGTATAGTTTGTATTGAGCGAATTACTTACATTTGTAGTTTGGATAGACACCCAGTGAGGGCCCCGACCTGATCATCTTCGCTTGAACCAGACGAGTAGCTTCTTCTGCTCGCCATGAGTTTAAGTCTTTAAGTCTGCCACAAAGATGGATTCAATACTGTCAGAGAAATCAACATGCAGACACAGCTGGCCTGAATTAAAGACAGTGGACACTATTGGTAGTTGTCAAAGACCAGTCTTCTCACTTGCTGTATCTATCATATGCATGAAATAACAAACCTGTGAAAATTTGAGCTCAATCGGTCATCGAATATGCGAGATAACAATGAAAGAAAAAAACTTTTGTCACACAAAGTTGTGTGCTTTATGATGCTTGATTTCGAGACCTCAAATTCTAAATCTGAGGTCTCGAAATCAAATTCGTGGAAAATTACTTCTTTCTAGAAAACTAGGGAGCCGTTTCTCACCATGTTTTATACTATCAACCTCTCTCCATTACTGGTTACCAAGTACGGTTTTATGCCAATAATTATTTTGAGTAATTACCAATAGTGTCCACTGCCTTTAGCAAGACGCTTTACCATTGCTTCGTCCTTCGGATGAGACGTAAAGCCGTTGGTCCCATGTGTTGAGTAACGCATGTAAAAGATCCCAGTGCATTTATTGAAAAGAGAAGGGGTTCGCCCCAGTGTTCTAGTGCACCGTGCACCCTTATAAGGTGCTAAATAGTTGGGTCTCAGAATTTCATAACTTCAATATCCTATCTTTCTGAAAGTTTGTATAAACTAATGACTTGTCCACATCCCAACACATCCTTATAACTCTTTCCGTCTAGGCCCAATTTCATAAAGCTTTAAAGGAGAAAATACTGCTTGATAATTTTCCTTGCTAAGCAAAAATTAGGTCGGAAACCAGCCAAAACAATGCAAACTAATAATGAAAATTGGGCTGATAACCCGTTTCTGAAAGCAATACTCTTCTTTGCTTAGCGAGTTCTTGTGCTTTATGCTTTATTTCTACATGTAAACATTGAGTATAGTTTGTATTGAGCGAATTACTTACATTTGTAGTTTGGATAGACACCCAGTGAGGGCCCCGACCTGATCATCTTCGCTTGAACCAGACGAGTAGCTTCTTCTGCTCGCCATGAGTTTAAGTCTTTAAGTCTGCCACAAAGATGGATTCAATACTGTCAGAGAAATCAACATGCAGACACAGCTGGCCTGAATTAAAGACAGTGGACACTATTGGTAGTTGTCAAAGACCAGTCTTCTCACTTGCTGTATCTATCATATGCATGAAATAACAAACCTGTGAAAATTTGAGCTCAATCGGTCATCGAATATGCGAGATAACAATGAAAGAAAAAAACTTTTGTCACACAAAGTTGTGTGCTTTATGATGCTTGATTTCGAGACCTCAAATTCTAAATTTCAGGTCTCGAAATCAAATTCGAGGAAAATTACTTCTTTCGCGAAAACTACGTCACTTCAGAGGGAGCCGTTTCTCACAATGTTTTGTGTA